>NW_028227264.1:110737224-111104724 GCF_978045245.1 Mus caroli | reverse complement strand
AACAAAAATTTTACAATATTTTTTCAGACTCGATGCAGTTTTCTTGATCTCTTTGTGGAACGTTGGTTAGATAATAAAACAGCAGGAATCCGCGGAGCTCCTACAGGATGACATAGCTGCACATAAGCCACACCCAACTATTAAACCCTGCTAGCCAGGTATCCTCTCTGCTGTCTCTCCTATTTTATAGATGATAAATTGAGAATACATTGTTTGCTCAAGGTCACATAGCTATTAAGTGTGAGTCTGATTCAAGATATTGAAAGTGGCTCATCTATAAGAGGCATTATTAATACCTTCTCTGATAGGGTGTAGGTTGAAGGGCCATGGATAGAGTTCAGTGGCACATGCTTAGCAAGGACAAGGCCTGTAACCTACACACAGACACAGATGCCAGCTATGGTGGCAGGCACCTATAATCTTAGCATTCAAGAGGCCAAGGCAGGAGGATTACAAGTTTGAGACTAACTAGGGCTACAATGATGAACCCTTGACTCAAAAAAAAAAAGTTTCAAGAGATTTGGAACTATACAGAAGAAAGTTTAAATGTCTGCTCCTTATAAGCCAAATTATTTGTGGCAGACAGATTCATCAGTACTCCAAACTTCGTTTTTTTCTCATTTGCATTTTGAAAATAATACCTCCCTCATGGGACTATTGTGTAGATTTAATGAGAAAAGCTGAAAGTACTTACAGAAAACCCTGGTAACACAATATTATTTTTGGAACAAGGGACTGTTCTCAGCTGTCAGAACAAAATTGCCTTTGACGTGACATTTGTGGGAGGAGAAAGTAAAACGGTCTGAACGTCTAAGGCGAGGTGGACAAGTTGTTTCTATCGACTCCATAACCTTAGAAAGTCTTAGTGTTTTGTTAGCTAGGGACCACCCTGGTTTGATAGCCAGACATTTCAACCATTCTAGAAAGGTGCTGTGCCATAAAATTACCCACAATGATAAAAGTATCCTGTTTACACTGTCCAATAGGATAACACTGGAGAGCCACACAAAGATGTATTTCTCGTGGGCTCCTGTGATTTCAGAATATGAGCAGGGTGATGTGTGCTATGAGGTGGGCTGACAGCACCACAAAGTAGTCTACGACTTAATTCATGCCCATGGCCAGCAGGTCCCCTGGATATGGGGACTGAATCCAGTTCTGCTGAAGCAGCAGGTGCTCTTAGCCACCGCGTCATCTCTCCAGCCTCTATAATATCTAGGTGTAGCTCTCCCGTGTTTGAAATGGAATTACCATGGTCAAAGACCTGAAACTAATTCTAACTTTATTAATTGTACTTAATATAAATTTGGATGTTATGATTGGAGGACACACAACAGGCAGTAAAAAATAGCCTTAAATGAGCTAATCAATTAATGGCATCCGAATTTAAAACTCTCAAGGCATTAGGATTTTAGTTCCTATTGCAAATTCTAGACATGAAATAAAATTGTTTCACTATTTATTCTGAGCCGAACATTGGCTCAGCCTAGAAAATATCTACATGTCATTTGTTCTTGTCGGTCCTTGCAGATCAGTGTTTCGATATCTTCCTCTGTAATCTACAACATTCAGGAACATTTTAAAACTGCAGATGGGAATGAAGTCCATGTTATAGAATCACTTCATTTAATGAGCAGAATCAGTGTTCCCATGCCTTAAGAAACCGGAAGGACAACATTCCTCTATGCTGTTGGTGGTCCTCTGGGTTTTTATAGCAAAGTTATCTTAAGAAATAACAGATGTAGAGGCTGGAGAGATGACGCAGTGGCTAAGAGCACTTGCTCCTTTGGCAGAACTGGATTCAGTTCCCATATCCAGGGGACCTGCTGGCCATGGGCACATATTAAGTCATAGACTACTTTGGGGTGCTGTCAGCCCACACACCCACCTCATAACACACATCGACCTGCTCATGTGTTGTACATCATAGAAGCCCATGAGAAATATGTCTTTGCCATAGATGATTATGGCATATTTGACAAATGTTTTGCGATCCGTGAAGCATGTAGTGGGGTTAAAAAATTATGAAGAGATTCATTACATTAGAGGTGGGGCTGTGCTATCCAGAAGGCCTATCAGAAGCAATGGCAAGTGATCTTGCCTTACAGAAAGAGGTGCCCAGGAAGGAGTTTATAAGTCCTGAGGGCCTACACGTCCAGCATCATTCTTGCGTTCTGCTTCATCACACTTGTACCTTGGCAGGACCACCTTGGTTGCTTCTTTAAAGCCAGAAGGTTAAGTACATAGGCTCAGCATCCTCATAATTAATTTTGCCACTGTTGTGAATCATAATGTAAATATCTGGTAGCAGGATATCTGATATGTGACCTAAAGAGGTCTTGACCCACAGTTGAGAACCACTGCTGTAGAGAATCTCAGAAGTTATCAAGTTTAATTCACACAAGTTTACAAGGAAGGAGTAAAACCATCACATTTCATAGCCATGGGAAGCCAAGGTTCAGACAGAGTAAAATGCCCAGCTCAAAGCCTGCAACTGGTACAACAGAAGTTGAAGCCCATATCTTCCGGACAGTGGCTTAATCAATCAAATGCCACTGTTACATTAAATACACATTAAATCACTTGATTGCTATAGCATATGCAGACAGTATATGACCTTCAGAGACATCCTTGCAGGAAAATACCACTTAAACTTTTAGGGAAAGTCCATAAAGTAATTTGTTTGGATAGTATTTGGTCCTATAAAATCACAGTTCTGGTCAGTTCTACTATTGCCTCTTGGGGTTGAGCACAAGGAAAACTGCCTCTTCTTATGCATACTGTTAGTAGGTAGAACAGACGTCGGCAACCTGTAGGGTTTTCCTTGATCATTAGCTGCCAAGAAATTGCCAAATTTATTGCTTGGCTATTCCAACAAACTTATCTCTGGTGCCTGGTGATACCATTTGTTTGTTCAATGGTGTGATTATTTTATTATAAGGCTGAATGTTGGACACAGCAGAGTTCCTGAGCTGATTCAGAGGGAGGCGTGGAAGAGAATTACACTGTTGACAAGAGTCCTACAGGGTAAATCAGTGGTGTTATCTTGCTGGGTGATAGTCCTGGCTTAATGTGCAAAATTGTAGATTTATCCAGCACTGATAGTTCATTGCATATAATGTCATATAAGTACATGAGAAAACAGTGTAAAAATAAATAAGAGGTATAAATATCTCTATTTATCATGGGATACCTAATAATCTGACTGGATTTTCTTCTAGCAGAATTCTAATTTTTAAGAGTTCTCATGGAAACATACAAATCAGTTTTAGTATAATGATAATGGAAATAATGTCTTTTTTTTTTTCTGGCGTCTGTATAATTCAGAGACGACAAAGACGAATAGGTTCTAGCTTTCTGTTCAGAAGATTAACAAGTAAAAAAATCATGCCTTTGTGAGATGGTTAGTTATTACACTGGGAAGTTGCACTAGGAGACAACCCTGAAGTTCAGATGCAGGCAATTTGAGCTTTAATTTCTTATCGTAATGGTTTTTTTCTTGGCGGGGGGAGGGGTGGTGAGACTTCTAGAAGAGAAGGAGGTAAGGTCACAGGGCAGCAGCATTAGTGGCTTTAAAAGAGGAAGATGGGGGTTGTGGAATACTTTCTTCTAGATATGACAGGGCTGCCGCATTGCAGGACTCTCAAAAGCTGTGAATACTTATCTAAGACATGTAATCAGGCCTGCTGGCAATATTTCCTTGTGGGGGAGAAGACCTCATAAAGCATCTCCCCTCCTGAAGATGTATAAGTAGTTAAAGGCTGCTATAAGGCAGAGGGCCATCCCTCTCCAATATCACCACGTGATCCATCATCCTATCACAGCGCAGCAAGAAGACTCAGCCCAGGTCTGAGCAAATGCTGGACCCGTCTCCTTGGACATCCTAGGCTCCACATTTATAAGTGAAATAAATGTCTTTTCTTTATACACTACTTGGTCTTAGGGACTCTGTTAGAGCAATAGAAAACAGACTAAGCCTTTACTGCCCCTCCTTATGATCTGTAGCATATCAGAGGAGCTGTGTGCCAATGTATCTTCACTGGTCTTTATCCCTGGTGTTCCTCTTGTGTTCAGAAGTGAAGAAGGAGTTGACGCAAGAATCAAAGCAGCTTTGAAGTATGGCCTCCAGCAACCTAACGTAGAATGGACCAACCCTTCTGCTCAGTTACCACGAGCCTCCCTCCCATGCCTGCCCTTCACTGTTAGATCTGCCAGCCTGAAATATCAGCAGAACTGCATCTGATTTAGGGGGCATCTCCTTGGAAATAAAAGCTGTATGGAAAGCTCCTTCTTAATGCTGGAGATCAACTCCACCGAGACCACCGCAGTTTGGAAGTGTCGAGGCTGGAAGGAAGACATTTTAGAAGATGGGTCTCTGGGGATAGGACCCTGGTCAGGACAGTGCTGGAGCAGAGAGCACAGGTCTACACTGGAGGATGCATGCTCAGAGCAGGGAATTCTGATCTCTGGCTGAACGCCTCTCTGGTTCTACCTGACAGAATGTAAAAATTCTCGAGAGCATGGAAGTGATTGTCAGCAGTAACATAACAGAGAATACAACTCAGGAACACACACACACACACACACACACACACACACACACACACTTACTTCAGCATGTAGGGAAGATTGCTCCTATTACAATGGACCCAGCAACTTGAAAAGAAGTGTCCCAAGAGCTGGGAAAGAGCTGACCATGGTGGCACACACCTTCAATCCCAGCACTTGCGAGGTTCAGGAGGATCTCAGGATCTGAAGTCAGCCTCGTCTACATAGTGAGTTATCAATCAATCAATCATTGAGCAATATGAAAATTCTAACTGGTCCCCAGGGCCACTTCAACAGAGGCCCATGAGCCAGGGAAGAAGAATTTTTTGGTTTGGTTTGGTTTGGGTTGGGTTGTTTTTTGTTTTTTGTTTTTGTTTTTGTTTTTTTTCTTTTGAGACAGGGTTTCTCTGTATAGCCCTGGCTGTCCTGGAACTCACTTTTGTAGACCAGGCTGGCCTGGAACTCAGAAATCCACCTGCCTCTGCCTCCAGAGTGCCACTATGTTCAGCTTTTTTTTTTTTAGGTTTATTTATTATATGTAAGTACACTGTAGCTGTCTTCAGACACTCCAGAAGAGGGTGTCAGATCTCGTTATGGGTGGTTGTGAGCCACCATGTGGTTGCTGGGATTTGAACTCAGGACTTTCAGAAGAGCAGTCGATTTGAACTTAGGACTTTTGGAAGAGCAGTCAGTGCTCTTAACCACTGAGCCATTTCATCAGCCCCTGGTTTGGGTTTTGTTTGCTTGCTTGTTTGTTTGTTTGTTTTTATCCTTGCCCTTTAAGCACCTGTGCATCTTAGATGTTAAAAATGTCCCCTGCCCGTGAGACGTGATACTACACTGTTTCCTAGGATCCGCTGTGGCTGCACTTGAACATTTCGGGGGATCACACAGTGTTGGAGTAGAAGGATTTATCCTGGTATCCTCTGGTACTGGATCATGGCCAGGGATAACTATGTAAAGCGACGATCCCAGGAAAGAATTTCGGAGAATGAATGAAAAAGAAGATTTTATGTGAAGGCACCTGTGGCAGGATTTTCCCTGTCCAATCCCATTAGGGCAGTGGGAGGCTTGTGATTGGACAGGAGATGGGAGGCAGAGTGAGGAGTTGAGACAGAGAGAGAGGTCTGAGGAGGAGGAGAGAACCAGAATGGAGGTCGACATGGTGTTAACAAAAGCTTAGAATAATTGTGTTAAAGCTTTATCATTTTCATTTGACTCTGAAATTATTGTATTGGCATCTTGTAAATTGTGTTATTATTGATACGTAAATCAGATCGGCTAATTAAACATTAAGAGTCTTGATTCTACTGGGTAATTAGACGTTGAGGTGGCTAACCGGGGGCGCGTGTGGGGTTTCGTGAAAGCAACAGGAACTCAGGGCCCCCATCTAAGAGATGGCCAGGTGGGAGCCTCGTGGCCTCGCAGGACCAGCGAGTTTGCAGGCCGAGAGACCAAGTGAGTGAGGTCACCTGGCACAGGGGCTGGCTCTAGAGAGTTGCGGATGGTGGTAGGAGCACGGGAGCATGGCCTGGCCCCACTGAGAGTTGGCAGGTTCATTTTTTAATATTTCCCCGCAACAGGCACCTACCTTGGTCATGAAAAGGAAAACAAAGCAAGAGTCATAGCAGCAGCTCTTGAGCCTTGAGCATAGAAAACAAACAGAAAAGCCTTGGGATCCACCGAGAGTTTATACTATGCAGGGTACAAAAGCTCTCAAACATGTTTACTTAAATACAAATATTATTTAAAACATAAATTAAATGCAAATATTTATTTAAAATAACAGAGAAGGAAGGTTAACAACACAGCAGACCAGCTTAGGCTATTTAACTAAGTTCTTCTGCGAAGTGTTTAATATGGCATCCAGCCCTGTGTAGTACTGGTCCAGAGATAATGGGTGGCCAGATAGGACCAGAAAGGTCTGCCCTTCTCTCTTCCTCTATTCCCCTCCTATCACTGAGCTCACTGGTGCCGCGGCTCAGAGATAGGACTTCTTCCAGACATGCGGCACAGTTTACTCTGTTAGGTAGAAGGGCTTAATGAGCTGGCCCTGATTCTAAATAATATCCATCCTAGTATTTCAATGGGAAAAGTGTTTAGCACAAATAGGCTTGCACCCAGCAACTCCTTGTTGAAACAATGAGTGTTCAGTTGCCAACAACCATGTGTTCTTTGAAACTGGATCCTTTTCTGTAAAGGCTCTGTGCTCACTACATGGAAGACATATCAGTTCCCTCCCTCCCTCCCCGTCCCTCCTTTCTCTCTCTCTCTCTCTCTCTCTCTCTCTTTCCTTTTCTCTCTCTCTCTTTCTTTCTTTCTCTTTCTTTCTTTCTTTCTTTCTCTCTCTTTTTCTCTTTCTCTCTTTCTTTTTCTTATTTACTTATTAATTTTTAAAGCAGTCTCATTATACAGCCCATGCAGGCCTTGAATGCTTAATCTTCCTGCCTAAGTCTCTCACATTCTCCGTTCCTCTTTCTCTCTTCTCTCTTTCTCCCCCTTCATTCCTTCCTTCCTCCCTCCCGCCCTCCCTTTTTCTTTCTTTCTTTCTTTCTTTCTTTCTTTCTTTCTTTCTTTCTTTCTTTCTTTCTTTCTTTCTTTCTTTCTTTCCTTCCTTCCTTCCTTCCTTCCTTCCTTCCTTCCTTCCTTCCTTCCTTCCTTCCTTCCTTCCTTTAGGTGGTACCAGAGAATGACACCAAAGCCCTGAGTATACTAGGCAAGTGATGTTTTAACATCTTTAAAAACTCATGCTACCGGGGCTGGAGAGATGGCTCAGCAGTTAAGAGCACTGATTGCACTTCCAGAGGTCCTGAGTTCAATTCCCAGCAACTACATGGTGGCTCACAACCATCTGTAATGGGATCTGATGCCAATGCCCTCTTCTGGTGTGTCTGAAGTACAGTGTTCTCATATAAATAAAAAAAATTTTAAAAAATTCATGTTACCATGTGTTTGTGACTGGAGGACAGCTTTCATGTGTATGTGTAGAGGTCAGAGAACAACTTGTGAGAGCTGTTTTTCTCCTTCCACCATATGGCTCCTGGGGATTAAACTTGGGTCATGGTTAGCTCCTTTGTCTGCTGTGCCATCTTGACAACCCATACTGAAGTTCAATTTGAGATAGGATTTCACTACGTTTCCCAGGTTGCCCATGAACTTACTTTGGATGTAGCCCAGGGAATCCTTGAATACTACTTGGCTCTCCTGCCCTTGTCCCCTGAGTAGTTGGAAGTATGGTGTGAGCTAGCATTCCCAATCTTGTTAAAAAATGTTTTTGACTTTTTTTTTCTTCTGAATTGAATATTTTTTCTGGTTGAGCACTCATGGTAATATACACCTACAATTCCAGACTTAGACTGAGAAGAACAGAGACACAAGGAATGTTTTAGGCTAGCCTGGGTTACATAGCAAACTTGTGATGGCCATTCTTGTTTATCAACTTGACTATATCTAATTATGGTGGACCACGTCTGTGAGAGGATTTTGCTTAATTTGAAGTGGGAAGATCCACTACTAAGTCAGATCTTTGAAGTAGGAAGACACCTTTAATCCATATACTTTGAGCTGGGAAAACCCACCTTTAACCTGGGTTATGCCTTCTGCTGGAAACCTTTGTAAAGACACAAGAGAAGGAAGCCCTTGCTCTGTCTGATTCCTCTCACCTTGCCAGCAAGTCCGTTCCTTCACTGGCATCACCATCTGCTTTCTCAGGATTCTGGCATATACTGAACACCAGCTGAGACCCAGCCTCATAGACTGAACAACCACTGCTGCATTCTTGCATCTTCTCTTCATAGGCAGTCATTGCTTGATGAGCTGGACCACAACCTGTAAGTCATTTTGATAAATCCCATTTCTATATAGAGAGGGAGATTCATTCTGTAAGTTCTGTTACTCTACAGTAGTGGTTCTTTTTTGTTTTGTTTTCCAATTTTTTTATTAGATATTTTCTTCATTTACATTTCAAATGCTATCCTGAAAGTCCCCTATACCCTCCCCCCACCCTGCTCCCCTACCCACCCACTCCCACTTCTTGGCCCTGGTGTTTCCCTGTACTGAGGCATATAAAGTTTGCTAGACCAAGGGGCCTCTCTTCCCAATGATGGCCGACTAGGCCATCTTCTGATACATATGCAGCTAGAGACATGAGCTCTGGGGGTACTGGTTAGTTCATATTGTTGTTCCACCTATAGGGTTGCAGGCTCCTTCAGCTCCTTGGGTACTTTCTCTAGATCCTCCATTGGGGGCCCTGTGATCCATCCAATACATGGCTATGAGCATCCCAGCAGTGGTTCTTAATGATCTATGGGTCATGACCCTTTCACAGGAACTGCATATCAGATATTTACATTATAATTCATAACAGTAGCAAAATTGTAGCTATGAGGTAAGGCCAAGAATAATCTTATAGTTGTGGTCACCACAACATGAGTAACTGAATTAAAGGGTCACAGCATTAGGAAGGTTGAGAACCACCCATCTAGAGAATCCTGACTAATACAAAGCTTAAAATGAGTGTTCTCAAAAAGTAAGCAAGCAAACAAAGAACAAACTATTCTGTTCTATAGAAAATGAAACAGATTGAAAGCTCCCCCTCAGGATAAAGACACCCCTGTCTAAACTATACAGACTGTGGACTCATGGGTGGGAATCTGGGACAGAGACGTCAAGGCTCGTTGGACCCAAACTCCTCCCTGGAGGAGAGAAATGAATGGTGCTGGTAGATTTTTGTCCTTGATGCTCCGGAGGAAGAGGAAGTGTGCAGTAGGGACCCGGAAAAGACACTGGGCAGAACAGGACAACAGGTTCCCAAACTGAAAGGGCTTAGCACTTTCCACGAAGTGACTTGAAAGTTAGAATTCAAGGTTCTTGTTTTCAGCACATGTGCCACCTGGGTGCTTTCCTCCTCCTCCTCCTCCTCCTCCTCCTCCTCCTCCTCCTCCGTGCCCACTTCTGCCTTCCTGCTGGTCCTCCACCTCCCTGTAATATCCTCCTCTCTGCTTTCATGCTACACGAGTCCCATTGCCCTCCTCTCCCCGCTCCTCCTCTGCCTTCAGATCCTTTCTCCCCTTTCATGATTCTGTTTCTCATTTCCTGACTTATAACACACACACACACACACACACGCACATACACACATACATACACACACACACACACACACACACACACACACACACACACACACACAAAACTTTAAATCCAGATTCGATAGATGAGAGGAAACCTGCCTTTTTGAGCCAGACTTATGAACCTGTCTTGGGGTAGAAAATAGGCAATTTAAAATTCCGTTTAACAGCTAAAAGGTTTCCAGCCATTGCCCTCCAAGTGTATCTGACTTAGTTGCTGCTTGTCTCCTGAGGTTGACCAGCATCTCCTTGTGCATCTGTGGTACAAGTCTCACATAGCTTTGCTATTTGAAGACTGTCTACAAGAACAGGTCTCAGAAGCTTCTCCTCCTGCTCCTCCTGCCCCTCCTGCTCCTCCTGCCCCTCCTGCTCTTATTCCTTCTCCTCTCCCTCCAGTTGCCCCAACTCTGTCTTAAGGATGGAAGCCACTTTGTTACACGGTCAGCACAGGTTCATCTCTACTTGCTGCAAAACTCAAGATGACCATGCTTAAACCTGTTTCTGGAATCTGACCTGCTTCCCACCCTCTAGAGTTTGACTCACATCTTGCATATACTGTGATGATAAGATATTGGGCCACATTACTTTGAAAAGTACAGCCAAGTTCCTATGTGACCAAAATTCCTCTGGAGATTCTCCCAAACCCATGCAAACTCCCTATTCTTGAAGTTGTTTTGAATTATAAACCCAACCCTCTTCTGTGTTCAATGCTATTTTTCAAGCTCCAGTTTAGGAAGATATCCCTGTCTGACAGAAAGCAAAGCTTGCTTGATTTAACTAGAGAATTGGGGAGTGGTCTTGACTTTGGCAGGATTAACATCTCCTTTTCCTCCTCTTCTTCTTCCTCTTCCTTCCTCTCCTCTTCCTCCTCCTCCCCCTCCTCCTCTTTTTTTTTCTTTCTTTTTTGAGACAGGCTCTCACTGTGTAGCCCTGGCTAACCTAGACCTATGTAGATCAGCATAGCCTTAGACTCACAGAGATCTGCTTTCCTCTACAGCCATGCTCAGCTCTGTGAATTCTCGAGAGGCGGGTCCAGCCATTCTCACCGTTACACGTGTTCTACCTGTCCTGCCCTTGTGCACATTTGGTTTTGCATTATGCCTGAGCCAGAAAAATGTCTTTGTCCTCACCAGCAACTCTCCTTACCCCTTCTTTATAAACTGACTTGAAAAAAACTCCCCCCCAAAATTTCAATTTCTTCAAAGACCAACCAAGAAGCAAACAAAACAAACATACCAAACATATCATTTAAAAATTTTCTTGTACTCATAAATATGGATACTAGGCCACTGGCAATTAATCATGTTGGCATCAGCTCAAGAAATAAGTGCAAAACTGTCTAAGATGTCCGCCTTCTAGTCTCCAGATGCAGCCTTCATTGAATCTCCCCAAATCAGGCTTTCTTCTTCCCTCCCAGGTTCTATTTTTGTTCCTTGCAAAGAATCATTTGGTTTAACAAGACACCATAAAAGAAAGAAAAAGGAAAAGACATAGAGATGGACCCAGAGCTCAGCCATTAAGAGCACTTCCTGCTCTTGGAGAGGACCTAGGTCCAGTTCTCAGCGCCACATGGCAGCTTACAATCCCCAAAACTCCAGTTCCAGGGGATTTGACACCCTTTCCTGGCCCTTGTGGGCCCCGCACACACACAGTGTGTCTTCATGCATGCTGGAGGCATACATGTAAAATAAAAATAAATCTTAAAATCTTCCAAAACAGATATCATGCAAAGAGCAGGCAACCTGGAAACATAGGCGTCCGGAATTATAAGTTCCAAAGAGCTAAGATGTAAGAAGGACTTTTTAAAGAGGGGCACTGGCACCCAGAACAGGAAGGGGAGACTTCCATATTTAAGTAAACCATATCCAGCAGTCAAAAACATCACAACCGGGAGATTGCATTTACAGCCATTATTTAACAATGTATGAACCCAAGGAGAACTCAGCAAAGCTAACACGATGGTGAATGAAGCCAGGAAGAAACAATGCCAGTCCACAGGATGAAAGCCCACGGTGTCACTAAGCCACTTGGGGTGGAGGGCTTTAGTGGGGCTTACAGCACAGTTGATTCAGCTGTCGTAATTACTTCCAACATTAAAGGGAGCAGAAATGAATAGATCAATCGTGCCTCAGGCCAGTGTGCTAGCCACAGGAGTCTAAAAATAAATAAATGTCGCTGTGGAGAGCTTTAGGAGAGGAAGCTATCTGCTAAAAAGAGGACACATTGGCCCTTTATGTTCTTCCAAAGTCATGACTGAGTGACGTGAGCTATTCACACGTCTCAGAAACGAACCCCTTGCATTTTGATGCCTCAGCAATATTGAGGTTTAGCTGTTTTTGTTTTTGCTTTCTCTAAAAAGGGAATCCTAGCAAGCAACCAATTTAGTAGCATCCCAAACTGTTGCCTGCCCATCCACACAAAAGATGAGTATCAGATCCTGGAGGTGGTGAGAGGAGGCTTCCTCAAGGGGCCAGCTCAGAGACATATGGCCTTTGAAACTATTTGATAAACAGCTTCAGTTCTTGGAAAGATTGAGGCCAAGTAGGAAATGGGAGTTGACCACCAGAGACAGACAGCAAAGGCTTTTAGAAACCACAGTGGGGTGGGGTGGGGTGGAAACAGCTTTGAGGTGACTTGGAGGACAAGCATTTGCCCCTCAGGGTATTTTTAGATGCTTTCTATTTTTAACTACAAATACTGAATCTTCATTCATGTTACTAACATGAACTTTCCTTTCCAAAGAAAAAAAGAAAGAAAAGAAAAAAGAAACCAAAACTTTATTTTGAGTTTAGAAATTGAATTAATATGAAATGCTTATCGGTAGATAGGACAAAATGTCTGCAGTTGGCAAGTGAATGCTCAGAGATGCAACTGGCTTAGAGAAGATCTCTCTTAGTCTTTGGTCTCCTCCACTCCTGCCCATGCATCCTTACACTGTGGTAGCTGGTCCATGGCCTTCTGGGAAATTCTCCTCTTCATGTGACCTATCTCACCATAGGAGCGCTGGGATTACAGATGTGCACCACCACACCTGGTGTTTGTATGTGGATTTGGGGATGGAACTCAGATCATCAGGTTGCACAGCAAGGTATGTGAGCCATTTGACCAGCCTCAACCCCCCCCAACCCCCCACACTGTGATGTCGTCAGAAAGCATCACCAGATGCTACAACTGAGCTGTTTTGACCCTTCCAAAACTATGAGCCTAAAACATTTCATTTTGTAGACCCAAATATTTTATTTTAGCACAAAAAATAGACTAGTACAGTGGCTTATACTGTTTATTCATGGGTACCAGCTATACAAATGACAGTGTAGGCTGCACATTATTTTATGCTAGAGGTTCTCAACCTATGAGTAATGACACTTTGGGGGTCAAAAGACCCTTTGACATTGTGATGGTTTGTATAGGATTGGCCCAGGGAGTTGCACTATTAGGAAATGTAGCCTTGCTGAAATAGGTATGTCACTGTGGGTGTGGACTTTAAGACCCTCATCCTAGCTGCCGGGAAGCCAGTATTCTGCTAGCAGCCTTCAGATGAAGATGTAGAACTCTCAGCTTCTCCTGCACCATGTCTGCCTGGATGCTGCCATGTTCCCACCTTGATGATAATGAACTGAACCTGTGAACCTGTAAGCCAGACCCCATTAAATGTTGTCCTTTATAAGACTTGCCTTGGTCATGGTGTCTCTTCACAGAATTAAAACCCTATCTAAGACAGACATGGATTACCTAAGACAATCAGAAACACCCGATATTTATTTACATTATGATTCATAACAGTACCAAAATTACATTTATGAAGTAGCAATGAAAATAAGTTATGGTTGGCGGTCATTACAACAGGAGGAACTGTATCAAAAGGTCACAGCAATGGGAAGGTTGAGAAACACTGTCCTATGCAAATCATAATAGATATCTTTTTGGTATGGAGGGAGGTGTTGTGGACAAAACTCAGGCCTCACACACCAGCCCCTGTGAATAATAACCTTGGAAGGAACACACAGAGGTAGTTCTATAACATTGAAAAGTTTGCTCAACAAAAACGGGAAAAGGAGCCAGGAGACTATTTTGTCTTCTATCAGCTCTGTCTTCCTTAAGGGTTGTGACATATGGATACAGTCATACACTGGACAATGACTGAGCAGCTACCACGTGCGAGTGATCTACAGTTTCCTGTCCTCAGCGGAGACAGATGCTAATCGAATAGTCCCACTAACAGTGTTTGTTTTCTTAGCAACACATGTTTTTCCCCCAGTGGTAATGACCAAACCAGAGCTTCATGCAGGGCAGGCAGAACTCAGCCACTGTTCCTTAGCCCCCTCACCTTGTTTGTCTACTTAGTTCATTAGTATTTCTTCTAAAACACAAGAGTGTTCCGTTATCTTCCAAATACATTTCTTATAAGCACTGTATCTCTATTTTGGAGTTATTAAAATGTACTGATTATTTCTCTCTCTCTCTCTCTCTCTCTCTCTCTCTCTCTCTCTCTCTCTCTCTGTGTGTGTGTGTGTGTTGGGAACTGGGAATTGTAACTTTTTCGTTTTGACATACTTGTAATGAACTCAATAAAATCATGTTTTCTCTAATACTTGACCAGTGCTCACGTTGCTGAAGGTAGTAGTCAGCTTGCAGCAGGTCACATCTATTAATACTTCCTATGACTCTTTCTATTGGATACTTATCTCCCTTTTCGGGTGTTAGGCTGCCCTTCTTTCCTATGGCCCTGTACCTTTAAGCCCTTCAGCACCACTGCATGAGACAGAGTGGAGATCCACAGTCTCGTTCAAATAATGTCAACTGAAGGGGGCTGAACATTAGAAAACGGCCACTCAGGGACCTTGCAAGCAGTGAGGGAGAGAAAAAAAAGAAAAGGGACCCAAATAGGCAAGGAACAATTCAAATTAATGTTCTGTAGATGATATGGAATTATACTGAAAGGACTCCAAAGACTTCACCAGAAATTTCTTGGATCCGATAAACCCTTTCAGTTAAGTAACAGCATGCAAATTCAATGGCTTTTCTATATACTAAGAATGAGCATTTTAAGAAATGATAAATGGAAGCAATATGTTTTCATAATAGCCTCAATTTTTAAAACACTTAAGAATAAGTCTAAGGAGGTAAAGACCTTAATAATCAAAACATTAGAAAAAGAAATTGAATAAAACTTTGCAAGATGGGATTCCATACCGTATTCATGGATCAGCAACATGAGTAATATAAAAATGGCTATGTGATCAAAAGTCAGATTAAATATAACCGCCATCAAAATTTCAATGGTATCCTTCATTGAGCTAGAAAACTCCACCCTAAGCTTCATATGAAGGTCAAGGGATCCTAAAGAGCCAAAGACAATAGACTGTCATAGAGGACCCAGAAATGTGACCACATAGCCACAGCCAACTGATTTTCTTTTCTCCCTTTCTTCCTTTCTTCCTTTCTTCCTTTCTTCCTTTCTTCCTTTCTTCCTTTCTTCCTTCCTTCCTTCCTTCCTTCCTCTCTTTCTTTCTTTCTTTCTTTCTTTCTTTCTTTCTTTCTTTCTTTCTTTCTTTTTTTCTTCAAAAAAGCCACAAACATACCATGGAGAGAAGACAACATCTTCAACAAATGGCCATGGAAAAATTGGATGGACACACCTGTAGAGAAATTAAACTAATTCCCATCCTTCATTCTGCTCAAGCATCAACTAAAAAAAAAAAAAAAAAAAAAAAAAAAATGGGCCTTACTGCCTTACTGTAAAGCCTTTGGAATGACTAGAAGAAAAGCCAGGGAAATCACACCAAGGTATAAGCATAGGCAGAGTCTTTGTGAAGATTACTTATTACTCAAAGTTCAAGACACAGTTGCTACCGCTGACAACTGGGATGCAGTCTGGTTCAAAAGTTTTGGCATACACAAGGGAAAAGTTAACAGCCTCAAGAGACAGCCTACAGAATGGGAGGACATCTTTGCCTACGACCACCTGACAAAGTGTTAATATCCAGAAAAGATAATTAGCTCAGCCACTGTGGAAAACCCAGAAGACAATGATCCTGTCCCCCTCCTGGACACGCCCCCAGCGGAGTCAAAGCCTGCACACAGAAGAGGCTTAACACTATTCCTGATAGCCAGGTTGTACAATTAGCCTACGTGCCTGCCCATCAGTGGGTCAAGGGATGAAAACAATGTGGTATACATACCCAGAGAATGAAATTGTGTCAGCTGCACAAACAGATAGCACTGGAAACCATTATACTAAGCGAAATAGACAGACCTGTATGTTTTCTATGACATAATCACAGAAACTTGGTTAAAATATGAAAATAAAATGGTTCTTCAGAGCCCAAAGGAGCAGAGGTCTAATCACTTAACAAATGGTATCTGACGTGGGTCTTCCTACTGCTCCTGATTTCTTTTGTCTATGTCTGTTCATTGCTCCCCAAGGCTCCCACGCGCTGTGCTCAGTTATTGTTATAGCTCTTCTTTTACTTCCTAGGCCCATCCCGTACTTCCTGTAGTCACTGTTGTCTGATAATATTCTTAGGAATAGCCAGCACAATTACTGTGGTCATTTGGCACCCCTGCCCCATAGTCTGTCCGTGGCACACTTGGCCTCTCTCTATAAAACCGCCCCTCTTGCTCTCCTCACAGCTGTGCAAGTGGGCCTGCTGGATCAAACATAGACACCTCAAGTATAAAATTGCAGAGTCAAGCAAGAACTGGAAATACAATGGACTGTAAGAAACACACTCGCTGGCCAGCTGAATGTACCAGAGAGACACCTGGAGGTCAGCAGGCCAGAATGCTGAACTCTCTCTCTCTCTCTCTCTCTCTCTCTCTCTCTCCCTCCCTCTCTCTCCCCTTTTTCTCTCCTCTCTCCCCTCTCTCTCTCTCTCCTTCTTCTTCCTCTGTTCTCTCTCTCCTTCCTCTGTTCTCTCTCTCTCTCTCTCTCTCTCTCTCTCTCTCTCTCTCTGCCTTCTGCCATTCTCCTTTCCTTGAGGTGGGAGAAAGATTTTTATCCCCCCCCCCCCCACATCAACTGAGGCATGTTTCAGCCCAGGAGGCCCTCTTCCGCAGTCTAGCCCTCTTCACAGTCCTGTCAAGCCAGTCAGGTCCTGAAAAACTGGCAACAGTTGGAAGTTTTAATTGCAGTGGTTAAGTCCATTATCTTTCCCCACTCCAACTTCCCCTCGGTCACATTTCTCCTGCCTGGTTGGTTCCCTGCTAAGCACACAGACATCTCTCAGAGTTGAGGTGTCTGTACACACCCCTGGGAGTGTATGCAAAGTAGCTGTGCTTTATCAGGCAGTCTCTCAAAATGCTCTGTCAGAAGTGTGGTGACAGGGTGCAAAGCCAGAGAGAGGTCTCTCAGACTAGGAAAGAGCCTCCATGCTAGCAGCTGCTACAGACGGAACGTGAAAAGTCCCTCACACGCTCCCAGGCTTAAGCACTTGGACTGCAGCTGGTGGCACTGATCTGGGAGATTATGAAATTTCCTCGGCTTGCTAGGGAGAGCTAGTTGGCATATATAGGGGCATAAAGTGGGGGCTTAAGGTTTTTAAGTCAGTTTTACTTCCAGCTAAGCATTCTGTTTCCTGATCAATGGCCTGTGACAAGCAGCCTCTATGTATTGTCATTGCCATGTGCTCCTGACACCACAGCTGTAAAATACAATGGCCTCCATTCCCCTAAAGACTATGAAGGACTGTATCCCATGGACAATGGGCTGACTAATTCTGACTGACTTTAGATTTTCCTTTCAGGTAATGTACTGAGCCAATGAAAGGAATTAGGCAGAATGGGAGGAACGTTCTAGAAGCAAGACTGAGTTAAGTTGCTAATTTTCTCTAGAAAGTGATAAGCAAAAACCATCATGTTATAAGGTGGCTCTCGAGTGGTATTACAGCCAAAGTGTATGGTAAAAATCAGGGAAGTATGTCAGGAAACTTACCAATAAAAATAATGCTAATCACCTGGGTTTTGTGATATTGATTACCATTTAAAATTATTTTCTTGTTACTATCTCCTATTAAGATGAACAGTGTTTTGTTTATTGTAAATTATTGTCACTGTGCATTATTAATATACATTGTTGAAAAAGAGCAGATCACTGAAACAACCCAGATACATGGTGTCTTAGTTAGGGTTTTACCACTGTGAAGAGACACCATGACCAAGGCAACTCTTATAAGGACAACAGTTAATTGGGGCTGGCTGGCAGGTTCAGAGGTTCAGTCCATTATCATCAAGGCAGGAGCACGGCAGCATCCAGGCAGGCCTGGTGCAGGAGGATCTGAGAGTTCTACATCTTCATCTGAAGGCTGCTAGCAGAATACTGGCTTCCAGGCAGCTAGGACTAGGGTATTAAAGTCCATGCCAACAGTGACACACCTACTCCAAAAAGGCCACACCTTCAAATAGTGCCATGCCCTGGCCCAAGCATATACAAACTATTGCACATGTGAAAATGTTCCTAGAAAATAAAGCACACTGCACACCAGAGTCCTTTGTTAATAATAATTGACTCCCTTTAGGGACTCAGCAAGAGGTTGAGATGCTCTTTCTCCAAGGAGACTGTCCCCTGTGCAAATTTCCAATGACATATAGTTTCTGTACCTACCACAAATATTTAGCTTTGTAGTTTTTATTCTCTGAGTGAAATTTTTGGATGACATTATGCACATCATTTTAGCGTATCTTGAATGTGTTTGTGTGCCTAAACATACCAAGGTCAACTTGTGTAGTGAACGTGATAAGGGACTGTACCGACTTGGCATTTGATCAGCTGTTAAAGATGCACTGTGCCAGACACAGTGCTGTGTAGTAGGACGAGGGAAAACTGGCAGATGCAAGGTTGAGTGAACTATAGCTACTACTATAGAGCGCTTGCCAGACAATGCACGAGGCTAGGTTCTGCACACAGCTCTGAAGAAAAAGGAACCTGCCGTTGTTTCCAGAAGTGCACATTCTACCGTGACTCATGATCTAAAGAGAGAGGCACATGGATGCTGTACTGTGGGAAGAAAAAAGTGAAAGTTAACCAAGGGTCAGGAAGACTAATCGCAGATCCTCAGAACTGAACTAAATTCTTCAGGATCAATATATTGAGAAAAAGGAGAGTCTTTGGGGGGCAAAATGGGCCACTGACGCTTGGTTGAGCATCTTGTGTTTATGTAAAACAGATGTTAAGTAGAAAGTACGAAGCAGGGGATTGGGAGTAAGAAGAGCGTAGAGTGGGCCTCAGTCACGAAAGACTCTGTGGAAAGGGTTTTAAGCAGAGCACAGCTTATCACACTTGTAAACCAAATTTACTTGGCTCTTTGAATACAGGGAAACTTAATTTGCACATATACTGTTAACTAAATGAATCCATGAAGAGCTGAACTTTCAACTGTATGTCATAGACTTGAGAATCTGCTTGGATGAAGTTCACAGTTATGTCAGTAATGATCCGAAGCGTAATTGAGAAGATCAGTAATGCCAATGGCAAGCAGCCTGGCTAGAATTCCAGAATGAGCAAAGAGTATCATTTAATATGAGTCTCCTTTAACTGTGGCACATGCACTAAACACGTCTACCTCAAACCAACCTGCCTGGTTTCCTACAGCACTAAAAACCAGTACTGCACAGTTCCTGTGCCACCATCTAAAGATCCCTGCAGTTTCTCCATTCACAGCATTAACTCTGAAAGAAACAACGAACTGTAGTTCATAAGTCCTGTCCACAGAATCATGCAGCCATATTTTCTACAGAGGCGTTTTAGGGTTTCGTTGCTGTGAAGAGATGCCATGACCAAGGCAACTTTGACAATGGAATATATTTAACTGGGGCTGGCTTACAGTTTCAGAGGTTCAGTTAGAAGTATCATCATGGCAGAAAGCATGGCAGCATGCAGGCCAACGTGGTGCTGGAGGAACTGAGAGTTGTACATCTTGATCCAAAGGCAGCCATGAGGAGGAGACTGTCTTCTACAGGCATCCAGGAGGAAGGTCTCTCTTCCACAGTAGGCAGAGCTTGAGCATAGGACCTCAGAGCCCATCCCACAGTGATGAGGGCCACACCCACTCCAACAAGGCCACACCCACTCCAACAAGGCCACACCTCCTAACATTGCCATTTCCTATGGACCAAGCATATTCAAACCACCACAATATTCAATAAAATTCTTCCCTCAATTTTACATTAAAGTAAGTTATCATAATATTAGACTTAATTTAAAAATAGTTTCCCTTACGCAAAGAAAATTAGTCATTTTAGAATTTAAAAATAAGTTTCTATTATGATCTATCATATAGGTTAAAAATAAAGTGGTGACATTAGTCAGTACTGAAATAATTTTCTAGGCTTAGTTCTGGTTTCTTGCTTAATTTAAGTAAATACTTTTTAATCTGAAGAAAGTGTACCTTTGGAGGTGGTTTGAAAAGAATTGCTCTATTTATAGCTATACCAGCCCAGAAATGGCAGTACTACAAAGATTCTCATCCGGCAGTATCATACTCAAAATGCAGATAATTCAATTATTTATGTATTTTTCTTCTACTCAAAGTCTTGCCTTTAGGGAGCCTGGCCTGCTTCCTTCTTTGCCTTGACTATGATTCTTGCTGACTTCTGTGGCAGTGTGATGGTTTGTATATTCTTGGACCAGGGAGTGGCACCATTTGGAGGTGTGGCCTTGTTGGAATAGGTGTGACCTGGTTGGAGTAGGTGTGTCACTGTGGGTGTGGGCTTAAAACTCTCACCCCAGTTGCCTGGAAGTCAGTCTTCCACTAGCAGCCTTTGGATGAAGACATAGAACTCTCAGCTCTGCCTGTGCCATGCCTGCCTGGATACTGCCATGCTCCCACCTTGATGATAATGGACTGAACCTCTAAACCTGTAAGCTAGCCCCAATTAAATGTTATTTTTATAAGACTTGCCTTGGTAATGGTGTCTGTTCACAGCAGTAAAACCCTAAGACAGGAAGGTTTTAATTTTTTTTTTAATGTAGAATAAATTTAATCCAGAAGGCAGGTTGCCAGTTCTTCCCAAGAAAAGTTTCAAATTGAAACAAAGTAGCTGTGTGTTCATTGTTGCTCCTTGGAAACAGAGGACATCTCCATGGATACCATTTTTATTGTTTTCCTCTTCTGCTGAAACCTTCCCAGAGTGGCTTTTAAGTGCCGCCATCCACGCCATCCACACATGTCGCACGTCGGTACCACAGTGACTGTAGATGTCAGTAGAAGTGAGGGCATGTCCTATGCTCGCCTCATGATCTCAAGCTCACTCTTACCTGCTGTGATGTTCACTCTTTCCAACCAAATGAAGCTCCTATCAACACTCAATACTTACTGCCATTTGATTCTGACGCCACCAAATGTACAAAAAGGATGGGCTCCCACACCAACCAATTATCCAACTCTAGGTCTCCTATAATGGTATTCAGTTCTGGTATCAAGGAGTTAGATACACAGTAACTAGGGAAAACTGTAGCTGTGTCTCCTGAGAGTCACAAAGCATCTTTGTGGTTAAACACACTTGAAGCTGCGTTTAGGATGTTTCTTCATTGGAAACTAAGGCACTAGGGCATTCTCCCACACATGTGCATTAATGAAGGGCCTGTATCCTCAGAAGACTGGATGACTTTATAACATGTGCATTGTTATTCAACAGACTTCCACTTTTATGGAGACTGTGGAGAGAAATACCTAAAGGGGAGATAGTGTTCACCATGATTTGGGATAGGAGAAAATGGTTATTTTATCTCATAAATATGCTACCTACCTCATGAATATTCATAGTGTTTTTATTTAAAGTTTGAAACTAAGGGGCTGGGGAGAGGGCTCAGCAGGTAAGAGCTCTTGTTGCTCTTCCAGAGGTCCTGAGTTCAAATCCCAGAAGTAGGGCAGCTCACAACTGCCTGTAATTCCACTTCAGGGGATTCAGTGCTTTTCTTTGATCTTCTTTGAAGTGCACACACACAAGGAAAACAATATAAAAAGCACAACACAGACCCACTAGGCTGCTTTTTGCCTTGAGGCAACCCACTCCAAACTGTCGTCTTAGAAATATTTGCTCTGCTTATAAACTTCTATTCCAATTGTCTGTTTCTCTTGTCTGATCCTTTCCTTCAAGAAGATAAGAAGTTAGAGAACCCCAAGAATAATACTACCTCTCTGAGGACAGCCCAGACCCCACAATTTTGACCCAACAAAATTGCCCCCCACTTTAGACATATCTGAGTTATCACCTGTGTTTCCACCCCACCAGCAGTAACCTAAAAGTTCCATGGCCTTCTCCTCCATTTTTATAACTTACTATGACGGCTCATGGAAGTCACAAAATCAAGATTGTTTATTTCCAATTCATTATTTAAAATATATAATTTGCTGGGCAGTGGTGGCAAACGTCTTTAATACCTGTACTCAGGAGGCAGAGGCAGGTAGATCTCCGAGTTAGAGGCCAACCTGGTCTACAGAGGCATTTCCAGGACAATCAGGGCTACATAGAGAAACAGTGTCTCTAAAAACCAAAAATAAATGAATGAATGAATAGAATAGAATAGAATAGACCATTTAGGAACAGACAGATGCAGGTTTTGGGGCAAGAGCCTGAAACTCTCAGGGGCCTCTCCAGGTATAAATGTCATGGCAAAAGAAAAGCAATTCTAAAAAGAGACATTGTGCCTCTCCCTTGGCTGTCAGATAACTGAATCTGTGGGGGTCAAGAAATTGGAATTTCCTCAGAGCACCCATGCTACAAGAAGGTGAAGTTTGGTGCCTCAGCACCAGCTGTAGGGGGGATCTTATCTCTTCAGGACAGACTTCCCTGGGCCAGTGGGCTCAGGAGGTGGGTAAAGGTGCTCGCCCAAAACATCTAAACCATGAACTCAATCCCTCGAACGTATGTAAAAGACAGAAGGAGAGAGACGACTTTAAAGTTCTCCTCTGATCTCCACACATGAGTGTGGAGATGGCATGTGTGAGCCCAGGCAGACATGTCATATGTATGCACGATAGTAAGAATTATGAAACAGTGTTTTGACAGAATCAACTGACCTGGCCTCTTGAGGACTCACTGAGATCAGGAAGCCTGCAGGGGTCTGACTTAGGTCCTCTTCATCTATGTCATGACTGAGTAGCTTAATGTTCTTGGGGAAATCCTAACAGTGAGGGTGAGGACCATCTCTGACTCTTTTGCCTCCTTGCCTCTTATTTCCTCAAACCAGGTTGCTTTGCCCAGCCTTGATATGATGGTATATGCATGATCTTATTGGAGCTTGCTATGCACTGTTTGGTTGATGTCCCTGAGAGGCCTGCTCTTTTCTGAGGGGAGGTGGGGGTGAATCTGGGGGAGAAGGAAGGCAGAAGAAAGAGACTTAAAGAAGTCTCCACCCCCCCCCAGGTCCTGATGCAGGGTTCAGGTTTAAACAGAAGTCAAGAAAGAGCCAGAATTAGAGAGTCTTGGTCAAGGTGGTTCCCTAGATGCTGTGGCTGCACTCTGTTCTGTAAGGTCAGCACTGTGTGGACTCTACTCCCTTTAAAAACACTTTTTCTTATTATTTATTTATTTTAAACTATTTTTTATCCTTCTTTCCTATATTATATCCCACCACACGGACAGGCTGTCCTTCCTGAACCTCCGTGTGTGTGTTCAGCATACTGGAGGTGCTCTGTGTCTGTGAAGGTCAGATAATCATTTGGGAGAACTGATTCTCTCTTCCACATGGGTTCCAGGGACTGAACTCAGGGTGCCAACCTTCGCTGCTGGCACCCTCGTATACTCACTACCTCACTGGCACCTCAAGTTATTTCTATGAAGGCCATATAAAATACATATCTCACAGTGTCTAGAAAAGATATGGAAGCCATAAGCTCATTTTTTTTTAAATTTACAGTATTTATCCTTTATTTATTTATTTATTATATGTAAGTACACTGTAGCTGTCCAGAAGAGGGAGTCAGATCTCGTTATGGATGGTTGTGAGCCACCATGTGGTTGCTGGGATTTGAACTCCAGACCTTCGGAAGAGCAGTCGGGTGCTCTTACCCACTGAGCCATCTCACCAGCCCCCATAAGCTCATTTTTAAGGCCCTCCCTGAATTAGTTTCATCTCCTCTTGCTGTAATAAAAGACTGTGACAAAAGCGACTTAGGGAAAAGGGGGCTTATTTTAGCTTTTAATTCCAGATTATGCTCCGTCATTGCAGGGATGTCAAGGCAGCTAGAACTTGAAGCAGCCGGTCATGGCGCATCCACAGTCAAGAGTCGAGCAACTGAGTGCATGCACACTAATGCTCAGTGTGCTCTCTCTACTCTAATATAACCCAGGATGCCCTGCTAAGAGAATAGTGCTACCCATAGTAGGTGGGCCTTTCCATTTTAATTAAAAATAACCAAGGTGCTCCCTCCACACACATACATGCCCACAGGTCACCCTAATCTATTCCTTCCCTCCCTGAGACCCTTTTCCCAGGGGATTCTAGATTACATCAAGTTGACAATTCAAACTAACCATCAATGGTTGTTTGAATAGGGTTGGCCCATGGGAAGTGGCACTACTAGGAGGTGTGGTCTTGTTGGAGGGGGCTTTGAGGTCTCTTATATTTAAGTTCCGCCCAGTGTAGAATTCCACTCTTGGCTGCCTTAGGATCAAGATGTAGAACTCTCTCGGCTCCTCCAGCACCATGTCTTCCTGCGTACTGACTTGCTTCCTGAAGTGATGGTAACAGACCGAACTTCTGAACCTGAGAGCCAGCCCTCATTAAATGTTGTACATTATAACAGTTGCTGTGATCATGGTGTCTCTTCACAACAATGTAATCCTAAGACACCATTACACCCTCAATACTGAAGTAACTATAAATAAGAACCACACAATGGCAATTCATAACCTCAAAGGATTTGGGGGCAGACAGTTCAACTGTGGGAACTCTAGTAACGTTTATTCTTTATCTTCTTGACTTAGTTTCTGTTCTATTACTGTAAAGAGACACTATGACCAAGGGCAACTTCTAAAAAGAAGCACTTAATTGGGGGGAGGGTCTTGCTTACAGTTTCAGAGGGTTAGTCCATGACCATCATGGCAGGAAGCATGGCGGCAAGCAGGCAGGTGTGTCGCTGGAACAGTAGCTGAGAGCTTATATCCTGATGAGTAGGCAGTAGGCAGAAAGCTAGCGAGACAGCCTGGTGTGAGCTTTTGAAATCTCCAAGGTCACTGTCAGCAGCACACCTCATCTTACCAGACCACACCTCCTAAGTCTTCCTAAACAGTTCACCAACTGGGAAACAGATTCAAATTTATAAAGGTCCCTTCTCATTCAAACCACCACACGTATAAATCCTGCCAAGTCCTATGACAATTACAACATCTTAGATAACAAAGCAAAGAAACACAATAAAAGAAAAACAGATAAAGGTTCCACACTTAAATCTGTTTCAGACCAGATACCAGCATAGTCTTCCTTGGGAGATATTAAAGGCATTTGAGCTAAACTCCAGATTCTTCTGTCGTTATTTAGTATTATGATAGACAGTCTAGAGATAGTCTTAGCTGCTTATGGAAATTTATTATAGTGCAGGAGAGATCTCAAATCAATGTTAGAAACATGGTTTTTTTCGATTTTTTTTAAAGATTTATTTATTTATTTTATGTATATGAGTACACTGTAGCTGTACAGATGGTTTTGAGCCTTCATGTGGTTGTTAGAAATTTAATTTAGGACCTGTGCTTGCTCCGGTCAACTCTGCTCACTCAGTCCCTGCTTGCTCCGGCCCAGAGATTTATTATAAATAAGTACACTGTAGCGGGCATCAGATCTCACTACAGGTGGTTTTGAGCCACCAATGTGGTTGCTGGGATTTGAACTCAGGACCTTTAGAAGAGCAGTCAGTGCTCTCACCCGCTGAGCCATCTCGCCAGCTCGGTCTGTTCTTTTAATGCTACTAGAACAACTAGTCTCAAAACAAATGAACAACAACAACAATAAAAAAACTCATAGGATGCATGGTTAATATTGTTAGCAAGATAGGATCTAGACAGTGGTTGCCAACCTGTGGGTCACAACCCATTTGGGGAATCAAACAATCCTTTCACAGGGGTTACATATCAGATATCATGCATTTCAATATTTAAATTATGATTCATAACGGTAGCAAAATTATAGCTGCAATGTGTTTGCCGCAGACCCTCTGGTCCCCTTTGTCTGCGTGGAACGGGTATTATGTCTCCTCATGGATGGGCAAAGCGTCGGATGAATCGACAGACAGATGCACACAGGAGAGGTTGTGTTGGATCTGAATGTAATTTGTCAAATCGAGCATCAGATTTTTTATACAGAAGACAATAAGGAAGTTGGGTGACATACCCGCAAGGTACAAAATGAGGTAACCGGATGCTTAATGACTCTTACACAGAACAGAGGAATGAAACCGCAAAGACTGGCAGGAACTGGGCAATAAAATAACCGAGACAAAGTCAGCCCTATCTAAGGTCAGCTATAGTCTTAGAAGCCAGGTGTGAGGTCTTTACACTCCCGGGGCAAGGGCTTTCACACCCAAGTCATGGTTCTAACTAGGGAGTTCCGTTCTAGCTAACCATCTCATGAATAATGCAATACTCTAAAACCACAGCCCGATCTACTTCCTAAACCATTGTAAATTCCTGTATATGGGTGTAACTCAGCTATAGTTCTAAGTATCTATTCTGGTTTCTCCTATGGTCAGAAACTTCTTTCTTCCTTGGTGATGGTAGATTCCTGTGAAGGGCAGTGACCTAACTTTTACTCAAAGTGATAGTATAATACCAGGGGCAGTACTGAATTCCAAGCCCAAGGTCTTGCTCAAGGACGTTCTAGGACTGTTGGAACACTGGCTTTAGCTATGTCAGAATTCAATCTTAAAAGGCACTTATAATAGGATAATACTAAAAGAGAGCATGTGGATCCATGCACTAGACTAACGAGGGAATGGAAAATTAATGTATGGGTTAGAGAGAACGCCAGACTCCAGGAGCGAGTTTCTGTGAAACTCTTCTACCTCAGTGAGTAGCTTCCAAGCCTCTCGGCTTGTCAAGCTGACTCGACCAGAGCGCGTGGCATGTGTTAATGAAAATAATTTATGGTTGGGGGTCACCACAACATGAGGAACTGTATGAAGGACTCACAGCATTGGGAAGGTTGAGAACCACTGATCTAGACACACGGAAGAGACAAGCTTCTCTTGATTATGAGGGATCATCTAGATTCAACTTATTCATGTGGGAAGACCCGCCCTAAGTGTGGACTGTTTCATTCCAGGAGCTGAGGTCTTAGACTAGATGAGAACAAGAAAGTAAAGCCAAGTGCAGTTACTCAAGTCTGACTCTACACTACAGATGCAGTGTGACCAGTTGACCCAAGCTACTGCTGCGGTCATTTTCCACCTTGATGGACTGTGTATCCTTAAACAGGGAGACAAAATAAACCCCTTTCTGTATTAGGTCATTTTTATCAAGGTTATTTTTAATAGAGCAACAAGAAAACAAACTAAAACATGCAGCTAATACTTTCACATATGAAGATAACTGACAGCTAGACCAGATATTTAAGATCTGGGAAATGATATAATTAGGATAAAGCTGTAAAGGTTCTAGATGATCACAGTGAGACATATGTGTTTAAAGTTTATATATATATATATATATATATATATATATATATATATATATATATACACACACACACATATACATGCATATGTATACATATATACATACATATGTATACATATGTGTGTATGTGTATATATATGTGTGTGTATGTGTGTGTATAAAATTATACATGTTATGGATAATTTTGGAGAGAGAAAGAACTTTCTGACTAAAAACTTACAGAATATTTAACTGACAATTCAGAGTGAAGCTTCTAAAACTGTGACATTCTGTATTACTTACTTTTGTATTGCCATGAATAAACACCTGGTCCCCTGCCTCCCTCTCCCCCCAAAAAAAATCAAGAGAAAAATTTTTTACTTTTGTTCACAGTCTCAGAAGGGTCAGTCCATAGTTTCTTGGCCACATGCATTCAACACATCATCATGGCTGCAGAAGCGTGTGACATAGGATTGCTGTTCACAGGTAGTCCTGTGTGGGGCCATGAAAGGCAGCCTGTTTTGGTAGAATGAGGCTTGCTCCGGTGACCCAGTAGAGACCCAGTAAGAAACTCTACAAGGGACGGAACAGTGAGTTACATTCCCAGAGACAGGTGTCTGACACCACAGAGGCCCCAACTCCGTAATTCTGTGACTATAACTCATGCAGACAATGTCCCAAGCTTCTGACATTCTGGCTAGACTCCACCCCCACAGTTACCTGACTATAGCCAGGTAAGCTCCTCCCCACTGCTACCTTACAACTGCAAGATAGCCCAGCCCACTTATAAAAGGGGCTGCTTGGCCCCTTCTCTCTCTCTCTCTCTCTCTCTCAACTCTCATCTTTCTTACTCTCATCTCTAGCCCTCCTTTCCTCTCTCCCTTCCCCCGTCTCTCTACATGGCCATGACCAGCCTCTCCCTCTCTCTCTTTCTACCTTCTCTCTTTCTCCCTGCCTTTCTACAATAAAGCTCTAAAACCATAGACTGTCTCTGCTCATCAAGGCCCACCATGCTTGAACGATGGAATAGGCTTTCCCCTAAAGAACCGTATCTAACCTCCCATTGGAAGGCCTTCCTGAGCTTCAGCCAAGGATTCTAGCCTGCATGGGAACCACCCAGCACCCCCCCCTCTCTGCCCTCTCCTCCCTTCAGCCCTGGAGCCCCCATTTTGTTCTCAGCACTTCCACGGTGTCCAGTGGTGTCTAGGATGCCAGGGACTGAGAGTCAGTTATCTCTGGCCTCGGTGAGGCCCAGAGACATAAGACTGCCCCTGAGCACCCCCCTTGTCTGTAGCTTCCCACAGTCAGACACCCACCCTGGGCCACATAGAAAAGCATGCGTCAGTCCTCCTTGTCTGCCCACCCAGAACACCGGAACTCCGGCGAGAAGCAGGTTCTCTCCCACTCCCTTTATTCCCCCATGCCCACTGCCCCACAGACCTGGGAGCAGAGACTGAGCCAGGAAGCTGCCAGGGATAATTGACCCCCAAGGACCCACATTCCACCTGACCTGTTTCCTTCAGCAGGGCACACCTTCCAAGGTTTCCAAAATAGTACAACCAGCCTGGAACCAAATATTTAAAGCATGAGCCTTTGGGGGACATTTCAGATGAAACCATAACAAGTGAGAAAAGTGATTCACTAAGAGTTTGAACCTGACTAATCTCCATGAAATAAATGAAAAGATCCCAAGAGGTTATAGGGCCCATCCTGCAAGACAAACTCCAATGAGCCACGCCTCTGAGATCAATGCCCTCATAGAGGCCAGTCCCCAACTCAGGGCAGAATCGGGGCAAGCCTGGTGTTACCAAGAGGATTAAGACAAAAGTAAGACAGTGTGTGACTTCTCCAACTAGGTCAGTAGAAGGCATTGCATCTATCCTGCTCTAGGCAAAGCCAGCCACTAGGCTCCAGGGCTACTCAGCAATCCTTCGGAGAGGTTAGTAGAAGAGAAACAGAGACTCTTGGTCCACCTGTCAATCATGTTAGCGAGTCAGTTTGAAGTCAACAAAGCCTTCTGATGCCTATAGCCCCAGCCATCAGTACCTGACCACAAACTCAGGAACTTCAAGCCAGGTTTCCTGCTAAGCTAAGACCTCAGGGTTACAGAGATAATAGATGGCTATTGATGTTCCAGCCCAGTGAGTTTAGGAATGATTTCTCTTTTTTTATTTTTATTAGATATTTTCTTTATTTACATTTCAAATGTTATCCCCTTTCCTAGTTTCCCCTCTGAAAATCCCCTATTCCCTCCCCCTGCTCCTGCTCCCCAACTCACCCACTCCCACTTCCTAGCCCTGGCATTAGGAATGATTTCTTACACTGCAAGAGATAGATAATACAGAGACACCTTTGAAGAGGGCACCAAATTTATGTAGTGCCAATGAGATTCACCCGAGCACCAAAAAAACTGTGCTATTTACATATCCTGGGGCAGAGAAAAGAACACTTTCTATGGAAGGAACATAACCTTCATATCAAAGGTAGACTAACTATAATACTCAGACAATAAGCATAACAAAGAGACAGAAAGACAGAGAGATGAGCACTCCAGCACTTAGACGTCTCAGGTATGACTCTATTCATGCAGGCCTTCTAGTTAAAATATTTATAGATTTGATCCAATGGTACATTAAAACACAAAACATGATTACATAGATTTTGTTTGAATTTGTTTGTCGCTAGAAAAATTTACCATTATAATCTATTACATTAGCATATTCATAAAGAAAACTTTGATTGTCTCAGTGGAGGCTCTGAAACCACTTGATACTGGGCCACCGAGATGGCTCAGCGGGTTTTATTCTTTAAGCACAAAAGGGTGGCAGGAGGGTACCTGGCATGGTGCATTAGATGTGACACACAGTCCTGAAACGTTCATTTACCCTAAACTGAAAACCAAAGGATATGTGGTGGCCTGAACAACAATTAACGTCCATCTGCAGGAACTACCAGGCAACAGTTTGACATCAGACAAATACAAACTACCAGTCTGGCTTTAAGGCTCTCCTGAGGAGGAGGGACAAAAATCAGGAGTTCACCATCATCTTTGGCTGTATGGTGAATTCTAGGCAGGGCTTGAATTCCTTGCCAAAATGAGAGTGTCTCTCTCAAAATCAAAACACAGAAACCATCATCTCCATTGTTGTAGTCTGAATGTGAAATGTCCCCTATGGTTCCCGTGTTTGCAAACTTGATCGATCCCCAGCTGGTAGTGATGTTTGGGAGGGAATGACCCACTTTAGGAAGTGGGTCACTGGGGGAAATGGGTCACTGAAAGAAGTGGGTCACTGGGGGAAGTGGGTCACTGGGGGAATGTCTTAAGGCTTTATAGCCTGGTGCCACTTCCTGTTCACTTTCTTCTTCCTTAGTATGTGGCCACGTATGCCTTCTTACCTGCGACCGTGTCTTCCCTCGCAGGATGGACTGTATCCCCTTGAAACTCTAAGCCAAAATAAGTCCTTTCTGGAGGATATGCAGGCTGTGTGCATTAGGTACCTGTCTGGTTGCTGTGATACAATACTCTAACCGAAGTTTCACAGTTCACGGAGAAGATATGGCACGTAGTGGCAAGAGCTTGACGTGGCAGGTCACATCTGTGGTGAGGAAGTAGAGAGCAAGGAACTATGGTACTCAGTTACTTTCCTCTGTTCGTCCAGTCTGGCCTTCAGGGTGTGCCTTTGTGCCTCAGTTTACCCGATTTAACAACCCCTCACAGATAGACCAGAGAGACTTATCTCTAGGGGTTTCTAGCTCTTGCCAAGTTAATAGTAAGGGTTAGCCTTCACACAGTGGGATGAGGTGTGTGTGGCTATACATAATGTTTAAACAGTTTCTTTCCCATGATTCTGAGCTCCCCCAAATAGGCCAAGAAGCCCCAGCTTTCGGGAACTGTAAAATCGCATTTACAGAAGCGTCAGGCTCCAGGAAAAAAAATGTCAGGCTGATTTATAAAGCTTATATGGGAGGGAGAGGAGACATATTTCTTGTGTTTCATATTTGGAGGCAGGAGATCCTGGTTCATTCTTAATTTCCATTGTCTTCACAGAAGGTGTGGCCAAACGAGCTCTTTCTCTTCTCTATCACGAGACAAAATAACTTGAAAATGGAAAGATGTAGGTACTCATATCTCCAGGTCAACAATGTAATATAATTCTTTTCAAGGGCTACTGTAGGGGCTGGAGAGATGGTTCAATGGTCAGGAACACTGGCTGCTCTTTTAGAGAGCCAGGTTCTGTTGCCAGCATCTAAATGACAGCTAAAGCCATTTGTAACTCCATCTCAGATGGATCTGACACCCTCTTCTGACCTCTGTGGGCACTGTATGTATATAAGTGGTATACAAACATACATACAGACAAAATACCTGTACACACACACACACACACACACACACACACACACACATATGGAACATCAAGTGATGGGCTAGCATACATTGATCCTAGCTTCTAGATGACACTAGACAAGACACAGACCAGGGGCTAGGGAGTGACCATCTATCTTTGTATCAGGGAAAGATAGGATGTCGGAGCTCATGTCTAATATCCAAACTGAAGTCATTGTGGGCCTACTTCTAAAGGCACTGGCAAAAATATGTAAAGATAAATTACAAACAAAACTATTGAATTTCCTGGGCCTGGCAAAGCTTTCTCACTCATGAATTATTCATTAGGTATATAAAAATACTTTTCACCCAAGAGCCCCAAAGCACTAAGCGATAGGTTTCTGTTTTCTTCTCAGACTGCCTTGTCTTAGTATCGAAAGAACAGTCATTAGGGTATGTCTACTCCTCACACACAGGGGTGAAGGCATTGCTGCCTTCTCAGCATAGAGAAGCTGAGGAGAGTGTTTGAGAAATCCAACAATAATCAAAACCTTTACAAACAAAACTTTGCAAAAGATGGATGCCCAGACATCATGCAACCCTGCTCCAAGGCCTGGTGTGAATGTAGACCCTTGGCCTGAACCTGTTATGGGGAGACAAAGTTGGTATGTCTTTTGGTCTTTAGTCTGTTTGAATCTACAGTGTTCAGTGTTCTCTGCAACACTAAGTTCGAGTCTCTTGAAACTTTAAATATGCTACATGTGGTGGTTTGAGTGAGAATGTCCCCCGAAGTTCAGATGTTTGAATAGTTGGTCTTCCCAGTTGGTATAGCTGTTTGGGAGGCATAGGAGGTGTGACTTTCCTGTATGTCACTGGGGGTGGACCTGGAAAAGTCTCGTTCTCTCTATGTCCTGCTTATCTCTGAGGTCTGAGTGCTCAGCTGTTCCTTCTACCACAATCCCCCGCCATTATTCACTCTCACTCTCTGGAACCACAGGACCAAATAATCTTTCTGTAACGCGCCTTGGTCATGGTGCTTTATCACAGCAATACAAGTTATCACAGCAATACAAATAAACTACTTTAAAATGCTACTTTTTGGGGGTTGGATTTTTGTTTTTGTTATTGAGACAGGATTTCTATATATAGCCCTGGATGTCCTAGAACTCACTATTACAGATCAAGATGGCCTTGAACTCACAGAAATCCACTTGTCTCTCCCTCCTGATTGTTGGGATTAAAGCCATGGGCCACCATAGCAAGCCATTTCCATGTTTTGATTTTGTTTTTTGTTTTTTGTTTTTGTTTTTTTTTTTTTTGAGACAGGGTTTCTCTATATCGCCCTGGCTGTCCTGGAACTCACTTTGTAGACCAGGCTGGCCTCGAACTCAGAAATCCGCCTGCCTCTGCCTCCCGAGTGCTGGGATTAAAGGCGTGCGACACCACCTCCCGGCTATTTCCATGTTTTGAAACGAGGCCCAACTATGCAGTCCTGGCTGCTCTGGACTTTACTGTGTAGACCAGGATAGCCTCAAATTTGCAGTGATCCTTCAGTCTCTGCCTCCAGAAAGCTGAAGTTGTAGGCCTGCGTTACCATACCAGGATAAACACGCTATTGCATTAAACTGAAGCTAGCTGACCTTCAAGCCACTGAACATTTTCAACTTTATTTGATTTATGTGACAGAGAGAAAAAAAGAAAACTGGTTATTCAGTGGAAAGTTCTAGGTTATAGAAAAGGGAGAGGAAATTCTGTTTTTTTTTTTTGTTTGTTTGTTTTGTTTTTTAGTTTTTTGAAATAGAATCTTATATAGCCCAGGGTGACTTCACACTCTCTCCCTCTCCCTCTCCCTCTCCCTCTCCCTCTCCCTCTCCCTCTCCCTCTCCCTCTCCCTCTCCCTCTCCCTCTCCCTCTCCCTCTCCCTCTCCCTCTCCCTCTCCCTCTCCCTCTCCCTCTCCCTCTCCCTCTCCCTCTCCCTCTCCCTCTCCCTCTCTCTCTCTCTCTCTCTCTCCTTCTCTCTCCTTTCTCACTCTGGAAATTCTAGAGATCAAATCTGAGGCCAGTGTATGGGTAGCCAGTACTTTTCCACCAAGCTACAGCCCAGCTCTAACCTCAAGTTGCTATGTAGCCAAGGATGACCTTGAATTCCAGGGCCTCTGCCACCACTTACAAGTGCTGGATATATACCGTCATACCCAGCCTTATAAACTACTTTTCAACAACTAGAAAACAAGATGATAATGATCAAAAAGGGAAAGCACATTTCAAGACTCTCCCTTACCTTTGTATTACTAAGCCTTAGGGTGACCTGAATGGGATCAGCCTCCGTCTGCTCGTGTATCTGCACAGCCCCCAGTTGATGAACTGTTTGGGAAGGATTAGGAGGCGTGGCCATGTTAGAGTAGGTATCTCCTTATTGGAGGAGGTGTGTCACTGAGGGTGCCTTTGAGTAGGTTTCAAGAGCCTACCCCAGGCCCAGTGTCTCTGTGTGTCTGCTGCCTGTGTGTGGATCAGGATATAAAGCTCTCAGCTATTGCTCTAGCACCATGCCTGCCTGCTGCACACTCCCCACTGGGAGGATAATGGACTAACCCTCTAAAACTGTACTCCAGTCCCCAGGTAAAAGTTGTCTTTTATAAGAATTGCCTTGGTTGTGGTGTCTCTTCACAGCAATAGAACCGTAACTAAGACGACCCCAATAGAGGGGTTATTTTGTTCGAGGAACTAAGAACCCTCCCCCTAGAGATCCGGGAAAAAAATTGAGGTTAGGGAAAGAAGGACAGCCACTAAACACCAGAGTTGCATTGGGCAAAAGATGAGAAACAGAGCCCATGAATGGAAAGTCACAGCCACAAAACTCTGAAACTGTGCTAGTGTCAGAGAGCATGATGCTTAGTTAGAATTGTCAGCTTGACACAATGTAGACTCATCCATGAAGAGGGTCCCGTGAGGGACTCTCTGGATCAGGTTGGCCTTTGACACATCCCAAGGGGCCATCTTGATTATATTAATTGATGTGGGAAAACCCACCCCATGTGGATGGCATCACTCCCTAGGCAGCAGATGCTAAGGGTGGAGGAAGTGAGAGAGGCACTACCTTGCATTGCTCCGTGTTTCCGATTATGGAGATAATGTGACCAACTCCCTTAGGCTCCTGTTTCTGTGACCTCTTTGATATGATGGACTGTCACCTGAAACTGGTGCCAGAAAGGGTTGGCCAACCTGATCCAACCCTTTGTCCCCTAACTTGCCTTTGTCAGGGTTCTTAAACACAGCCACAGGACATGGAACTGAGACAAAGGATAAAGCAACATTAACACAAAAGGCTTCATCACCACAGCATGTGAAGTGTAGGACCTGGTACACAATGGACCAAGTCTATGTGGAATGACACACTTGGCAGTGGTCTCTCTTAGCCATCCATTTTGTCAAAATGATCGTCTCTTAAACAGAAGGTTAACAAGAGGGAATCGGTTTATCACACATTATAACCATCAGAAAAATCAACGTTTTTCTTGATTTCTTAGCACTTTATGTTTACTTTTATTTGTTTTTGAGACAGCATCAGGATGGCCTTCAACTTGCCAAAGCTGACCTTGAACTGTCACCTTGATCCTTGATCAAGGAACTTGATCCTTCCACTACCATCTCCTAAGGACTGGTACTATAGGTATGTGATGGCATGCCTGGCATATGTCGTCTCCCCTCCTCCCCTTCCTCTCCCCTCCCTTCCCCTCCCTTCCCTTCCCTCCTTCTTTCTTCTTCTCTCCCCTCTCCTCTATTTTCCTCCCCTCTCTTTTTTCTCCTTTCCCGTCTCCTTTCCTCCCCTCTTCTCCCTTCCCCTCTCTTTCCTTCTCTTCCCTCCCTTCCCTTCTTCTCTTCTTTTCCATCCCTTCCCCTCCCTCCTCTCCCCTCTCCTCCCTTCTCTCCTCCCCTCCCCTCCCTTCCCTCCCTGACTTTCTTTATTGTGGGTGTGCTCACATACATGAGTGCAAGTGCATGCATGCCACAGAATACAAGTGATGTCCTTCCTGGCCCTCTACTTTGTGAGGCAGGGTCTCCTGTCATCTCTCACAGTGTCTGCCAGGCTGGAGGGTCCATGAGCCTCTAGGGATTCCCCTGTCTTTGCCTCTGATCTTGTAGGACTTCTGGGATTTCATTGTGCTTGTGCCTGGCTTTATGTGGGTTCTAAGGATGGAAACTCAGGTCCTTCCATTTGTAAGGATATTCCCCACGGGGCTGTCTCTCCATCTTTCCTTACTGGTTTTCTCTGCCTTTGTGGTCTATTTTTGCCTACACTATTCTAGCAAGGCGCTTATTAAAAAATGGCTTTCCACCTGAACGATAAATATATTTGGAGGAAGCAAAAGAAGAAATTTTACCTTTGAGTATTGGCTTCTCTTTAAATCTCTTGCTTTCATATCTGTGCCTACTTTCTTAAGATTCAAACACTCTCAGCCCATGGGGAGAAAGCAACAGTTGAGAAAAGATAATGTTGCCTAGTTACCAGGGCAGACGGGTCCATGAAGTTAGGTTTATGTGCACAGGATGTTGGTAGATTTTAAGACAGGGATGTCTGGTACATGGAGCATTTCCCTCTGTGATGGCATAGCTCTCCGGGCAGTTGCTAGAACCCACTTCTTCCTTGTGCATAATATTGCCATGGGTGTAAGACACAGGAATGTGGTTTCAATTCTACGGACAGAAGTCTTCCCTTTGAGACTCTCTAGAAATCAGAGTCCGAGGAGAACACAGAGAGGTGAATGAGAAAGTAAGCTAGGTCAAGCCAGGCCAAAATCTCTCCTTGAAAAGGGATGGTATCAGGTAAGAATTCTCTAAGGAATCAGGAAGGATTTCCATCTGGGATAGTGACCTTAGAAATCCAAAGAGTCAGGGCCCCTGCTTCTCCAGCTAGGAGGTGAATCCAATACCTAAGCTGACATGGGAGGCACAGGGGAGGCACAGGGGAGGCCAGGCTAGTGATTTTCATCAGAATCACCTAGGTGGTTAGATGCTGCCTCCTGGGTCTCCTCTCTCCTAAATAGTTTCTGGGATTGGACAGCTGTGGGTCTGTGCCCAGCACTGTTTGAAGCCTGCTCAGTGTTTTAGATTTTCTTGTGTTTGTGGTCATTTCAACACTATTTTTATTCATTGAGCCATCCTACTACAACAGGCCTCTTTTCATAGGTGAGGAAGCTGAAGCTGAGTTTAAATTAACAGGCAGTCACTTAGATCTGCTTGTAGAACACTATTGAAAGACCCACAATGTGAGGACTCCCTCACGTTCTGACTCAGGAGAGGCGACACCCCAAAATCACCCACAAGAAACGGTCTTGCTGCAACTGCAAGAGGATTTTTATTCGAGAGCGTTCTCGGGCCCATGGTCATACACCACGCAGGGGTAGAGGACCATGGCGCCCCAAGTAGCTGAGTAAGGGGGTATTTAAAGGAAGAAACCACAATTCATGGAGGTGGGGAGGGTGTTGTTGGAAAATACCAAAAATACCAGTTAAGAGTCACAAGGAAGTATAAAGTCACAAGTGTCAGGTTATCTCTCAAGACAGTTTCTAAGAGCCCCTAACAATCTAAGAGCCCCTAAAGATAGCACATTTGCATTGCAGGTTCCAGTAATGGTCAGGGTGCCATTCTTTGAATTGAACCCAGGAAGAGGGTAGGTGGAGGAATGTCGCTATCTGTTTTATGACCAGTACCTGGAGCACTAAGCCACAAAGGCTACACTCCCAAGCCTGGGCCCAAAAGCCTCGAATTTTGTTTTTACATTGCTATACTTTTTTAATACTTCTTCACTATATATATATATATATATATTTCCAGTATAATAAGCTGGATGTGTACTAATGCAGATATACTCAAACTACAATTTTTATTATTTCTGTTTAGCACCCAGAAAAGGCATCTTTTGCTATCATCCGTTCTCAAGTAAGACAGACAGACAGACAGAGATACACACACACACACATACACACACTTTGAGACAGTGTCTCAATATATAGCCTAGGTTGACCTTGATCTGATGATCCTCCTGCCTCAGCCTTCTCTAGAACTGGGATTACAAGTGTGAACCACCACGTCCTGTTAAGCTGTTGAATTCTACTTTACTCATCTCTAATAGAAATAATAAATAACATCTTGTCTCCTTGAAGTGTGGCTTCCTGGTTTCGACTGATTGGAGAGTCTAAGACCAAGGTCTCTGGGGCTTTGGAGGTGCCTTTGGAACTCTGGAAATCAAACTGTAGAAGACAATGGCACACATTCTTCAGTACATTAGTAGTACATTCAGTACACTGAAATCGGAAGGGAAGGGGAGCCAGACTTTCCTCAAAACCATAGTTTTGTGTTACCAAGATTAGAAATAGTAGCTTATTCTATAAGCTTTTCTTACTTAGGAAGCCTTTTCAAACAAGTAAAATATTTTAATCTCAGGAAACCCATTATACTGCTTGCTCAACACAACTACTATAGTTTAGACAGTACTAGCAGGCAGGCTTCTGGCGAAGGCAACCCTTGGGAGGTTGGCGATTTGGAATGCCAGCCCGTATGGATACTCTTAGATTAGACGAAAGCATGGGAGTGGCTTAGCCAACATTAAAAAGAGGAGCGCGCGCGTCTGAATTCCACACACTTTATGCCTCCGTGCACTTCCTGAACCGCCCACAGCTGACTCCGGTTTCCATCCTGGATGCAGAAGCAGGCACATTCTCTTTCTTAAAGACTCGTCTTCCTCCTCCATCGCTGCAGACTCACTGTGAAGCAGTAGTCTCTGTACTTCCTCACTCAAGGAACCCCAGGCTCCTTTTTAATAAAGGTTGTTGATCCTCTCCACACGTGCACCGGGCACAGAGTATTAGTGAGCCAAAAGTTGGGCTGCACTTTGGTCTTTGCTGTCTTCTTAACTTACTTTTCATTAATACAATTGTTGTGTTTTATAAAAAAAAGAAAAAGAAGCCAGGGATATGTTTGGTGGAGGCAAGGTATAGTGTGTGTGTGTGGGGGGGGGGGGGGAGTGCCTGTGCAGTGGACCCATGTTGAAGCATCCCTTCCCGTTTATTTAGGGCATGGGGAGGGGAGTTGAGGGAGCAGCAGAGACAGAGAAAGGTGGGGGTGGGGAGCCCTGGCCTTGAGCACATGGAGAGAGGGGGGAGGGGAAGAGATCAAGGGAAGAGCAAGAGCAAAAGAGAGAGGGGGCAAGCAGCCCCTTTCATAGCGAGTCAGGCACACCTGGCTGTTGCCAGGTAACTGTGGGGTGGAGTCTAGAAGAAACGTCAATCACGATGGTGCCTGAGAACTCGTCAATTGGAGGGGGGCACTAATTCTCCATGTGGGTGAACACACTTATTCACATGAGCATAATGAGTGTGTGTGTGGTGTGTGCATATGACAACCTTGAGCCTCTTACTGCTGAACTCAGTCAGCATGCGAGGCCGACTGGCCACTGAGCCCCAAAGATCTGCCTGCCTCTACCTTTCCAGCCCTGGAGTAGAAAGCTTGAGCCACCACACTTAGCTTTTCGTTTCCTTTGGCTTGCTTTAAGGTATCTTCAAAGGACTGAGCTCGAATCCTCAATCATGTTAGTAAGCAAGCTCTTACAGACAGATTGCCCCAGTCTAGAAGAGAGTAATTCTCTCGCACCTCGCCTGAATGCAGCGCTAAGGTTCCTTTTGTTTATAATGAAGTTATTCTGGAGACCACTGCTCCTCACCTCACGCCCAAACCTCACTTCCTCAGACAGCGTGATCTATTGCAAAGTTCCCTCTCCTGTAAGACAATGAAATGAAACCAGCCACCAGCTGTCAGCTGCCATCGCTTTGGGCACAGGCTTGTGAGTGGACATTAAAGAACCACCCACCTTTCTGGAATTCAATAAGTCTCCCTTGCTTAGCACCTAAGCCAGAGGGAAGCTTCAACGGTAGTAAGTAGCAAGTTGCTGTGTGAATTCAATGTGTGCTTCAGTTTTCTTATTTTAGAGGGGAGGGGGAGGGGAGGAGAACACAGCATTGGCACATTGGCGCACTGGCGCAGTGGCAACTGGAGTAGTGGCCAGTGTTGTCAGTTATCAGTGTTCTCCACCTCTGGGTCTCACTCCTTTTGGGGGAGGGGTGTTGAATGACCTTGTCACAGGGGTCACCTAAGACCATTGGCAAACACAGATATTTACAATATAATTCATAACAGTGGCAAAATTATAGTTATGAAGGAGCAACGAAAATGATTTTATGGGGTGGGGGTGGGGGGTGGGGTCACCACAACATGAGGAACTGCATTAAGCAGTCGCAGTATTGGAAAAGTTGAGAACCAGTGGGTTAAGAGCCCTTCCAGTAGACCAGGGTTCAGCATACATACAGAGCTCACCATCACCTGTAACCTCAGGTCCTGAACATCTATCTGATGTGCCTTTCTGGCCTCCAGGCATACCTTATGAATGTGGTGCCCAGACACGCATGCAGGATGCATGCAGGTAGACACTAAACTACAAGAAAAGAATTGGAAGGAAGTGTAGGGTTAGTATTTTTCCTAAGCTCTGCCCTGCAGTTTCCTGGCAACAGTCAGGTGTGCCTGACTCACTATAAAAGGGGCTGCTTGATCTCTTGCCTTCTTGCTCCTGCTCTGTCCTCACCCCTTCCCCCTCTCTCCTCATTCCCTTTCCCTGTCTCTCCCCATGTGCTCATGGCCCGCCTCCTCTTCTCTCTCTGTCTCTTTGTCTCTGTCTCACACACACACCACACACACACCACACACACACTCCCATTTCTCTGCCTCTACTCTACACCCTTAATTCCCTTCCCCATGCCCTAAATAAACTCTATTCTATACTATACCATCATGTGGATGGTCCCTCAGGGGGAAGTGATGCCTCGGCATGGGCCCTGGAGGCACCCCCTTCCCCCACACCTGACTACACCTCCACCAATGTTTCTTTTCTCGTTATCTTTTTATAAACACAACATGCAGTTACATTGATCAGTGCAGTAAATTAATACAGGAAGCAGTGGGCCCAGGTGATTCCCCAGAGAAAAACAAAACAACACAAAACCAAGATCCAGGGTGTTAGGTGCAGTGCCCAGGATTCTGCACTGAAGTTCTGTGTTAGTAACTTGCTCTTTGCAAAGTTTAGATTTTTTTCAAAGCACATAATCTAGTGAGGTATGTCCAATGCAAACATATCACTTTAAAGGTGAAGTACTGGAGGCCTCTTATGGGTGGTGGCTTGCTGAGTGTCACAGGAGTAGAGCTGAGGGCAGAACTCCAGTCTTAATTTCTTTTTTTTTTTTTTTTTTTTGGTTTTTCGAGACAGGGTTTCTCTGTATAGCCCTGGCTGTCCTGGAACTCACTTTGTAGACCAGGCTGGCCTCGAACTCAGAAATCCACCTGCCTCTGCCTCCCAAGTGCTGGGATCAAAGGCGTGTGCCACCACCGCCCGGCTCAGTCTTAATTTCTTAGGTGAGTATTCTTTGGGATACAGCCTCTGGACTTAGGTAAGGCAGCTTTTGTCATTCATAAGATAAGGTACACTGTTTCCTTTTTATGCAAAATAGAAAACCGGAAGGTGAAAAATTATCGTTTTGCACTTGCAAAATTGCTCCAGTGGATTTGAGATCTGGCTCGACACCGACTAGCTTTTGAGGAGACAGTGAGAAATGCAGCCACTTCCTCGGTGTGAAAGAGAAGTGGGGACACTCAGTGGAGGGACTGCTCAGTTTGGGTCCCCTGATTGTAGAGAAGCAGCCAGCAAATGCAGCGTCTTGCATTGATGATTGGTTAACAGCTTTCCTTGGACCAAGGAAAAGCCCCGCTTAAGATTCACAAGTTGAAAATCCTTCCGCTAAAATAAATTGTCTCGGCATTTTTTTTAAGGGGGAAGAAAAATGAAGACGGTTCTCAAAGCAGTTAGCATTTATATGGTGCATAGCTGGAAATAATTATACGATAATCAAAGGATCTGGGTTGCCTGCAAATCATGTGCTCACACAGGCAAGGGGCTTCAGGAAAGCAAGGGACCGTTCTGAATCTCAAAAAGAGCACAGGGCAGAGGGACGCTGGAGGATCCCCTGGCTTCCTTTCAGTGGTAAAGCAACAGCAACGAGAACTTTAGCAGGTCCTGCAATTCCCTGCCTCCCACGCAGGAGCCCCTTCTAATTAGGGCATTACTCCCACTGCTTAATTAAATGCCTTCTTGGAGCAGCTTCAGATCTGACAGGGACAAATAATGGCTCCTTCCTCGGCTCAGGATGTAGGTAATCTCGCTCCAGCTAACAAAACCTGGACAGAAAACAGCAACGGGACCGTGAAGGGTTTTGGATACTGGGTAAGGCCTGGTCAGTGATGCCCAAGTGTGAAATGAACATGAGCTATGAGCTCTGAGCATGCCACTGTTATGCTGGGCAATGTGTGTCAGGATAGACTGTGTTAGGAGACAGCCACAACGATTCAGTGCTCAAGTGTATACAATGGTTTCTAGTTTCTTTCGGGATTCTTTATGTCTCCATTAGCAGCTCAGGAAGAAAATGTAAGCTTGGGGTGGGGGTGGGACGGATTGGGGCTGAGACTCGTGTGTTCACACACTCCGCCTCCGTGACTCCTGACTCCGTGATCTTTGCTGGATGAAAATTGGGGCCATTTGTTATCTGCAGAGGGGATAGTGGGAAAGAAAGATAAAGGATTTTGAAAGTACTTTTCCAGCCCTAACGTTGGCTTATTTTACAGCTAAAATCTATACCCCATTAATTGGATTATTTAACTTTCCCCCACACACACCAAAATCCAGTGGATTTTACAATGATGAGGTGTCTTGGTCTGATATCCTGCAGTAAGGAGTAGGGTGTCCTGACTACTACCAGGGGTGGCAATTCAGGAAAGGATAAACTGTGGTGCAAGAAGGTCTGAGTGCTACAACTTAAACAATGCAATTCCTTCTCCATGTGAAAGAGTATCCACTGCAGGAAATCCAGAGTTGGCCCTGTGACATTATAAAGCCTTCTGAAGAAGCTCCATTGTGTTTGACAGTAAACCTCAAGCATATCATATGGCTGCTGGGGTGCCAACCATTACATCTGTATTCCAAGAACAAGAAGACACAGAGCACCTCTTTTTTTGAGATATACTTTTTTTAATTAGGTATTTTCTTCATTTACATTTCGAATGCTATCCCCAAAGCCCTCTATACCCTCCCCCTGCCCTGTTCCCCAAGCCTCTGGCCCTGGCACAGAGCACCTCTTTTGACTAGGGAAAGTTGTTCTCTCTCTGGGCACACTCCTGCTGCTAAGACAAAAGGGAAGATGGGTGCCAGGCAGCTTAGCAGCTCTGTCACAGTCAGTGTCTTGGCTAGATTCCTTTGTTGAAGGTCATTTCCCTTCCCTAGCCCTGCGCATCCTTCTTTGAGAGGACGAAGACAGATGCCTGTTTCCCACACTCCGAGTCAAAGAGGGGAACTGTATGTTTCTGAGGACCCCCACAGACCATCTTCCCATGTTGAAGTCACCAAAAAGCTTACTGCAGATGAAGCCATGGAAAAGTGGTATTTTTAAAAGCTCTTATAAGAATTTTTCAATTTTGTCTAGGAAATAAACTAATTGCTGCCTTCCCTAAAACATCCCCAAACTGTTTTTAATGGCTTTCTTGCTATAAATAAGTTGCAGTGCTTAGCAACCAGGAACAGAGGGGAGACATATAAAGCTCTTTGTTTTTAAAATAACAGCTCTTCCCAGGGCTTGCATTAGGTGAAGGGACCTCACTTCCTGACATTGTTTTTCTGTTGTTAAGAAATGCTGTATTTCTCATTGGTCTTGGTTTGTTTTTAAATCCTCTTAGTTTGTCTGCATAATCGAAACAACATAAAACACGCATGGATTTTAAGAAGTTAAGATTAGTTCATAGAAGAAATACTGTGTTGGTCGGGGTTTGTATGGCTGCAGTGAAACACCATGACCTAGAAGCAAGTTGGGGAGGAAAGGGTTTATTCAGCTTACACTTCCACATTGCTGTTCATCATCAAAGGAAGTCAGGACAAGAAATCAAGCAGGGCAGGAACCCGGAGGCAGGAGCTGTTGCAGAGGCCATGGAGGGGTGCTGCTTACTGGCTTGCTCCCCGTAGTTTGATCGCTCAGGACTACCAGCCCAGGGATGACATGGAGGCTAGGGACAACAGGTTGCCACTCGCAGAAGAGCTGAGCACAGAGTGGGGATCCTCCGGGGACTGAAGGGAAAAGGGTAGGAAGAGAGTTCTGGCAGGTTACCGTGGGGAGGAGAGTCCTTGGCTTGCTCAAGAGGCTAGTTTGGTTTGGCTGGCTTGGCTGACTTGGTTGGCGGCTATGGCTGGGAGCACAGGGAGGCCTTCTGGCGGGAGGTTAGACTCGTGACTCTTTACAGGGAAACCTGCTCCATTGCTCCAGCACGGCAGATCCCGATGAAAAGAGGCAGTCCATGGTTTTGAGGTGTTTATTGTAGAAAGGCAGAGAGAAGGGGGAGAGTAGAGAAGTAGTGGGCAGCCATGGCCATGTGGAGAGCGGGGGGGAAGGGGATGGGGAGAGAAGGGGAGCAAGAGTAAGAGCAAGAGAATAAGAGGTAAGAGAGAAGAGAGAGAGGAGGGGCCAAGCAACTCCTTTTATAGTAGGCTGGGCCATCCTGGCTGTTGCCAGGTAACTGTAGGGGTGGAGTCCAGACAGAATACCAGGAGCCTGGGGCATTGCCTATGTGACTTATGGCCACACACCTCTCTGCAGGGGTGGGGGACTATGGGAAGCTGTAGCTGCGACAGGAACCAGGGGCCCAGGAGTCATGGCCAAACATCTTCTGTCCCTTAGGGTTACTGGGGTTCCAGGCCTTTGCTCGACTGGAGACCAGGCTGTCTGTGCACAGCTCACTGCCCCACACCATATCATAGTTTAATTTACTGAACCTCTCATTTCTCTACTCCATATATCCATGAGTGACTGACAACGACTGTATGGCCGGGAGTGGTAAAATTGAGACTGACATGGAACCACAATCCCTAAGTTCTGTCCTCTGACAACCCTCATACTCTTTGAGCTCTGGCAGCCACCTCTGTAAAACGGACCATGAAATGACTCTGTTTTAGGGACTAAATGGTCTGAATAGTCATGACAAAAACTGAAGGAGCCCACTGTCAAGGGCACTTGCTAATGCTATCTAAGCACCCTTTGGCTTCGCACACTATCAGACATACTATCAGAAACTGAGGCACACACACATTTAGGAACATGCTGAAGGTCAGAGGTCACAAGGAAGATGCAGAACCACGGTGAGACTCCTTGGTAGTTGGCCCAGCACACCCTATAATCAATATTGGGCTTTGATCAATTTAAGTCATTTAAACTTTGAGAAGATTCCACAAAGCCTTTTTTAGTTCAAGCTGATTACTTCAGAGCTTCTGTGTGCCAAGTGCTATCCTTTTAAAATTGAGCCTTTAAAATGTAAAACCGGTTTTAAGAGTAACATTTCAAACTTTAGAACATAAATATTTTCATAGTCTGAGGTAACTAGTGACACTTGTTACTTTGTTACGAGTCTGTGCTGGTTGCTTGGTTTGTTGCTGTGACAAGATACCCTGAAAACAGCAATGGAAGGGGAGGCCTTTATTAGGGCTCACAGTTCCAGGGGATCCAGTCCATCACAGCAAAGAAAACATGGCAGCAGGAACTGGAGAAACCTGGTCACACTGAATTCACAGTCAGGAAGCAGAAAGACAACAGGAAGTAGGGACAAGCTATCAAAGCTCAAAGTCCACCCAAAGGGACTCACTTCCTTCAGTGAGGACGTTCCACATCCTAAAAGACTCACCTGACCTCACCAATCATCACCAGCCTTTAGGAATGTAGTGTTCAAACCTATGAGTCTCTAGGGGGCATTTCACATTCAAACTTTCATTAAACTATATCTTCACCCCTCCCAGCGTCCGGTTGCTGCCATCTTCCCCATCAGTGTCAATCTCCCCTCTGGTCCATGAGTATACTCTTTCTCATGCCATCAATGTACTATCCCCTTGGTTTACCTTGGTTATCTTCTTTTCCTTTGTCTTCTAGTCCTACATTTCACAGACTTGACACCCAGATCAAATGCTGCCTCCTATAGGACACTTCTCTCTCTGAGACAGTGTCTCACATTTTTTCCAGATTGGCTTCAAAATCACTATAAGGCTTCAGGTGACCTTGAATTTCTGATATTCCTGCCTTTACCTCCTGTAGTGGTTTGAATAAAAATGGCCTCCCCGTAGGGAGCAGCACTATTAGGAAGTGTGGCCTTGCTAGAGGAGATGTAGCTTTATTGGAGGAAGTGTGTCACTGTGTGGGAGGGCTTTGAGGTCTCAGATGCTCAAGCTAGGCCTAGTTTGGTATTTTCTTCCAGCTGCTGGCTGATCTGAATGTAGGACTCTCAGATCCTTCTCCAGCAACACGTCTGCCCTGCATACTGCCAAGCTTCCCAGCATCCACGATAAAAGACTAGACCTCTGAATCTGTAGGTCAGCTCCAATTAAATGTTTTCCTTCATAAGAGTTGTTATGGTCATGGTGTCTCTTCACAGCAGTAGAAACCCTAACTAAGACACCTCCCAAGAACTGGTATTAGTGACGTGCTCCACCAGGCTGGGTTTATGCCATGCTGGGGATCTGTGGGCATTAAGCAAGCATCCTATGAACTCAGTTGCTTCCTTAGTCACAAGAAGCCTCTCTTGATTTCCTAACGCTACCTCTTGGATCTCTCCCATCTCTTTCCCCCAATCCTCTCCCTCCAATCTCCCTCTATAGCACAAACTGGCCTTGAGCTTGTAGCAATTGTCCTTCCCCTACCTCTCAAGTACTGAGCTTAGAGGTGTGAGCTACCTCGCTCTTACAAATTCCCCAAAGCATACAATTCCAAACAAGTCCAACTCCAAATGATCTACCTCAATTCCAGAAAGCACAGGAGGCATCAAATGAAGGCCATAGCTGCAGGAAGGAAGAGATGGCTACAGACAATCTTATCTGGTGCTTTAGAGATGAAACAGCCTTCCAAGATTCTGTTTCCCCCTCGACCCCCCTAACCTGATGGCAAGACTCATCTATCTTATAGATGATTTGGGAAATGTTGGATGCATTGGGGAAGGACCCATCCTCATGCTTTGGGGTTCTGCTGACACATGGTGACCTACATTCTGCCTGTCATCAATGAGTGAGTCTATAGGCCTGTTGGTCCTTCCATACTTGAGGCCATGCAGAAGCCACTACCTTTCCCAAGCTCATTGGATGTTGTCTAGTTATAGTAAAATTTTGATTAATGTACAGCATAAATATAGAAAAATCTATACATAAATCGAGTATACAAATTGATGGGTTTCTTAAAAAATGAATGTGTGTATGGTGAGACAGTGGTTCCCTGAAGCCTTAGAGGTCGCCCCCAAGATGATCCAGCTACTCCCTTGACCCCAAGGGAGTCATGTGTAGTCTTTTAACACCAGTTTGTATTTCTGCCAGTTTGGAATTTTGCCCAAATTTAATCAACCATGGTGCTCTTTTATAGTGTGCCTGGCTTCTTCTGATCCCTGTTTGAATGTATGTGGTTTAGTCTATGGCTACAGACAGTTCAGACAGTTCAGTCTTGGGCACTACTAAATTTTATGGCCATACCAAAGTAGGGCAGGAACCTGGAGGTAGGTTTACTGGCTCTTTGCTCCCCATGGCTTGCTCAGCTTGCTTTCTTACAGCACCCAGGACCACCAGACCAAGGACAGCCCCGCCTACAATGGGCTGGGCCCTCCCCCGTCAATCAATCATTACGCAACTACTTTCTAGGCTTACCTGCAGCCCAGTCTTATACATTTGATACATTTTCTCAGTTAAGGTTCCTACCTCTCCAATGACTCTAGCCTGTGTCAGGATGACATCAAACTAGCCAGCACACTTCCTTGGAGAATCCTCTCTGGATGCTGCTGGCATCTAGTTCCCCCAAATGATTCAAATAGGCACTATGTGATAAAAGATGTTAATAAGCCGAGCAGTGGTGGTGCGCTCGCCTTTAATCCCAGCACTCGGGAGGCAGAGGCAAGCAGATTTCTGAGTTCGAGGCCAGCCTGGTCTCCAAAGTGAGTTCCAGGACAGCCAGGGCTATACAGAGAAACCCTGTCTCAAAAAAAAAAAAAAAAAAAAAAAAAAAGATGTTAATAAGTAGCCCTGCTTCAGCAAGCCAAATATTGCAAGTGGAAAGGGGCTTTACCATTCCCATAGAGAGAATAAACTGAGTTCACAGATGGGGCTTTTGCAAGGAGGTACAGAGCCAGCCTTACTGAATCAGGAATGGGACGACACAGTGGTCCCAGGAAGCTGGCACAGGTAACACTTGGGACAAAAGTGTTTGTATCTTCCCTTGTGCTTCGAGTACATTTTTTTTCTCCACTGCTCCCTTTCCTAACTCAGTTTGACTGTTATAAACACAGGTGAGGAAGTAGGAGTGGAGGATGGGTGAGGAAGTAGGAGTGGGGGATGGGTGTGAGGGAAACAGACGGGGGGGGGGGGGGGCGAGTGGGCGGGACGAGAGTGTGGGAAAGTCAGTGGGGTGGGTAGGATGGGTGTGAGGGAAACAGTGGGGGTGGAGAGTGGGGATGAGGGGGGGGAAGGAAGGGGGCGAGAGAGGGAGGGGGCAGGATAGGTGTGAGGGAGACAGTGGGAAGTGGGGGTGGGGGTGGCAGAGGGGGGTGGGCGGATGGGTGTGAATTGAATGGGTGTGAGCGAAATGGTAAGTGAGGGAAGAAAAAGAAATAGCAGAATTGATGAGGACAAATAGGATCAAACTGCAAGTGAAAGATGGCTCTGGATCTCTCACATCAGGAAGCCCAGCACTTGGGAGGCAGAGGCAGGCTGCTCTCTGTGAGCCAGAGGCCACACTGTTCTACATAGCAAGTTCTAGGCCAGCCAGGACTCCATAACAAAACTCTGTATCAAAAAAAAAAAAAAAAAAGAAAAAGAAAAAGAAAAAGAAACAAAATAGGCCTGGCAGCTAAATAAGGTTTAAATGTGCTGATTAAATAAAAATAAGTAGCTTAGGATATAAGGGTCTAGTTTTTAAAAAATTAGACTTGAAAGGGGATATAGAAAAAAATCGAAACCAGCAAAATGAAAACAATTTGTGAGTAGAGCTAGATATTTCAAGTTAAAATTAGCAGATGATATATGCAGAATAAGTATTTATTCATTTATCTTTGGTTTTTTTCGAGACAGGATTTCTCAGTGTAATCCTGGCTGTCCTGGAACTCACTCTGTAGACCAGGCTGGCCTCGAACTCAGAAATCTGCTTGCCTCTGCCTCCCAAGTGCTGGGATTAAAGGCATGCACCACCACGCCTGACCTAAAATAAGTATTTAAACTTTAAAAAAAAAACCCAAAAAACAAAAAACTGAGGATTAGCAAAATGAGAGGTGAAAGCTTTGGAAGGGAAAGCTGTTAAATCAAAATGGAGCCGAAACCAAAATGATAGGTGGAAAAAAGGTAAGGTAAATGCGGTTTAAAAAGTGGAAGAAAGAAAAATAACAACCCCCGCCCCCAAACAGCGCATGCGTGCATTCGTGGGTGTGTGCGAGGAGATTCATAAAAACAAAACCTAAAACAAGGACCTAACCATCCAGGTCAGGCAAAAACAACTAAGAATGAGGAAGCTCTTTGGGCAGCTACAATCTTGAAGCCCTTAGACTGGGGTAGGATCTTCACATATGCGTACAGGAATATTCAATGGAGCAAGTCAAAAAGAAGGCTTCGCCTCTGAAGTTTATGGCTGTGGCGGGTGGCAGAAGGAAACATTCACCGAAGAAACAACGACAAAAGCGAACCACTAAGTGCAAGTTGTAGTAACTTATCAAGAAAAACCCCAGGAGTTATGGCATCTCTGGCAGGCTCGGAAGCCGTGCATCAGTCTGGGATGCTCTATGGCTGGGGAGTGGGGATGGGGGTGGGGGGTAGGTGAGCATCAGGGAATCTTCTCTGTGAACAAATCTTCTCTGAGATCTGAAGGGCCCAGGGATCCAAGGAGACAAAGCAGATAGCCAGTTTCATCAAGTCCTGAAACAGGAAGGCTTTGACTGATATGAGGAACTAGAGGAGACCCGGGTGGGAACAGACAGGGCTCTCAAGGGAGAAGTGAGAGATGCGGTTGAAGAAAGGACTTGGGGATGGCTTCTCTCCCGAGTTAGAAAAGGCGCCGGGGGGCTAGGAGGTAATCAAGTTGGGGGAGGGGGGTTGTCTCTGTTCTCAGGAGTGTCTGAAAACTAGGTTGGCGCTCATAGGAGTGAATTAGAGGAATAAATTAGTGATTAGTATGAGGTTGAAATAAATCACCTCACGTGGTCTCTTCTGCATGTGCTCATTTACATTTCTGCTTCTCTACTGTATTGTGATCTAGTCAAGGGAGGCCTCATCAGGTTCCAGCCCCCTGCAGTTTAGTCTTCCAGCTGGAAAAGTCATAAGCCCAAGAAACCTTTTTAACTATAAGGTAGCCAGCCACAGGTACTTTACTATAGCAACACAAAACTGACTAGTACATCAAATGAAGAGGGTGGGTTCTTTTTGTTTTTGTTTCTGTTATTTGTCTCCTTATTTCCCTAGAAATAATGGGAAACCATTCATGTGTTCATTTCATGGCTTTAAAGACAACTCTAAAGTGCTTAACCTCTTATCTCTTTAATTCCCGTTGAGAAAGGTGACATCTTCCTTGGACCATATCTGTCTTGTGCATCATGGCACAGTGGAAAAATAACGATTTTTTAAAAAGTTTTATTTGTAATTATATGTATGTATGTATGTATGTCAGTGTGTGGGTATGTGCATATAAGTGCTGGTGTCCCCAGAGGCCAGAAGAGAGTTTTGAGTCCCTTGGAACAGGCATTATAGGTTGTAAACCACCTCATGTAAACCTAAGTTGGGTCCTCTGCAAATGACTGAGCCATCTCTCTAGCCCCAAGAATAACTGTTCAGGGGGCTGGAGAGGTAGGTCAGTGGTTAAGAGCACTGACTGCTCTTCCAGAGGTCCTGAGTTCAATTTCCAGCAACCACATGGTGGCTCACAACCATCTGTAATAAGATCTGCTGTCCCCTTCTGGTGTGTTTGAAGACAGCTACGATGTACTTGCATAAATAGATAAATAAATAAATAAATAATCTTTTTTTAAAAAAAGAATAACTGTTCAAATCTGTTCAAATGAATTAATATCAAGTGACTTTGATAGTACGCTGACTGAAGGGCACATATTCTTGTGCTTGCCCAGGAAACTACTACTGCCTCAGGAGAGTGCATTCTGTCCTGTCTGCTCATGCAGATGGTAGGTGTTGGATGTCCCCTTCAAGGCTTCTGCTTTCCCTAGCTGTAGCAACTTGCCCTCTCAAGCATAGGTTATTCCTGGAAATTTTGGGAATCGCTGGTGGGCTCCAACTGTCTCCCATGGTAACAGCTGGATGTTGTGGCTAGTCATCTGTGACCAACTGTGCCAGTGGATGAAAGGCAGCTGTGGTTTTTGCTTGTTTTGTTGTTTTACTAAATATATACAGGCCTGGCCTTTTTCCCTGAAGAACAAAATGACAACTGCTTTTGTCATCTTTACCAGTCTCAGAAAAAAGTCTTACTGACCCTCGGAGAACAGTGGTGGGAGTAGTCTTCGACACCTGGGGTAGACGGCTTCAAATACCCCCAGGTTGTATAAGACAAGACTATTGTAAGACTCTGGGGAGCCTTAGCTTACCGGGGACCCCCTGAGTGAAGCATGTGCAGTCAGGATCAATGCAAAAAGCAAGAGGAATTTATTGTTGAAGTGCACTGGGGTCGTCCCAGACCCGAAGGAGAGGCGCTGTTCACCAGCACCAGTTCTGCGAGGTTTTATATGGTTTCCAGGGGCAGAACAGAGCATCAGCAACTAGGCACAATATGATTGGCGGAATTCTGCACCCTTTAAACTGATTGGTCTTTAGGGAAAGAGGTGACAAGGACTTCCCTTGCCTGAAGGTGGGCAATAGGTCCTTCCTGTCCCCACCTGTGGGTCGGTTCTGCTCTGTTGTCTTAGAAATGTTAATTAGGCTCTCCCTTCCAGAGGGGCAAGTGTTTCAAGACCTTCTCAAAGTTCCTAAGCAGACCTTTTCACTATCTTTAGTAATAGCCACATAGTCATTAGGACTAATAATCCACCCCTTGGTTTGTTTTTTTTTTTCATTTAGTTTTAAAATTCACAATGTAAAATGAAGACTTCCAGTATTAAAAATATTTTTCTAAGTTTTTCTAAACGGTGTCACCCACAACTAAAATTTGCTCACACTCAACGGAAATATCGCACGGTGCCTCTTGCGTTCTTCATCGCTGCTTACAAATTTAAATACAAGTTAAAGAGGACTCAGCAGACGTCAGAAACGAAGTCAGTCAAATTTGGCGTGGTTAATTTTCAAATCACTGTGCTGTGACTAATTATTTTTGGTCTACTTTCTTTTTTAGAGTTCCACTACTTTGCATGCTTAATTAGTGTTCTGAAGTGAATTGAACCTATAACCTATAAACTCACTCTGGGCAAACACTCTGCCACTGAACTACATTATCAGCTCAAACCCCAGGTGTATAAGTTGTGGAGAACTATTGGGCCTTGAAGGAATTTGGCAGGAATTTGTCATTGGGCTAGGACACAGATGTAGGCTCAGGCAGGAATTTGACTTTGGGTTGGGGCTCAGGAATTAGGCTCTTACATTTGGGCTAATGCAAAGCTCAGAGAGAGCTCACATCATCCTGAAACGGTGATCATGGGACTTTTGTGTTTATTGCCTTATCTGTTCCTTAACCTAGAACTGACCTTATTATTTGCATGTACTTAAAAGCAGACTGGGAAAAAAATAAACCCGCTTCGGCCTCAGCACAGGCTGGGGTCATGCTACAGTCTTGTCTAATTGTCATTTTCTGTTTAATCTTCGCTCCCTCCCTGGAGAACCCTTTGGCTGGCTGAGCTGGCTTGGTCAGTCAGTGTAGGGATGCCCAGTGCTGCAGGACTCCGAGACAGCCTAGGCTGACTCAAACGATTCCCTGCTCCCAGAGTCTGCCCTAACCAGGTTCTTTATTATGATTCCACACGGAGCTGTGGGAAGGAGGTGTGTAGAGGTGGAGGGTTAGCATTCCTTCTAGACTCTGCCGGACAGTTACCAGGCAATAGCCTGGCAGGCCTGCCTTACTATAAAAGGGCCTATTTGGTCCCTGCTGGCTCTCTTACTCCCTTGTTATCTCTGCCTCTTCTCTCCCCCACCCCTTTCTTCCTCTCTCTCCTCCCCCCTCTCTTCACATGTTCCTGGCAGGCCTTTTCTCTCTCCCTATCTCTATCTCCCCCCCAACTCCCCTGTCTTTCTCTGCCTCTGCTCCCTTCTCAACTCTCCTTCCCATGTCCTAAATAAACTCTGTTCTATACTATACTCATTGAACTTATGGCTGGTACCTCAGGGGGAAGGGATGCCTTAGCATGGGCAGACAGAGGCACCCCTCCCACCTCAACATACCTGTCATATCCTGACTCTCCCTTTTCATACAACACAACAGAGAGGGCCGAGAGGGTAGAGAGCGGGCAGAGTTGCGCAACTGGGCTCCTCTTACCACTACAGGAAGTACAGTGTTTGCTAAAGGATCAGGGTAAAATGTGCTAAATTGAAGCATTTGCACGTTTCCTCAAACAGTCACAAACAACCTGCGGGTCACAACCCCTCTGGAGTTGAATGACCCTTTCCCAGGGGTCACCTGAGGCCACCGAGAACACAGATATTTACCTTCTGTTTCATAACAGCGACAAAATTGCAGCGACAAAGCAGCAAAGATGATGATGATTTTTTTGGTTGGGGAATCAGGACAACATGAAGAACTGTATGAAAGGGTCGCAGTGTTAGGAAGGTTGAGAACCACTGCTCTAAAACTTCAACCAACTAAATATATGGGCGCGGGAAGAGTCTAAACCTGATGTTGTTTAGAATTGCTGTCAGGTGATAATAAAGATCAGACTGATTCATTGTTCAGAATATCTCCATACGAAATCTTCTACGGAAGCTCAGTACTTCTCTGTTGCCTGGACCCAAGGGGAACAGGACCTGAGAGTCCTTCATCTGCTACTTTGGGAAATAACGGGAAACCTCTATGTGACGGTTTGTATATGCTCGGCACAGGGAGAGGCACTACTAGAAAGTATGGCCCTGTTGGAGTAGGTGTGCCACTGTGGTTGTAGGCTTTAAGACCCTAGTCCTAGCTTCCTGGAAGTAGTATTCCTGCTAGCAGCCTGAAGATGAAGGTGTAGACGTCTCAGCTCCTCCTGCACCATGCCTGCCTGGATGCTGCCATGCTCCTGCCTTGATGATAATGGACTGAACCTCTGAACTCATAAGCCAGCCCCAATTAAATCTTGTCCTTTAAAAGAGTTGCCTTGGTCATGGTGTCTTTTACAGTAGTAAAACCCTAACTAAGACCCTCTAATAACCTGAATCTTTAAAAAGGTTTTAGGGCCAGTGAAGCGTTCAGCTGGCAAAGGCACTTGCTAGCAGGCCCGATGACCTGAGTTCAGTCCCCTAACCCCACATGACTGAAGGAGAGGTGACTCTCACAAGTTGTCCTCTGACCTCTGCACGCGTATGCACCATGGCACACATGTGGGCGTGTGCATGAGTCAAGTTGTATGCACATATCCACTAAATTAATAATAAATTTTTAAAATTTCAAGCGTTTGACAAATATTCTTGTATACTATTCCCTTATTGCTCGGGGAGGGGGGTGGAGGTGGTGGAGGGGGGAACCCTGAAGATTATATTGCCAGCCAGGGAGTTCATGAGTTTGAAAGTCTTTTTATGTCTGCCATGCATCAAACTGACTCACCTGGAACTATGAAAAATTATCACTTCTTATCGCAAAAGCTCCTTTGTAGCCATGGAAACTAGTTTTCTTTGTTTTTTATACCCCAACCCTTCTCTTTCTCTTATGACACAAGGTCTCACTCACTCTTTGTTCCAGGCTAGCCTGTACTGGAACTCTCTATGTAGCCCAGGCTGGCAAAAAATGCCTGGCATCCCTCGTTCCTCATCCTCCAAGGTCCTGAGATTATGGCTGGAGCTGCCATATCCAGCTTGATTTTTTTTTCTTTTAACAGCTGAATTTAGAGTTTCTGGGCTTTGAAATAGGAAACATTTATGATCAGCAGTACAGATTCGGGGAAGACAGAGCTCTTGGTAACAGCTAGAGTAAGCCTGCTCCATAGGATGCTATACGGTGTCACATTCAGATCAGATTAACACGCCACCCTGCCCCCGACTGATAATAGCATCTATCCTCCTGCTTATCTTTACCAAGTCCTTTACAGAGATTCTATTCCTCCAAACAGATGCCTGAAATTTCTACAGTAATCAGGGTGAGTTTTACCTATAGTTGGGGTTTGAGTCATAAAACAGGAAAGACTAACCAAGATGGAAGTGTTTGCGATGGGGTATGGTTCCAAGGTAGAGCATCTGCCCAGCCTTTATGGGGCCCTGAGTCTAATTCCCAGAACTGTGGACATACATACATACATACACATACACACACACATACACACATACATACATACATATTTATACATACATACATACATACATGTGTATAACAGGGACCCAGACCTTAGTACAACTGACTCCATGATTGAAGTACCACTCAGGCCATGAAACTTAGCTTGTAGACAGGACCATCTGCCAAAATGAAAACAAAGACCTGCCGGGCGGTGGTGGCGCACGCCTTTAATCTCAGCACTTGGGAGGCAGAGGCAGGTGGATTTCTGAGTTTGAGGCCAGCCTGGTCTACAGAGTGAGTTTCAGGACAGCCAGGGCTATACAGAGAAACCCTGTCTCAAAAAAAAACAAAACAAAACAAAATAAAACAAACAAAAAAAGAAAACAAAAACCTAATCCACCGAAGCCCACAGTTCTGGGAAAGTCTCTAAATGTGCTAACCTTGTTTTTTAATCTTCCGCAGTTTCACTTCTGGCTGGCGGTTCTTGTTAAGTGAAGTATGCCAGCCCAGAGGATGGTTTGTGTGCTTAAAAGCTCACTGTGAGAAAAGTTCCAGGCGACACTGGGATCCTGAACTGTGTAGTTACCAGCTAGCTAATAAAGACTTCCTATTGGCTTGCAGCCATGTCTGAGTACCCATCCCCTACAACAATGTGCACTTTCATTAGGATGCAGGAATACCCTGGACGTTGAAGATTGTGGCATGGGGAAGACTAGGGACACAGAACAACAAGAGTGTCAAAATCCCAATTCACTATCTGAAAGCTGCCCAGGGGAAAATATTCTTTTTCTTCTTGTTTGCATTTGAGTGAGGATCTCACACTCAGAACTACATGGATTTCACCACATCCTGGATCAAAGGTGCTTCAGTAGGAATCCGGTTTACACGTGTAAACAGCCATGCTTTGACGACATTGTTTCTGATCAGTGGTGGAGTGTGTACACACAGTGATGGTCCCCTCTGATTGCCTAAGCAGAAGATGGCGGCTCATAGCTATAATCCCAGTATTTGAGAGGTCAAAGATGATGAGACCAAGGCCACAGTGAGATCATGTGTCCCAACCACAAAACAAAAACCAAATAAAGGCAGCTGGGATTCTACACATCTGTTATCCCAACATTTTAGAGGCTGAGAGACTAGGATTTAAGGCCAATTTAGGCATTCTTCTTTACAAAAAACTACCTTTAATTAAATTATATTAAAATATTTTCATTATATGTGTGAGCATCTATCTATCTATCTATCTATCTATCTATCTATCTATCTATCTATGTACCTTCCTAAATGTATGTGTGAGACTCGGTGCATGTATCATAGAACATGTATTAGGGTTCCCTGGAGGAATAGAACTGATAGAATGAATCTCGACCTCGATATAGAAAGAGGATTTCCAGAGTGGCTTACATGCTGTGGTCCAGCTAGTCCAACACTGGCTGTCTACTAATAGCAGACCTAAGAATTCAGTAGTTGTTCAATTCATGAGGCTAGATGTCTCAGTTGGTCTTCAAGTATATGCCAGAATCCCAAAGAGATACCTCAGCTAGTATTTGGTATGAGCCAGAATCCCGAAGAAGGAGGTAGGCTCTAAAGCTTGTGGAGGAATGGACTTGTCTGAGAGAGCAAAAGCAAACAGGCAAAGAGCAAAGGCTTCCTTCTTCCAAGTCCTTTATATAGGCTTCCAGAAGAAGTTGTGTCCCGGATTAAATCTTCTCACCTTAAAAGATCCAGACTAAAAGTGGGTCTTCCTACTTCAAATGATTTAATTAAGAAAAATCCCTCATAGGTGTGCCTGGCTGCTTGGGTTTTCCTTAAGTCCAGATGCAGTCAAATTGACAACCATGAACAGCCATCAAAGACCATATATAGCGATCAAAGGACAATCTTCAGGAGTTGTTTCTCCTTTTTTACCACAGTGGCCCCAGGCATTGAACTTACATCATTATCAGCCTTGGAAAAAAGCACCTTTACCCACTGAGCCATCTCGCTGGCCTCTAGCCTGGACTGTACAACCTGTTTCAAAAACAAAACGGCTGTGGCTCAAGGTAGCCTGACTTTATGGCATACACAAGGCACCGTATTCTATGGCAGTCACAACTTAAAAAGATATTATATGGCCTAGTGATATCCAAGGTGTTTTTCAGTTTGTGAAAGTATGTTGTGTGAGACTCACGCAAGTCACTTAACAACACATTTCTCAGAATATACCCCAGTGTTTAGGAAGTGCCTGGCTGTACATACAGTGCATATAAAACCACATATATGACTCATATATACTATACAGCTTACATGGAAACAGGTAAGTTCCATGCAACCACTTAAAAATTATTTTGTTAGGGCTGGTGAGATGGCTCAGCAGGTAAGAGCACTGACTGTTCTTCTTAAGGTCCTGAGTTCAAATCCCAGCAACCACATGGTGGCACACAACCATCTGTAATGGGATCTGATGCCCTCTTCTGATGCATCAGAAGTCAGCTACAGTGTACTTATGTATAATAATAAATAAATCTTTGGGCCGGAACAAGCAGAGATTGAGTGAGCCAAGTTGACTGGAGCAAGCAGGGCCGACTGGAGCGAACAGAGGTCCTAAAAACTCAATCCCCAACAACCACACGAAGGCTCACAACCATCTGTACAGCTACAGTGCACTCACAGACATAAAAACAATAAATACATATTTTAAAATATATTTTGTCTTTTTCCCCCCACAATAAACATGAAGATTGAGATTAATTGAGTTTGGAACATGAAGCAGATTGGTTTTGCAGATTTTAATGAACAGAAACAGAGATCTGTAAGTCCATCAGTGTCCGCGAAGCAACAAATATCTGTGAGATAACATAAGGTGTTTGAAGAAATCAGATGGTGAACTAAAAATATTTCTATGTACCTTGTGGATCAAAACACCTGTAGATTATTAACAAGATACTACAGACATGGGTTAAAGAAAAGGCTCAGTGGGTTAGACTACTTGATGGACTTCCAGAAGACCCATGTTCAATCCCTAGTACCCACACTCATGGCTCACAACCACCTGTAACTCTAGCTATAAGGGATCCAGCACCCCCTCCTGGACTGTGTGGGTTCCTGCACTCACATGTGCATATACCCCCACATAGATACACATCTACATAAAATTTAAAAAAATAATAAAAATAAATCCTAAAGTTTTTAAAATAAGATACTACAGTGTGGAAGGAGAGGAGGAGGCAGTGAGGTCGAGTTCAGCTTCCAGTGTCCATCTGTGGACTTGCAGAATGTAACTCACTTCCTATCGTGTTAGAGCAGTGATCAAAATTACAGAAGCTTCCAGTTAAGTGACTTTGTTGGAGAATTTGCTATGTGTGTTGACATAAATGTAGGGCAAGGATTTCATATCCAGGTAAATGGAAATTGTCACTAATTTTACCAGCTCACAAGAAACTGAAAGTTTATATATTTTATTTTCCAGAGACTCTTACTGCACTCACTCACTGAGAACTGACAGCCACAGCATGGTAATCAATTTTATGAGATAATTACTATCAGAAGCACAAAAAATAAATAAATAAATAAATAAATAAATAAAAAATGTGAAACACTTCTACCTTCCCCCAAACCCTTTGAAGCCAGAGACTTTAAGCAATTAAGGCGCCAGAACACATTAGGTGCATTATAAGTGCAAAACAAAACTGACTGAAGCCGTGCCTGCTGATGTGTTTATAAGAAGATAGAGAGGAGATATGTTCTATGGAGGTGTGGTGAGGTGTGGGGGAAGGGGATATAGAATAGAGTTTATTCAGGGCATGGGGAGGAGAGTTAAGAAGGTAGTAGAGGCAGAGAAAGGCAGAGAGAGAGAGAGAGAGAGAGAGAGAGAGAGAAGTAGAAGAGAAGAATAGAGGCTGGCCATGGTCATGTGGAGAAAAGGGGGGATGGGAAAGGGGGAGGGGACAGGGAACAAGAAGGGAAGAGCAAGAGAGGAACAAGAGAGGGAGGAAGGGGCAAGCAGCCCCTTTTATAGTGGGTCAGGCCTACCTGGCTGTTGCCAGGCAACTGTGGGGTGGAGTTTAGACAGAATGCTAACACCTGCAAATGAGGAAGACAGGCCATGGTTCATTTTAAAAGCTTTTAGTCTAATCAGCCAGGAACTAGATGCTTTGGCCCATGAAAGGAACCAAAGCAATTTAGCAACCATGTGCAAAAGGCTTATGCTCTAAAGAAGCTAAAACAGAGCCATTAACCACTGATGGAAACAAAAGGCCCATTTCCAACAAGGCAAACCTCTTGACCCAAGCCAGTGTGCTAGAAGGCAGGGGAAGCACCTAGAAGACCAGAAGAAAGAGATTCTTCATAAGAAGTTGTAGGAACAAAAGAATACACATTTAGACGGTGAGGACTTAAACCACTATGGGGAAAAAGTGGAATGAAAACGGTCTCTCCATCCCAGCATTAAAAGCTTATAGTAAACTGTTCATAAATCCTTGGGTTTCCTGAAATCACAAAAGCAGTCTTGCTGTCTGAAGTCTTAAAGAGCCAGTGCCCTAGTGTGCTTTGCTAAACACCAGAACCCAAAGCGACTTGAGGGTGGCAGGGTAGGGGTGAGGCAAATGGGCACCATTTCAACCTGGAGGGAAGCCAAGGCAGGGACTTGGGAGCCGAAGCCATGGAGAAACTCTGGCTTGCTCCACTGTCTTTCTTATACAACCCAGGCCCACCTGCCTAGGGATGGCACAGCCCAGGGCAGGCTAGGACCTCTGACATCACTTGACAATTAAGAAAATGCCTCCACAGCCTCAGCCACAGGCTAGTCTGATCTGGGTGCTTCTTTAGTTAGGGTGACTCTAGGTTTGTGTCAGCTGTAGAACTGTGGCAGCCAGCACATGAGGTGCTGGAGAGACGGCACTGTAGACACAGTGCTCGATGAGAGAGCATGAAGACACGAGTTCAGACCCGGGGTATCCTTGTCAGCCAGCTAGTCGTGTGGACTCAGGCAGATCCAGTCCATGAAGAGCTCCCATCTCCAAAGAGAAGGTGGAGAACATTAGAGGAAGATGTCTGATACCCTCTGGCCTCCACACACAGGTGTACAGCGTGCGAATATATGCCTGCAAACATATGCATGCATACACACACACACTCACACTGACACACACACATATTCATACATATACTCACACTGACACACACTGACACACAGATACACACATATACACATTCATACACACAGTCACACACTCACATACATTCACACACTCACATACTCACATTGTGACACATTCCTACACATATACATACACTGACATAGATATATAATATATGCACACTCACACTGATACACATACACACACACTGACACACACTCATACACACATACACTGACACTCATACACATATACACACACTGACACACATAGATACACAATACATGCACACTCACACTGATACACATACACACTCACACACACTCATACACACATACTCACACTGACACTCATACACACATACACACACTGACACACAGATACACAATACATGCACACTCACACTGATACACATGCACACACACCAACACACTCACACAAACACACACACATACATGTACACATGTATATATCATCCATATAATAAGCACAAAGAGCTGGTGAATGAGTCTAAAACTTGCCCCTTTGTCTGCCTCTAGTGAGTACACTGGTTCTCCACCTTCCCAGTGCTGGGAGCCTTTAATACACTTCCTCACGTGGTGACCCCCCCAACTGTACAATTTTCATTGCTACTTCATCTTTGCAATTTTGTACTGTTATGAATTGGAATGTAAGTATCTGATATGAAGGCTATCTGATAGGTGGCCCCCGGAGAATCGCTGCCTGCTGGAAAAGCTGTCACTTTTCAGGAAAGCTGGACAGAAACACTTGGGAGGTCACCATTGGGGTAGTTCCCTGCGTTCACGGGAAAGGTAATGAATGAATTGCATCTCTGTCATTGTCAACAGCACTAAGAAAAGGCTCGATGAACGCTTTTAGCTCAGTGTAATCTTCTCAGCTAAAGTCTCTTAGCTTTGAGAGGAAATGTATTATTAATTAAAGATGCTACCTAAAAGCATGTTCCAACCACTCACACCAACAGGCCAGCCTGTACCTTCCGAACCAGCCACAGATATTTTATGTTGGGCCCTTCCTTAGCCCCTCTTTTTTGGTCCTTTGTTTTCTCTGTGATACAGGGGATTTATGAACACAGACAAAAAGCTGTTTCACATTCATGGTGTATTTTTCCCATTCATTTCTTTTGGATCTGAAATACAATTCCTTGTGTGCAATTTTATTTCTGATGTAGAGAAAGCAACATTTAGAGACAATAACAAGCTCACCACTTGGCTCTCAGGCTCCATTTAGGTGTTGCTGTTGCCTTGAGACGGAGTTCAGTATGTAGATTTTGTCTGGTCTAGAACTCTCTATGAGGATCAGGCTAGCCTTGAACTCACAGAGATCCACTTGACTCTCTCACCCAAAAGCCCGAATTAAAGGCATACACCACTACTGCTGGTGGTAATTTTGTTCTTTAGATTTGCAGAAAGAGAAAGTAGAATTGGTTGCACCTGCTGTGGAAAGGGCAGTGGAAGGCAGTGGGGGGGGGGAAGGCCGGGCTGTGGGTTGAGCGTAGCTGCAGGCACAGTTGTGTTCTTCAGCTACAGTTATTGCTCAGTTTCACCAACCATCCATCCCGCCTACTTCGACTTTTACCCCAAAGCAGTCAGTGGTAGCATTCATACGGGAAACAGCCGTTGCAACTTTCGCAGATGTCACTGTTGTGAGGAATCTCTTGAGCGTGTCTTGGTCTTGTTTGAGGTAGTGTTCGTCTCTGAAGATGTGCAGCTGGGACAGATATGCAGCTGGGACAGCCCCCATGTTCTATCCTCAGCACTACCATCCAGGCAATATCCATGGTGTACAATGCTCCGTGGGTCCTTCTGTCCCCTTCAGTGCTGTCACAGTGAAACCCATTTTTAAATAAATAAATAAATAAATGAAACAAATAAACAACCAAGTAAATGTCAGCACGCACACAGGTCTTTGAAGGATGCTTAACATGTAGAACATCAACGAAATAGCTCATGCCCAGTTTTGCAAACATCGGGACAGTGACCGCAGCTCTCTTGGATGCGATTGCGGGTACAGAACTGGTACCAGCAGTGTAAAGGTTCAGCTATCCTGGTAGTTTAGAATGCTTTACTCTTGTGCCCCTGAATGCTTTTGTTAGAGGATGGGACAAACAGGTATGGGTCTCAAATTACAATAACCCTATCCTCAGATCTTAAGCTACCTGAGAAGACTCGGATTCTGTGCTAGGCATGGCTGTTCTTGGCCAGATTCTTTCTCTCCAGCGGTCTCCACCTGGATTTTCTTTTCCTCACCAAGCCTTGGTGTTCTTTCATGCAAAGAGAGGTAATGAAAGTACCTAGCTTGAATGGCCCTTGTGGAAACAGATATGTTATAAGCAGTGGTATGGTACGCGGCCTTTAGCAGGGGGCTGGAAAACATTAGTAGTTATTATGTACTTATATCTCACACAGAGTAACTGACTTCTCTCTCTCACTATTCATCACAAAAGACCATGCTCAAGAACCCGGCAAATTGCAAGTCATGGTGACACACGATTATCTGAGATTACCTTCAAAAGTGTCTCCACAGAAGTTCGATCAGTGCAGAAACAAGTCCTTTGGATTGGTGCACACACAAGTCCTTTGCTCTCTGTCCCTATAGCTATCGCTTCTGTTCCCCCTTTTGTGTCACCGGGCTTTTTTGTCAACCTCAGTAACCCACTGAACACAGCAACTGATAGCTACCCCTGTTGCCTCGATATACTTGATGGCGTTGCGTGCTTGTTTCTTTGCACCTGCTGCCAAGCTGAAGAATGATCATCACTACCCCTTGGTTCTGTTCTGGCTTTGGTATCTATAAATATGAGAAAAGGCATAGAGAACATTTGGGAGAAAGTCATGATTTTAGAATATGTGAAGATCGAGCTTGCAGGTGACAGAAAAATCTCTTCTGGTGGGTAGGATGGCTGTCAATGAAGATTAGCAAGGAACACACTCAGAGGCACAGTAACCAACCCTGAGAAATACCCTGTCCATAAGCTCTTGAAGGTATCCAACATTCCCACCCACGCCACGGCCACCTCCGCACAAGCTCTAGAACCTAGGCGAGGAGGAATTTACAGAACCCAGATGACTCTGAGACGAGCCATCACCTCCCACTCCAGCTCTGACTTAAGGTCCCAAGAATAGCAATGGGATGGAGTCCTAGTATAATTCCGGACTTTAGATCTGCTGACCTAACTTTTCTCCCCAAACCGAGTTTTGTCTTGCTCTGAGCAGTGCCCAGCTCTCCGAGGTAGGACCAGGATCCTCCTCGTGACCGCTAGTCACTTGTCTGAGACTCTACGTCATGACGAAACTCTCTGACGTCAACTGCCGTTTGGCACAGACTCCGAGTCCTTGTATCTTTCTTCCTCACCTGAACCCTGCCTCTTCGGGACTGCTGGTGATGACCCTCATTATCAGTTCACCAATCCTACTCACCAGAGCTGGATTTAGCCAGCCTGGCAGAAACCCATTCTCAAGTCTGACTCAGCTCTCAGTTAACGAGTACTTACGGCTACCCGCTCCTCTCAAATGTTCTTGCCAGTGTCTACCAAGTGTCTCCGTAGACAAAAGTCTTCACGCCAATCTATCATGTACTGTATGATAAATATCAGCACTTGATAAGCCAGAAATCAAGTTACCCATAGGGAGCAAGTGGCTGGATAAGAACGTGGAGTAACCACAGAAATCAGGAAACACAATAGACCAAAGGTTGGGAAGAGGAATTGTAGGCTACTGTGGTGGATTAGATATGCTTAGCTCAAGGAGTGGCACTATTAGGAGGTGTGGCCTTGTTGGAGGAGGTGTGGCCTTGTTGGAGGAGGTGTGGCCTTGTTGGAGGAAGTGTGTCATTGTGAGTATGGGCTTTAAGGCCCTCCTCCTAGCTGCCTGGAATCCAGTCTTCTCTTAGAGGCCTTCAGATGAAGAGGTTGAACTCTCAGCTCCTCCTGCACCATGCCTGCCTGGGCACCACCATGCTTCCCAATGGACTGAGCCTCTGAACCTGTAAGACAGTCCCAATTAAATGTTGTCCTTGTAAGAGTTGCTTTGGTCATGGTGTCTGCTCACAGCAGTAAAACCCTAATTCAGACAGAAACAGATTTTGTAAAGTGGGAAATGGAATAACGGGGAGGGAGCTCCAACTGGGAGAGAAGCAAAAGACATCAGTCCAAAAGGAGAAGGGACAAGGGACACATCACACCAAGGTTGTTTGAGAAAGATTCAAGGAATCACATTATTTTATGTTTACCTAAAATTATATGTAATATACAAATACATTACATATCTACATCATCTAAATTTATATATATATGGAAATTAAGCCACTTCTTGTGGGGAGTATAGTCCCCACAAGAGTCACAGACTAATAAAAACTCAAAGACCAGTCACCTCCATTTGAATGGTTGGCCAAGGTAGTTCAAGTGACTCCAATAATAATTATAATAATAATATGGATTTTAATAATTTATTATTAATAATAAACTATTATTATTAATAATAAACTATTATTAATAATAAACTGTTATTATTAATAATAAACTGATTGCCTCTCAGGGGTTGAAGGTGGGCCCTATTGTTGAAGATACTGCACTCTTGGACACAGGACTAAGATGGCTCTAGCTGAATCTGATCTGAAAGTCTCTTTCCTGTAGTCTAGCTTCTACAGTTCCAAAAACACTGTGCAAACTGCCAAGTGAAGGAGGGAAACAAGTCTGACTAATTGAACTTAAGGCCCACTTAACAGGGGAGAAGTCATTCCTCGTACCTGAAACCCAGCTTCCTGGGGCCAGTGAGGTCATAGACCATAGAAAACAACTGACCACCACCACCTTGCTAGACTAGCATAAGCACTTACTACAATCTACATCTTATCCTTATACTGTATCCATATACTTCCCAGCAAATGGAGATGGTCTAAGGGTTATTATTGCTATGATGAAACACCACAACCAAAGCAATCTGGGGAGAAAAGGGTTTATCTGGCTTATGCTTCTACTTTGTAGTTATCACTAAAGGAAGTCAGGTCAAGGGTTGGAACCTGGAGGCAGGAGCTGATCCAGAGGTCATGGAGGAGCGCTGCTTACTGGATGGCTCCCCATGGCTTGCTCATCCTGCTTGCTTGCTTGCTTCCTCCCTCCCTCCCTTCCCCCTTTCTTTCTTTATATTTAAATGTATTCTTCTCCTATACAATACAGCTGCAGCTTCCTCTTTGTCCACTCTTTCCAGTGTCACTCCCCCCCCCCACACACACACCTTCCCTCTTCCCCAGATCCACTTCTTCTGTTTCCCTTCAGAAAAAGAGCACAGTTATCTCCCAGGGATATCAACTACACATGGCATAACACGTTATAATAAGACTAGACACAAAATCTCATAGCAAGGCTGGACGAGGCAACCCAGGAGGCGGGAAAGGGGCCTAAGAGCAGTCATCCTGCATTCTTATAGAACCAGGGCTATCAGCCCAGGCATGGCATCCACTGGGCTGGGCCTCTCCCATCAATCACTAATTTAAAAAAAGCCCTATGGGCTTGCTTATAGCCTGATCTTATGGATTTAATTGATCTTAATTGAGGTTCCCTCCTCTCAGATGACTAGCTTGTGTCAAGTTGATGTAAAACTACCCAGATAGACCATCTCAGAAATCTACTACTGCACACAATGCAGAGATCAACAGGGCATGGGGAACCCAAGCCCAACAGCTATAGCTACCTTACAGCTCCTGCATCTACGGCTCAAGGAACATCTCAGCTGAGGAAGCAGAAAGAGTATGAGAGCCAGAACACCAGAAAATCTTCTGTGAGACAGTCTCTCCTAGAAATGACTGCATAAACAAGACTTGAGCAATGGTGGTCTCAATGGACATGTAAGGGAGAAGGGGAAATTTTCATGGTCTTCCAATTCTTTTGACAAAGAACTGCAGGCAATTAATGACTACTGGGAGACAGAGAATTAACCTCTCCCTGGAACAATCGCCCTTATAGGTTGTCCAGTGAAGGGTGGCCATGACTGAATCCATATACATACAAACGACAAAAATGGACTCAGTGGCTGTATTTACACACACACACACACACACCAACAATAATCAAGAAAAAAGAGGGATCAACTTGAGAGTGGGGGTACATGGGGGGCTTTTGGGGGCTGGCTGGTAAAGGATTAGATGGGGCAAGGGAGGGGAAGTGGTAGTTCAGTTTCAATTAAAAACACATTTTAAGGCTGGCTGGCTATAGGACACAGAAAACTAGATTTTCATTGCCATTCAACCTAGACGGTTACTTACATAGGAGATATGCCTTCCAGCTCCGGTGTCTTCAGTTTTTAAAAAGAAGCTAGAAAACCAACCCGGGGGGGGGGGGTGGGAATGCATTTGTCTCTTCTTCTTATGATAAATATAATATCTCACATTTAAAGGACTTTTACATCCATAATGAAACTTTCATCACAAAAGGTATCTAGCCCAGGAATATAGTGAGCTACTCCTGGGAAACTTGACAGCCGAAAGACTTGAACATGTACAACCTTATACATAAAAGCAAACTTTATTTATAACACTTTTTATCTCTCTCCTTCTCACAATTCATCTCTGCCAAGTGCCTTAGAACCCCAAACCTCTGATCCTTTCTCTACCTAGGAATGATGCATATGTCTAACTGCTCTGGCTCCACCCTTGTATCCCACACATCTGTGGGACTTGTGTACATGTGTGTACTCTTGGTGGGGATGAAATATTTTAAGAATATCCTTATGCTCTTCCCTTCAGCTATCAGACTATCAAGATGATAACCCAAAGAAATCGCTACTTTCCCAGAAGTCTCAAGCTGGGTCAAAGAAAAGTCTGGAGCTCTTGGGGTCAGCCAGAAGAGAGGAGTTTACTCCTGGGAAGAGATATCAGAGTTCAGACAACTTGTCCCCTCTTGTCCCCTATTTAAACCTAAATCTCACATCAAAAATTATGACTTCATAATTTCTCATTTCAATGTGACCACATTGAATGACTATCTTTTCTCTCTTTTCCTACCATTATTTAACTGTCTAATTGGCTTAGTGAGAGTGGGTGAGAATGGGCGTCCATGGTAGCCTGTTAGCGCCTAGGTTCTGACCCTAACAACTCCAGTATCATGTACTTTATTAAAATTGCTTTTCTCCTGTTAATCTGTCTTATGCACGTTTAATTCTTAGGCCAACCATAGAACCTATAAGGGCAGAAGAAACTGTTGTCTTCTCTAGATAACTGTCCATTCCAGATCAAGAGAATGCAGGAACAAGGACCCAGTCTTTAAGTTTGGAGTTTTCATTGTTACGTGAGACTGAATATGTTACGTTTCTAAAAATAAGGCTGCCTCACAGCAAAAAGGAATTGACATCAAGAGCTTAAAAAAAAAAAAAAAAGACAAGGGAAGTTCGTCTCCACTGAATAGAGTCTAACGTGATGGAAAGAAACAAAAATAATGTTGGGATTGCGTTCTGTGGGCCGGCTGGCACAGCTGTACGGTTATGTAAGCATGGAGCAGCACCTTCCCTAAGAGAAGCCCTGAGCTAATTCTGTCTGCTGCATCCCCAGTCCCAGCTCCCAGGATAAAAATGTCTACTGGGAGAGGATCTGAAACAGCCCAGCCTGGAACTTGTCAGCTGGCAGGGTGCCAGGTGACTCAGAGCCGTGTAATGCAATTAAGTGAGTTGCGTCATCTCTGAGTGTGCTGTGGGAACGTGTGGTCTTGAAAGTGGTGGCTAACCTTCTCTGAAATACAGCCCTCTCTCCCAAGCACCTATGAAGCACTATCAGTCAAAAAGGCACGAAGCCCAGACACCAACAGTACAATTGGCTGTGTTCATCTCAGGCAGGGGAAGGAATGAGTCTAAGAGAGGGGACGGCTAACTCGAGTTTCTGACCAGGGACCAGGGAACTCTCAGCCTCCCTCATCCCTCCATGATGTGCTTAAAATCACTTGAGGTACCTCAAAACCGCCACGCCCCATCTTTGAGAAATTCCAGTTTATTTCCCGCCTTCATGCCTGGGTGCGAGAATTAATTTTTTAAAGCATATACACACACAAACAAATCACACACCACACAGATATACTATATACATACACACACCATGCACGCACATCATACACACATACCTCACAAATGTCCCACATATATACACATAGACCACACAAGCGTCTATACTACCACCAATGGTCACCACGTTAAGGCTCTTTGGGGACTTTGTCTTGTTTGCCTACTATACTACTTAAATTTACAAGTAGGGTTAGGGTGAAAAACAGATTTCCTTCCTTCTTGTGTCATTATGCATTTTCACACACACCCCTTAAAGCAGTCTTTTCTCTTGGATATTTTTTGTTCTCTAGCCTCGCTTCCTCTTAACCAAACAGTATCTTCAGCTATCAGACACCTATCCGCCTACTTGGTCTATCTAACCTTCCCTGAACCCCACTATTTATGATCTGACAGTTCGTTCTATTCTAGTTGAATGTCTTTCTGGAGGTAATGTCATGTGATGTCAGAACTTTGAAGATAAAGAACATGTTGATTTCTTTATTGATAGGCCCAGTAGCTTGCTTCATGCTTCAACTTCTTTGAGCAAAGTTTAGTTAGTCATCAACATGCTGGCATATAACAAACCGGAAGTGACGTCTCAGCCAGTCTTTCACACCCTTCCAGCATCCCTCTCGCAGCGCCCCACTATCCCCCTCCACCAGGTGCCTCTTCACTGCATGGAGAGGCTAGGGCAAGCATAACTCATGCTTGTAATTCTTATAAGTTCCACCTTCTTCATCCCCTGCCCCCAATTTTTTTTCTCCTTATTTACATGTTTGCCTCTATCCTGTGCCTACCTATGTACAAAGTCAAGAGGCAATACATTCCGACATCACAGGACCTCTGAAAAGGGCAAAGCTGGTCAGTTTGCTCACCTCAGAACAATGGATGACTGGTCAATAAGAGAGGCAAGTCCTAAAAGGCAGATGGCCATGTGACAGCTGTGCTGTGTTTCTGTGGCTGTGTTAGGGCATGTGACTCAGGGCCGTGTGGCAGCTGGGCCACCTCTCCAGCCCCATAGCTCCCTTTTGACCTTAGGTTTAGGCAAGCCTAGAAAATGGAGGTCACATTGCCAGGTTCAAGAAACTGGGCGCACTGTGGATATGGACCCTTTGAAAATATGCGATGCTTACTAGAGATCCTAGGACCTTAATGTTTGTCCCAGATTCGGGAAATAGTGTCCACACTGGAAAGCACGATCCACCTTTTTCAAGCAGAAAGACCTGGGCACAGAGCTTCGACTCTGCTGCCTCCTCTAGTAGCCTGGGGAGTCCCTGACACATCCTCACAGCAATGCCAACCCCTGTTCCCGGAGGAATCAGAGTTCTCATGCTCCTGACTCCCTATGTCCAGTTTAGATTTTCTGCCAATCAAAGATAATCCCTGAGGGGAAACTGTCACTTCCACTCAGGCGAGTCTCCACAAAAGTGCCAAAGTGACTGCTACCGCAGGGTCTTCCCCATCAGCAATTGTGAAGTCTGAGAGCATAGGGGGGTGAGGGCGGGGGTGTGTGTGTGTGGAGTGGGGGTAGTGCAGGAATCCTAGCGGGATGCTGAGCCTGTTCGCTTTCTCCTCAGGCACAGTGTTAGCCTAAAATCTTAAGGGGCCTGAAACAAATAACAAGATGAGCTGGGGTGCAGCTATGAGCCTGCTCCCGAGTCTCAGACAAAAACATGAGGTCTACACAGACTCAGAGGGTCTCACTGGATCCCACCACACTGAACTTTCCTCTCATTTGCCCTCCCAGTGAGGATGCAGGAACCAAACTTCCTCGTTCTGAGAGTCTCTTCTTTTTAATGTCAGGAGTTTTTTTCTGTTTGTCTATTATAGTACTTTTAGGTCCCCAACATCTTGAATCTCCTACAGTTTTTATATGCAAACCGTGACATTTTGAGTGATACCAAGTTGAAAGGTGGGGAAAAGGTGAAAAATGTGAGTTTATGATTTTTTCAGAGTTATCTGTGGCTTTACCATATTCTTTAAGGTATTGAAGTATAGTTCCCATGGTAGAGTGAGCACGAACAAGGCCCTGGGCACCACCCCCACAAAACTGTGTATGTGCACATTGCAGATTCCTTAAATGTAAATCAAGATAGATGCAAAAATAAATCCGGACCTGGTAGCACCCATCTGTAATCCTAGCACTCATAAGGCTGAAGGGAGGAGATTGAGAGTCTGAGGTCTGCCCTAAGCTCCAAGGTGAGATTCTATCTCAAATCAACAGGAACATGTGAAAAGTCTGCATCAGGGTTGAGTGATCGCTGTCTCCCAGGGCCACGTTAAAGAGTGGGTAGGTGACTTTTGTAACAGTATCTCTTCAAACCCTCCAAATAGCCCGATTTCCCCCGTGGAGATGTTTTTCATAATACCAACGCATTTGTCAACTCTCTGGACACAAGCTGCACATCTTGCAATGTATTCACAATGCCAGTGACCCGGAATTTGTGCAGACCCCACAGGCTAACTGCTCAGTCCCATGGAATTGTCTTGTACTTCTGCTTTCAAAGGTTCCAGATCAGCACATGTACTCCTGACCAGTTTGCTATAAACTGGAGAGACCCCCTCCCTCCTATAGATAATTTACCATAACTGTTCATGGTATTGATTATTATGTCTACTGGTATATCATAAGGGACATAAGAGCTAGGCACCGTAGCACATGACCTTAATCCCAGCACTCGGGAAGCAGAAGTAGGGGGATCTCTGTGAGTTCAAGGCCAGCCTTGTCTACCAGCCAGCCCTATGTTTCTTAACCACAAACAAAAGGACACAATAACGGATGCAGGTGAAAAACCAGACCAAGAAGTTCATTGAGGGAGGTTTAGAAAGACTCAGAGAACAGCAGCTTCTGTCCCTTTGGAGTTAGGGTCCATTGCCCTCTTGGCAGGTGCCTGTGACCAGCAGCCCAGCAGCTCTGGACCCATCTTTTGAGAGTTTTTTTTTTTTTTTTTTTTTTTTTTTGGTTTTTCGAGACAGGGTTTCTCTGTGTAGCCCAGCTGTCCTGGAACTCACTCTGTAGACCAGGCTGGCCTCGAACTCAGAAATCCGCCTGCCTCTGCCTCCCAAGTGCTGGGATTAAAGGCGTGCGCCACCACGCCCGGCCTTTTGAGAGTTTTTATGATATCATCACCCTACAGGCATTAGTATTCTCCAGTCCCTATCATCTCCCCAAAGAGTGGATGGAGCAGGCATCTGACTGAAGCTATCATCCTTCTGGTAGACCTCCTGCATCCTGAAGCTATTAAAGAAGCCACCAAGAGTCACTTCATCATAACAAGAGATGTTCCGACCACCCAAGAAGTCCCAAGGGACTTAGGAGCTTTGAAATCAGGAGTCAGAGGTACAAACCAAATATTAGAACACAGGATGCTCCCAGCATCTTTATCACTCAGGAAATAGAAGAGTTTTAGGGCTCTGTCAGAAACTAGGGGCTGAGACAAAATACACACACACACACACACATACACATATATACATATATATATGTATATATGTATATGTATATATATGTATATATACATATATATACACATATATGTCCCATGTATGTGTATATCTATATTGTATTTAGCTGGGCAATATTATGTATCTCTATACACTGACATCAAGCCCCTGTGCTATGAATCTGAATGGGGTTCTGCTGCCCACTCTTGGCAGTTCTCCTGGTTTTCTCTACGCCATGTCTCCCCGAAGCAGCAGGAGGAATTTATGTAAAAGGGCTTCACAGAGTTTTCCTGAGAGAGTTGCTTTGAGTTTCTGTTGTCTGCACTGATTATCTTACACGCAATACCTGACCTACTTTATTTCTTATTTCTTGGTTTTTAAAAATTCCAGTCACGAAACAGCCTCCTCCCCCCACCTCCATCCTACCCTGTTATTTTCATAATGGATTTGTGGAAGTCACCATGGAAGCTTTTTTAAGACACATGGGGTTGGGCTGAGCTGTCACCGGGTGCTTCAGAGAGAGCTTCAGGGTGTGGAGGTGGCGTCAAACACCTGGGACAGAAACTTCCACATTCACTGTGCTCAGGAAAGGAAGCCACCAGCGGGGAAGGGAGAGGCTGCTTACTGCTGACAAATCTTAAGACCAAGTACAAGCACTGGGGAAAGGGATTGAGGTACAGGAAGATGGCGTCTTCCAAAAGCAGCCAATGATTATTCCAGAGCATAGAACAGAAACAAGGAGAGTGTAAAACACAGAAGACACAGGAGCAAAGAAAGCAGAACTCAGAATTAGCAAGTCACAATCTGCCCCTCCTTGTGGGATAGCATATCACCACCACTAAAGATTCAAGGGGACAGCAGATTCACTAAGACTCAAGAATGGCTGTTTGGGACTGAACAGAGACAAAACTAAGTCTCCATAACAAACAAGCAGGCTTCAGCCTGCATAGACTAACCACTTAGCTCTTACCTACTTTAGCCCCCATACAAATTTCCTAACAACTGTCTATAGACTTGGTATTTTGTTTTACGGTACTTAATTTATTTTATAGTTTTGCTAACAGGGTTTCACACTATAGCCTAGGCTGGTCTAGAATTCACTATGTATCTCAGGCTGGCCTTCAATTCAAGGGATCCTCCTGCATCAGAGTCCCGAATGCTGAGATGATAAGAATTAACCCCGACCCCTGGTGTAGAGCTGCTGATTCAAAACAGCAGAAATTGGTGGGTTTGGTGATGCAGATTTGTAATCTGAGTTCCTAGGAGGCAGAGGCAAGGAGAGCTGAAGTTCCAGGCCAGTTTAGGCTACAGCAAGACCCTCTCTTAAACAAAGCAAATAAAACAAAATCGAACAGCCTTGAATGTATTCCTTCACAGTTACAGAAGCCAGGAGTCCAAAATGACTCTCACTAAAAATCGTCTCTGGGTAGAACTGTGTCTGCAAGCTCCAGAGAGATCGTCTTTCCCTGCCCTTGCTCTGCGGATACTTGACATCTGTGCCTTGTGGCCACCTCACTCCAACTTCTGCCTTCTTAGCTATGTTGTTTCTCTTCTGTGTCCTCTCTCATGTGTGTTGTCTCCCTTTGTACCCCCTCAAAAGATATGTGCAATGGTCTTTAGGGCTCACCTGTATAATCCAGTATAATGTACCTGTCTCAAAAATCCTTAATATTACCATGGTAATGAAGGGCTTTTGTTGTGGTTGTTGTTGCTGCGGTTTGGATGTGTCCCCTTCCCAGGCTATGGGTTAATGGAGGAAGGAGCTCTCACAAAGCATCTGGGCTTGCCCAGGGTGTCTCCTCTGAGCACTCACTTGCCTTTTGACTTTTCCCCATGGCGTGATGACATGTCACCCTGGAGTTGCCGCCATGCTTGTGAGGCTTTATGGCCTCTAGAACTGAGCACATAAACATCTTTCCTTTTAATTATTTTCGAGACAGGACCTCACTGAGTAGTTCGTGGTAGCCTGGAACTTATTATGTAGACCAGGCTGGCCTCAAACTCAGAGAGATCTGCCTGCCTTGTCTTCCCGAGGGTTGGGGTTAAAGGTAAGTACAACCACTCCCAGCTCCATAAATTATTTCCCTTTATAAATATTCACCCTTTTCCGTGAGACCTGAAGTATAAGTTATGACAAACTGGAAGAGATGCAAGTGAGCTTTCCAAGAATGGGAAGGTCTATTAGATACATATCAGCAGCGGACTGATAGATTTTGTGTGTGAACTTGACACAAACTAGAGTCATCAGAGAGGAAGGAGCCTAGATTGAGGAAATGCCTCCATGAGATCCAGTTAAAAGGCATTTTCTCAATTAGTGACCAATGAGGCAGAGCCTCATACAGTCTATTGTGGGCTGTACCATTCCTCGGATGGTAGTCCTGGGTTCTAGAAGAAAGCAGGCCTGAGCAAGTCACGGGAAGCAAGCCAGTAAGCAGCATCCCTCCATGGTCTCTGCATCAGCTCTGGCCTCCAGGTTCCTGCCCTGCCTGAGTTCTAGTCCTGACTTCTTCCAATGATAGACTATGATCTGCATGTGTAAGCTGAAAAAACCCTTTCCTCTCCAACTTGTTTGGTTTTTGGTCATGGTATTTTGGCCCGTTAATAAAAACCCTAACTAAGATAAGCATATCAAAGCAAAGCAAAAACAACCTCAGTGCTCTGCCGATGGTAAACTCCTGGACTAATCAGAGCTGTTTCAAAAGCTGAAGCAGGAAATCATGAACTAGAGGCCAGCCTGGTCTATCAAGCAGGTTTCAGGCCAGCGTGAGATGTCAATCAGTCAATGAATCAATCATTTAATCAACCCTTAGACACAGAAGTGCTACAGTCTCCTGTTCTTTCTTCCTTTTTGGGTGTGTTGGGGCGACAGGGTATAGGGAAAGCTTTTTTTTTTTTTTTAATTCCTGAACCTGGATGTTTCATTAGGAACAGTAGGTGATGATGATGATCTCTCTCTCTCTCTCTCACACACACACACACACACACACACACACACACACACAGAGATAGTGATTCACTGACCCCTAAACTCCAACTGGTCATGTTGCATATTTTTGGTTAAATATTTATGATCTGTGTGTTTGTGTGTGTGTGTGTGTGAGAGAGAGAGAGACAGAGACAGAGAAAGAATGACAGGGAGACAATATGTGTATGTGTACAATGCATGTGTGTTTATGATGTATGTGCATGGTTGTGCACACATCTATGACACTGTTTGTGTGCATGTCAGAGGACATTTCACTTGATAAAAGAGATTTTCTCTTGTTTCTACTGGGACTACAGGAATTCAACCAACATGCCCAGTTTATGGGCTCTGGGGATGAACCAGGGCTTCATATATGCTGCTAGGCAAACACTCTACTAACTCTATATACCCAGCCAAGAAAAATGCTTTAAAGACAAGTGTACACACACACACACACACACACACACACACACACACACACACACACACACACCAGCAAGAATGACACCAGGAGCAAGAGTCTTGTCAAGACATATAGCACGGCTCTCTCTTGATAATCTCAGAGCCTGTATCCACCCACTGTCTTTTTCCTTAATAAGCCACAGCTTTTCTTGACACGGACTCTCCCTGCAGCTTAAGCCAAGATCCTGGCTGTATCAGAACAGAAGTCTTTGGACCCCTCAGGCAGCTAACAGCAAGGGGCAGTGCCTTCCTCTGGCAGTGAATTTCCCCTGGAAGGGGCTGCTTACCCCATCAGTTGCAGCAAGCTATTGGCTGTAGGGAGGGAGTCTACATCACACACTGTATGATAGATAGCTGTATCCCTGGCCTTTCCCTATTTGCTGCTTGCAATGCCACCCCCCCTACATTGTGACAATTAAATGTCTCCACCTATTATCTCTGTGCTCCAGTGGGAGAGTGAAGGTTGGCAAAAGTACTCCCTGTCTGAACACACCCCTACTCAATGGATGACACCCCAGTCACCCTCTCCCTCTCTCCCCCTCCTCTCTGTTATACAGCCCAGGCTGGCTTCCCTCGCTTCAGCCTCCCAGAGAGCCTGGGACTACACACGTGTGCCACCACGCCTGGAAGAAGAGCTATTTCTAAATCTGGGACAAGAGTCCCCTGGCAGGAGGAGGAGGAGGAGGAGGAAAGCCACCTTCCAGACAAATGCCCTAAAATCTTTTCACCGGAGGCAGTCGGTGCCTAAGGATTCCGTCCAGTCTGTAGTCATGAATCTCCGCTTCAGAGAAGCCTTTGGTTTTTGATGTTTTGCTCTTTCTCTTTTAGGTGTTTCTCACTTCTTTACTGGAAGTACTTGAAAAGCTCCTACTGTACTGACGTAGGGAGAAGAGGATTGCTGTATTTTTGGTACTCAGCAGGGCCATGGCCTGAGATAGACGCAGATGGGAACCTAGAGAAAATCACAGAATGGGTCCCCGACCGCTCCACGCTCAGTGCTGGCCTGCTTCACAGCGTCAGCTGGCGTCCAGCTAGAAAGCGCGTGCGCAGAAATCCGTCTGAACTTTCAGATCTGGGTTCTTTAAAACAAAGAGTGTATTTAGAGTGCCCACGTATGTGCATGTGTGTGTGTGTGTGTCCACATGTCACAGTGTGCAGACGGTGTCAGTGGACAACTTGTGGGATCAGTTCTCGCCCTCTCCCATGGGTGCTGGGTGTTTAATTGACAGTAAGCGCCTCTGTAGGCTGAACCATCCTGCCAGCCCATTTCTGAGGATTTTTTTTCTTTTTTCTTTGTAAATAAAGCAAAGGGCACAGAGGAGCTTAGGAGAAATCATTGGATGTTTAAAAAACGTAGTTATATTTGCTTCTGCACGTTGCAGGCGGGCGGTCTGGAATTCTTCTCCATAGGAAATCCATCCCTTTCTTGTTTCCTCTTGAGGACCCTGTGAGGAAATAGCTTAGCAATTGAATATGAGCTTAAAAAACTTACAAAGCACGGAACCTTCTCTCTCTTCCTCAATGAAGCACTTGTACCTCGTGAACTCCCACAGCAGCCAAATTGAGGGGAGAGAAGGAAGATGTTCTTTTATAATCAGTGCTTAAAATATTTGGGTTAGGGCTGGAGAGATGGCCCAGCAGTTAAGAGCACTGACTCTTCTTCCGAAGGTCCTGAGTTCAAATCCCAGCAACCACATGGTGGCTCACAACCATCTGTAATGAGATCTGATGCCCTCTTCTTACATATAATAATAAATCTTTGGGACAGAGCAAGTAGGGCCTGAATGAGCAGAGGTCCTGAGTTCAATTCCCAGCAACCACATAAAGGCTCACAACACCCATCTGTCCAGCTACAGTGTACTCATATGCATAAAGTAAATAAATAAATCTTTACAAAAATATTTGGGTTAATGTACTTTGTGTTGGCTAACCGTTCTCATTTAAAAGCTGACTTCCTAGGACGGCTGGGTTTCTCCTCCCCTCTCTTCCCAGGATTGGGGTGTCTATGGAAGGAATAGCTTGTTCCTTAGTGGCACTGGAAGGCTGGTGTGCTGTCTATGTGTCCGTGTTCCTTGTGACAGCTGTCTACCCCATCCGTTTGGTGTGGCAGGTTGGTACCCCCTGGGATGCGAGAGGATGCTGATTCTGCTCATGCGTGCATCCTGCTGGCAGTGACTGTAAAGTCTATAGTTGTGTTCTGTTGGCTTGGTGAAGATGTCCTTTCTGACCCCACGGCCGCTATACTCTACAGAATATAATTCTTTAATAATAGGGCTGAAACATTGAAATGATTCCTTGATCTGTGGGTTGCAGAGGGGATATTATTATATTTCCAGGTACAGAGACAGTCTCTCCATGCAGTTCCACCCTGACCGGGAAAATTATCAATGAGCAGTATATATTTTAAAAAGAATCTCCCACCGCCCCGATTTTCAAATATCTCTATCTGTATCTCTAATGCCTGAAATATCCAGTAAGCCATGCTGCTGTGTCCAGACAGGCTGTCTCCACACCTGGCCACTCTCTCCAGAAAGCACAGGCAGGGTAAGTGTAACAACATCCTTCAGGGCTCCAGAACTGTCATCAGAGCACCTAGTGAGTAGCCTTGGCTTCATCTTTCGGTGACCAGCGGCATTAGCCCTGAGCACGAGGCAGCCCCGGTGTTTTGAAGGCCAGGCTCTGCCTTCTCCGATCCAACCACCACAATGTGATAGAAGGCTGTTTTCCGGATACGGAAGACCATTCCCGTTGACCGGATCTTCTGGAGAGCAGGCTGCAGCTTTTTGACACGACCTTTCACCTCCATGTTTCTGAAGGAACACTTTCACTCTCCTCCGGCAACTTTTCCTTGAACAGCTCGACAGTAAACACGGGCACCTGGCTTTCTGTCCTTCTCACTTTCTTCGTTCCTCTTTCTCACTAGGGGGTCATCATTTCTAGCTGTTCATTTAGAGTGAGAAACGTGTGATTACTCCTCTTACCTGAAACCTAGAACACACTGTAGACTTGATAACCGGCCTGATTTCAAAACCTTGTGTCTGGGAGAGCAGAGAGGCCTGAGGGCGGGGGAGAGGTGGTGGTGGTGGGGGGGGGGGGGTCAGGGTGGAACAGTCGGAGCTCACACAGATTTAGCACTTAAGTTAATTCTGTGTGGCTTGAGTGTGTCCCCCTCTGAAATCCAAGTGGCCAATGCCTAGGCCTTTAAGGGGTGATTAGGTCTTGAGGGTTCCTCCCATCATTAATGAGGCCCTTTCAAGGCGATTTCTCACAACACCCAGATCTTCTACCCTTCCATCTTTTGTCACACAGACATATAGAATTTCCCCCCCTCCTGAGACTGTGTTGCCAGCTCCCACCTTGGAAATAGAAATGGAGCCTGCATCAGACACTAAACCTGCTGCCACCTTGATCTTAAATGTCCCTGCCTCTAGACCTCTGAGAAAATAAATTCTCAAAGCATTATCTAGACTAGTTATTTTGTAGTAGTGCACACAGACTCAAATGAAGGTCTAATCACATTTCCCCACCCCCAAGAGATCCATGGAAGACCTCCTTATTAAATCCCCTTAGCACATAGAAACGTGAGAGAGTGGCCATGTTAGCTACTAAATGTTAGTTAGCACCTTTAACAACCAGAGAATGGATAAAGGCAAGGTAATTTCACTTGGGTCAAGGAAGAAGAACTGGGAAGGGGGAAACAGGACCAATTTTTCCATGCCTATAAAGGAAAAAAAAATCAAAGCAAAACAAACAAACAAACAAACAAAACAGGTAGAAACCAGCTTGTATTTTGTATTAGCTAAAGCAAGTTGCAAGGTCCTATCTAACTTCCAAACGGGCCATGATGGCCACCCATGATGTCTACAATCCCCTCTCCACCCGGGAGGCTGGGGGAAAAGCAGGTTTATATGATGCGTTGTGTCCGATCACAGTGCATTGCCTTGGGCTGGGCACATGGCAGCCTGGGACACAAGCAGGATTCTGCATTGGCAATAGAGTAAAAAACAGACACTAGGTTTGTCCTAAGTGTTCAGAAAGAAGCAAGTGACAGAAAGATTGCTCCATCTCACGTTCTTCCACTTTCAATGGAAAGTGTGTGGGGTGAGTGTGTAGGAAGAAAAGGAGAGAGAAAACTCTAGAGAAGGGAGAGGAGGGGCGGAGACAGAGAGGCCCAGCGGCTGTCAGTGGCTGATCAAGGGAGAAGGATAGGGAGAGGCGAAGGGCTCCTGAGTCTGACTTGGAGTCCTCCAAGATCTTCTCCTAGAAAAGCAGAGTTAATGTTTATGCTGAGATGTCAGAGAGACCAAAGGAAAAGAACTTTTTTTTTTTTTTTTTAAAGAGGTGTGAAATGGCATTGCATTCTGGGTGGTCGGTCGGATTAAAGCAGAGCCGACAAGGTTCCTGTCAGGTTGGGCTTGGGGGAGAGGGCGATTCTCCAAGTATGGAAGCAAGAACTTGAGCCCCGGAGAGCAGTCCTCTCTTTGTTCTCCTCTGCGTTCTTCTGACTTTCTCAGCGCAGTTCATAGGTTCTCCTTTTTCAGTTAAAGCTAAATCCAAAAGAATTAGCCTCCTCAGCCACTTCTAGTGTGGTGGAAGATTAAGTTCTAGAAAAATGCTTAGTCATCTCAATGGGCTGCTTCCGGAGTGGGGACGCAGCTCAGCTGAGAAAGCACCTTAGCCTGTTAAGCCGGGGAGAGAGCATCTAGCATCACGTGAGAGCCCCTCCCCACCCCACCCCCCTCGGGCGGTGCGAACACTTGATCTCACCGCTTCAGGAAGACCAGGAGTTTGAAGTTATCCTCACTATACAGTGAATTCAACCAGAGGGTGGGAGGGGGGGAAGATGGAGAGGGAGAGAGAGAGAGAGAGAGAGAGAGAGAGAGCTATTTTGTCTTCTCCGGATTTTATTTATCACCCTTAATTAAACCTTAGGTCCTTAATTAATCATGGGATTTAGAAATGTTCTTGGTTGACTGGTTCGGGAGCGGCTACTGTTTATTGCTTCTGTCCTAACTGTCTCCAGTATCTTTCTTCCCTCTAAGATCCGCCACCTCTCTCTCCCTCTCCCTCCCCCTCCCCCTCCCCCCCTCTCTCCTCACCCCTGTGAATAAGTCCTCCGCTAGACTCCCACCTAACAGCTACCGGTTTTCACACCTATGGAGAGACTTTCTTGGCCTAAGGATTCAGCTCTCTCCCCTCCGGTCTAGTCTGTTTTCTTTTGCAAAGTCATGCTTGCCCGCGGCCGGTCAAGGATGAGTCTATTTGATCAGCGTTGAGATTCCTACTTAGGAATATTTTCTCCTTTACACTGAAGCCTCAGGTTCATCTCCTTTTACCTCTTCCTTGCTGTCCCTTCCCTCCCAATACCTTCAGGTATGTCAGACGGATGGTTCACCAGGATTCTTTGGTCTTGAGTGAACCTTGAGGGCCTGACCCTCCTTCCTGCCCAATCATCAGGTCCACCGCCCTGTCCCTTGGCTCCTTGGGGCTCTGAGCCTCTTCTCTCATCGTCCCTTCTTAGGAATGACTCAGAACTTCTCTCCCAGTCTTACCCATTTCTTCACTGATGAACTCCCCATTGTGCAAGAGTCTGGAGATAATGAGAATGGCCGTGGTCATGCGTCTACCAATGTGTGAGCCTCCGTGCTGAGCGCTTCCTGTAAAACATTATATTTACTCTTCTGGAGAAATCTGCACTGAAGGCGTAGAGCCAGGGACAACGCTGAGGCACCTCCTTTATGCTTTGGGAAATCTCTTAACTGTGCCAGGCTCCTCACTCTACTGTCACAGCACTCCTACATGCTATCTGGATGCTCCTTGGAGAGGAGGTGACTGGGGATGAAGGGAGTTAGGCCGTTTATGAAGCAGGTCATCTCTTCAGCCACACAAGACCACTTGCTATCCTACTGTGAGGTCTTTGTTCTGCTTACATCATTATCTGAACACTCTTCTCCCATAACCACACAACGCCTAGTATTACCTTCTTCTCGGCTGCAAGTGTACCCTGCTCACCTTTCATCTTTGCCCCTTGCCTGCCTCACTTTTCTCTATCATACACACCAGTAACTGACAGTCCCTCTATCTTACTGGGATAGATGCTTTTTCTTGCTATTTTGCAGAACTGAAGCCTGAACCCAAGGCCTCCTTCATACTAAGCAATTGTGAGGTGCGATTGCGTGAGCTACCCTGAGAATGTATTTTTTGGATCTGCCAGCACTCTTTATTAGATTGGTTCACTAGGGAGTGTACAGTCCCTGAAAAAAAAAATAAAATAAAAACAACAACAACAAGAGCCTGGTCTCTAGTCACCACAAATGCTCCACTAATTTATGACTGTATCTCCCCCTTGTATCTGGGCAATCTGTTAATTCAGGGTTAATGAGGGGAAAGCAGAGGCAAACTCAATCTATGCTGACAGCATAGATTTCTGCTATAGCAAGCATGCCCTGCTATTTGTGATGCTCTGTTCAGCATTGTGCAGAAATGCTTACATCCAACGCCATCCTCCTGCCCCACCAAGAGACCCAGCACAGGCGCAGAGGACCAAATGGTGTCTATACTCTGCAGGCAACACAGACCCAAAGCTTGGGTAGTCAGGAACTATTTCAGGATGGAGAGAGAGAGAGAGAGAGAGAGAGAGAGAGAGAGAGAGAGAGAGAGAGAGAGAGAGAGAGAGAGAGAGATTTCATTAATAGGATAAAATTTGTGAAAGTGTTTAAGAAAGAACCTTTCCATCCCAAATATTTCTCAAGGGGATACCATCACCAGGAAGGAGTTTATCCTGTCCACAGTCTGATCCCTCTAAGTGATCATCATTCGCTTCCGAAGCATTTGACTGATAAAGCTATAATAACTTAGAGTAATATAACTAAAAACACTACAAGAAGCCTAGAACCCTGGCTGTCAGCTTGCACGTACCTCTGCACGATGGGATCATCTGATTGAGCAGCTCCCCTTGAGACCCTCAGTAACTGTAAAAGATAAATATTCAGAGGGAGTGGGGAAACTGAGAGAGTTGCCAAACTGACGGAGTGCTTTCTTTAGCAGGCACAAAGCCGTGGATTCTCTCCCAGTGCCACAGGAATCAGCTATCAGTGGCTCATAGCTGTGATCCCAGCACTCAGGGTGTGGAAGCAGGAGATTCATAAATTCAAGCTCATTTTTGGCTATACAGTGAGTTGAAAGCTAGCCTGGGCTACATAAAACAAACAAACAAACAAACCCACACCTATTAAAAACCTTCTTTGAATTTGATACATTTGAGCTAATTCTTTATGTAGCATTAGATAACTATTTACCTTTTCACTCAAAATTCTGCCCCCCTCCAGGACACATGACCAGTGCCAATTTCAACATTTCTGGAAATTACACAATTTGTTTGATAACATATCTGTTTTGTTTGTTTGTTTGTTTGTGTTTTAAAAGGGACGGATGCTACTTCCAGCACTTGCTTACAAACTTGGTTTTTTTAAAAATCAGTTTTGCACACACTGACACACACACACACACACACACACACACACACACACACACGAGGCTTGAGAGATGGCTCAGCATTTAAGTGCACTGGCTACCCTTCCTGAGAACCTGGGTTCAATTCCCAGCCCCCACATGGCAGCTCACAACCATCTTTAACTCCAGCGTCAGGGGATCTGACACCCTCACAACAATGCACATAAAATAAACTGAGCAAATTTTTAAAACTTAAATGACACAAGCTGGTGGTGTGGCTCAGTTGGTAGCGTCCTTGCAGGAAGGCTTAGGTCTGATTCCTCATATCACGTAAGCCAAGTATGGTGGTATGCACTCATAACACCAGGCAGGGGTAGGAAGATAAGAGTTCAAGGTTATGCTCAGCTATGTGAGGAGTTCTGAGGCCACTCTAAAGCCTGGAGAACCTGCCTTCAAACAAACAAACAAACAAACAAACAAACAAACACCAAGATACACGTTGTAGTGATTTTCCTATTAGTCCCCTGTGCTTCAGCTCTGTGTCTTGCTTTAGTTAACTGCCTCCCCCGCCCCCAGCCCCTTTCATGCCTGTTCACTTGCTGACTGTCCTGCTTTCTGAGCCAGATATCTTGTCACTCAGTGGATGGACAGAAACAAACCACAGGGCAGGCTTCTCTTCCAGCAGGTCCCACTTTTGCTCTTAACTTTATGACAATATGGCTTCTGAAGACCTTTAAGTGGTATATTATTAAACCTTTCTTTTAATTCAAAAGGTAAAACAGAACCCATGGGTTTTAGGACGTAACCTTGATGGAGCTCTTGGACTGCTTCCTAACATGTAAGTATCCAATAAATCATTATTTATACAAACATATAGACTGACCACCTATTAAGCAGATAAATAAATATCTAATATGACCTAGAGAACAACTGGAGAAGAGCCACAGTGCAGCTAGACTCAAGGCAAACGTCAACTTCATGACAACTACAGTAACTCCTAAGGACTCTCTTTACAGCATTTCTTTCCAAACAGAGCAGAATTAGAAACAGGGTCCAGCCTGAGCTACATTAGACCTTGTCTTAAAAAAATATTCCTAAACTTAAATTTCTTTAAAAAGCTTTTCTGAAAGCTGGGTCTTGTGGCACAAGCCTGTAATCCCAGCTATTCAAGAGCCTGAGGCAGAAAAGTTATGGAATTCAGGGCCATCCTGAGCAACTTGGAGACCTGGTCTCTAAAAAAGGCAGCTTCCTGATGCATCAGAGCAAAGTCATCGCATAATGACATAGTAAGAAGTGACTCAAAAACACGGGAGGACGGAGCTGTTATTGCTGTGTCACTGTGCCTTTGTGCAAACACATTGGATTTGAACTTAACAACCTAGTGCCCTATCCTGCAGAAAACCAGGAACACAAGTCTGTGGAGGTACTGGCCTCAGAAAGAATGTTAGATCTTCTTTTTGTCAAAGATAGAGGAAGACTTGCCTTATAGGGTAGTCAGTAATACAGACTCTGCTTTGTATTATTCTAGACATTACTAGATTTTCACACATAAAACATCTGCCAGAACTTAGTGATTTATGATTCCCCATGGGAGATTTGAGAGCCATCTGGGGGGAGACAAGGACTCTACAAGGACCATGAACTTGAAACAAAACTGTATTAGAGGCCAAGGAAGAAGAGCACCAAGTAACATGCTCACACCTAGAACCATGCTAACTGGAAGGTTCCAGAAAAAAACTTCTGCTTCTAATGTCCCTAATATTCTGATCTCTTCAATCTAGACACTAGAAAATGAGTGGATTCATCCAGGAGGCATCTATGCTAAAATCCTACTTCCAGATTCTGCACATATTTAGCCAAAATCTGATGGATTTGCGGCCCAAACATTTTTTTATTTTCTTGAATCACAGTGATGAGACGCAGAAAGTGAGTCTGCAGGATGAAACCAGAGCTTCAGACAACCATGGCTTCAAAGGAAAACACAGTTGAGCTGTAAACTACTCCCTCAAGATTTTACAAGGGAAATGAAGAGGAACCATAAAAAGACAAGAGAAATCCCGGCACATTCCTGGGGCAACAGAAAGTGTTGTCCAAACAAGCACTCAGCAGGAAATGGTATTTCTGCTCATCTTGCACTTAGAAAGATGTTATCAATTTTCAGGTGACAAAAGTCATTGAAGGTGGTTACATTTGTATGTTTGTCCTAGTAGAAAAGATGTCTTCTTCCTTGGCCTCTAATACAGTTTTGTTTCAAGTTCATGGTCCTTGTAGAGTCCTTGTCTCTCCCCAGATGGCTCTCAAATCTCCCATGTAGACTCACTAAGTTCTGACAGATATTTTATGTGTGAAAATCTAGTAGCCTTTGGCATAAAGCATACATTATTATTATACGACAGCACAAAGTGTCTTGTTATGAAACCAAAGGACTATTGCACCTCATGGTGGTTGATCATGTTCTTGAATGTACATGATCACTTGTACCCAACTGTACATGTGTGATCAATGGTATTGAAGACATATGATCAATTTGACCCTGTATCAGAGGGATGGAGACCTTATTGATACTTAGATAATCTTGGCTCAGAAGTCATGGTGCCAGGCATCCACAGTTACATGAATCATTCGCCCAGTTAGTGACCTTTCAGGTTCTTTTCCTTCCAAACTGGAAGAGTGAAATTCACACACCACAGAGGGTGAGTTTCAGAAATAAGCCTTTTATAATAAGGAACTTAAGGGAAGAAAGAAGGCAGCTCCTCTGTGCAGCTAAAGGGGTCCAAGAAGACAGACGCCATTGACGATCCAGCCTTGGAGTTAACTGGCCTTACTGGATGGAGGAAAGGGAGTGGGCTGGCTAATCCAGTTCCCAGGTGTAAAAGTGTCTCGAACTTTCTGTCACGTCTTCAGTGCCTTTCCAGGAAAGGCTTACTCCTTCAGGGTGAAAGAGTTTAGGCAAAACCAGAGTCCCTTTCTGGAATTCCCCAGCCTCCGGTCACTGTGGAACTAGTGACATTTTAGTTTAAACACTTCTGGCATCTCTGGCCTCCAGGGACTGGACAGTTTACTGACAGACCCACAGACATTTCCAACTTTTAGCTAAGAAGGAAACAGGGAGGAAAAGGAAGGACAAAGTCCTAACTTGGCCAAGAGGCTCCTCTCAACTGTTAGCAGCTAGAGACTGTCAGTTTTCTTCAACAGGATGATAATGAGTATGTCAGTCACACTCCAGGACAGACCTCATACTCAGGAGAGGTTGGGCAAAATGAATATCACTCCACGTTTATTTTAAGAGAGGAAAGAACATAAAGTTGGATGGGTATGGATGTAGGGAAGGATCTGGGAGGGGTTGGAGAAGGGAACAGAATATCCTCAAAATATAGTGTAGGAAGTTCTCAAAGAATAAATAAGAAGAGAAAAATATAGCTCTCCCCATCCCCGATATCATCCATGACCTCACCTGCTCAGAGCTTCTCATCTCTCAGGTCTCACTTGCTCTGAGAGACTGTTTCCAACCCAGACCTCTCACCCCACACTGAACTGGGACCCTGTTTACGTCACGGAAGCCCCACTTCTCCCAACGTAAGGCTCATCATAGCATGTCAGTGTTTCTCATTCAGCTTGCTTCCAAGTGGGGAAAGGATTATAATCCTGTTTACTCTGGTTCCCTGGAGACTTACCCAGGGTTGCTACAGAAAAGACCCTCAGCAAATATGTGCTATTTGAAAAAAAAATGTAGATTAAGATTTATTAGACCTGAGATATGGTGAGTATGTACGTAATCCCAGTACTAGGGAGGCAAAGAAAACCATAAAAAACTGGTGACTACTCATCAGTTTTAATGTGCCCAAATATTCTCAGTCTGGTTTGACAAGCTTAGAGGTAATAGCTTTTTACATGTAAGAATGTTATCAGCCTCTTGTTTGTGAGCGGTGCTGGGCAGGTGGTGGTGTCTACAAAATGGATGTGGCAGCATCCCACATCATGACCTCTGCACTTTCCCTCAAAACAGAGCCAAATGACATGTGGTAAGATGGAGTCACCCAGGACAAGATCTAGCCTGGAAGCCACTGTTGCTCACGATATGGAGCAACTTGGATGAGGCCACTGCCAGATCCACACAGTTACTTTCTTCCTAAACATGATTATCCATGAAGTTAGTAGCTTTAAACAAAACCACTGTGCCAAGAACAATGTCGTGTGTTTAGTATAATCCCAGCATCCAGCAGCTGAGGCAGGAGGATGGATCATCATTCCTAGGACAGCCTGGGATGCACAGCAAGACCCTGTCTAAACAACAACAAAAGCCCTAGTTCCCATTACTTAAGCTCACAGTCCATTGTTTCACAATTGAGTGGGGCTCAGCCTCAGTTCTTGGAGGGTTTCTTGGGCTCACTACAAAGTGTCCTTGGCTCCCATCCTGGCTAAGTGGTGGCTCATGAGGGAGTAGACTTGTATGAATACATTACCCTGGGAGATGCCATGATGTGTCACTTTGTCACATTATCTTAACAGCTTACCTACTTGCTCTGGTCCCCTCTACTAGATCTTAGTTATTTCTCTCACTCACCCCAAGGCGTCCACAGTACCTCCAGCCATAGCTCTCCCTCTCCATTGACCTTTATAGTGAATTTCTTATAATTTTATAAATGTCTTCCTCCCTCCCTCCCTCCCTCCCTCCCTCCCTCCCTCCCTCCCTCCCTCCCTTCCTCCCTCCCTCTCTCCTTCTCTCCCTCCCTGCTTCCTTCCTTCACCCTTTCTAAGATCTGCTATCCACACTGTTAGCCCCCAGAACATACCCAAACTGTCCTGGTCAAGATTACCAATTGCTTTTGTATTGCTAAATCCACAAATCAATTTCTAGTCCTCACCTTCCCTAACATCTGAACATGTGACACAGGTCACTGTCCCTTTCATAAAGCACCTCCCTTACCTGGCTTCTCCCTGTCCTCTAGGTATTTAAGGGCACCTTCTCTCTTAAGGTCAAAGTCTCCCAGAATTGACCTTTTCGTTGTTTTCTGTCTTCTCCCCTCCCCAGCTCTCTTCCCTTTTTATCGGCTTTTTTGGCATTGTCATCAGGCATTTAGTTTTAAGTTGTATCATATAGTAATAATTCACAAGTTTATACCTAGCCTGGACCTCTATCCCAAATCCAAACCCACTTCTTTGGCAGCCTACCAGAGATTTCATGTGACTCTTTGGTCTGTCTAATGCTGATGCAGCAAATTGTTGCAGAAAAAAAAAAAAAATTCCTTCCTTCCTACCTCCCTCCCTGCTGCTTTAAAAAATGGCTTAAAACAAGGCAAGTTTATGCCGGGCAGTGGTGGCACATGCCTTTAATCCCAGCACTTGGGAGGCAGAGGCAGGTGGATTTCTGAGTTCGAGGCCAGCCTGGTCTACAGAGTGAATTCCAGGACAGCCAGGGCTATACAGAGAACCCTGTCTCAAAAAACCAAACCAAAAAACAAAACAAAACAAAACAAAAACAAAAACAAAAACAAAAACAAGGCAAGTTTATTATCCTGTGGCTCTGGAGCTCAAAAATCCAAATGATATCACTGGGATGATCCAATTGAGGTGTGAGCAGGGCTGTATTCCTTTCTGAAAGTTCTCGGAGAACATTTTGTTTTGTTTTCTTGTTTTTCTTCATCTGGCTTGTGGAGGCAGTTTCTATTTGTTCAAATGTGATTCTCTCCATCCTCAAAGCCAGAACTGGCTGGCTGAGTCTTGCACCACCAGCTCCTCTCTATCTTTATCCTCCATGTAAAAGCTTGTGACTCCACAGGGAAATATCTAAATTTCAAGTTAAGCTAATTAGCCACCTTGTTTTCCCTTTGCCAGGTGACTAAATAGACATATAGGTTCCAAGGACTGAGCATTGGGAAAGTTCCTTCCAGGATCTAATGAAAGACCCACAACATGAAGACTCCTCCACTCCTCCACATTCCGACTCAGGAGAGGTGACACCTCAAATCACTCTCGAGAAACTGTCTTGATGCAAACCGCAAGAGGACTTTTATTCCAGGGCCCACACTCATACACCATGCAGGGGTAGAGGACCGTGGTGCCCCGAGTAGCTGGTTAAGGGGGTATTTAAAGGAAAAAACCCACAACTCAAGGGGATGGGGAGGGCATTGTTGGGAAATACCAAAAATACCAGTTAGAGTCACGAGGAAGTGCAAAGTCACAGGAGTCACAAGGAATACCTGGTAATTGTGCAGGTTATTTCTCAAGACAGTTTCTATGAGCCCCTAACAATAGCACATTTGCATAGCAGGTTCCAGGAGCAGTCAGGGTGACTTTCTTTGAATGAACACTCTCTGAACCCAGGAAGTGGGTGGGTGGAAGAATGTTGCTATCTCTTTTATGATTAGCATGCCTTGGAGCACTGAGTCACAAAGGTCACATTCTCCAGCCTGGGCCTAAAGGCCTAGTTTTTTACACTTTTTCACTAACAGATGTCCTGCTTATGTTAAACACAAAGTATTAGAACTAGATCTCAGAGCTAACTGAGCCCACCTGCACTCCTCCCTGAGTCTATGCTAACCTCAGTAATGCTGCCCTCACCCTTCTGTCTGCTTAGTCCACCACCCTTATTCCCCACTTCCTACCACACATCTAGTTGACCAGAAAGTCCCGTGGACCTTTCAGGGTGCCATTAGGCTCTGGTATATCCCATCTATTTGAGTGCAGCTGTCATGGTTCTAGCTTCCCTACTACCCTCTCAGGTTATTAGCAGCCACTTCCTAACCCCTCTCTGGTTTCTGCTATAGCCCAACAGGAATGAGAGGAATGAGTAGAGAGAGCCTGGCAGAATTGCAGGGAAGTAGACTGCCCCCTGCATGATACTCTAGTATCGGTTGTGTGTCTTGATTGTCAAGGTTCAGTGCTTTGGCAAGATTTTTATTTTTATTTTTTATTTTTATTTTATTTTTTCATTTTTTTATTTTTTTGAGACAAGGTTTCTCCTTGTAGCCCTGGCAGTTCTGGAGCTCACTCTGTAGACCAGACTGGCCTTGAACTCATAGAGATCCACCTGCCTCTGCCTCAGGAGTGCTGGGACTAAAGGTGAGTACCACCAACGGCCAGCATGATAAGCAGACAAATGGCTCTGAATGAGAATCTCCTGAACCTTGCTTTGTCTTTCCCTCATTCAGGGAGGAGCTCTCTCTCGAGTTCCCTTTCCTGACTAAAGAAACTTCTAGCAAAAGAGTTTCCTTAAAGCCCCCTTCTAGAAATACATCGAATAACTAAAAGAGATTAGCCATCAAAACCACCACCATATCCTGACAGACTTTATATCTGTTCATCAGAGGGTAGCTCAGAGAGATGACCCAGGCAGCATGAAACAAGCTTCGCATACAGCGACATTCATGGTGCCGTTCTCTGTCTTTGAGCTTACACGAGAAGCCATTTACTACTAATTTCTAAGGCTCCAATGTGCCCTAGAAGTCGCTGTGCAGCCCGGGGTGGTTTCAGAGCCATGGCAACCCTTTTGCCTTAACTTCTGGGATGCTGGGATTACAGATGTGAGTCAACAATATCACAACAGCCCCTTCTTCCTGAGACATCTCAGCTCCATAAAAGCCAGCTTTTGCCAAGTCCACCATCCCTACCAGTCCTCCCTCATCCTGGCTTCTTTTCCTGTATCACCTTCCACACTGGTCTTACTCCATCCACATGGCCTTCCTACTTTCTCTAGAGCATACCAGGAACCCCCTGAGCTGAGACTCTTGGCTGTGTACTTTCATTTGCCAGGCATTTGCTTGGCTTTGCGGCTTTCCCTGTCAATCATCCTTCTAGATTCACACACAAGCACTCCCTTGGAACCACCCACTCCCTGAGCTCCCTCCACTTCATCTTCGACAACTGTGTCATTTACATATTTTGATTGTTTATTTTTTTGTCTCTGGGAAATCAGAATACGCTAGCCCCAAAATATTCCACGTTGGCATATGGACGATTTTGAGAAACTGAAGACACAGGATTCTGAAAGCAGAGCAGAGCTTTTCATTTCGTATGAGAGATTTACATCTAGGAAGGAAACCTCCATTTAAGAAGTTGTCTCTGCAGCAAGAAGGAAAAAAAAAATGCCTGCTAGTCACGGGGGCTCCTTGTCAATGGGGAAATTGTATTAAGAGAAACCACAGCTGGGTTATTTATAAAGAGATGTAGCCTTCGTTCCCAGTTTTGGAGGCTGGGAAGTCTGTACGAACACAGGGTCTAACCAGGGTCTCCTAACACGTGGCAGAGGGCATCAGTTGAAGGGATGATTCCTCCAGCTTGAAGACATTCCATCCTGGAGAAGGTTCCCAACACTCAGAAAGTCTGCAACCCTTAGAAGACTGTGGAAGTTCACAGAAGAGACAAGGTCTATGGAGCTCTCTCCCTGGGATTATATAAACAGTCAATAATTGCTGGAAAGAGGAAAGCTCGTCGGTAGAGCTCCATGCAAGATGCAAGGGAACACCAGTGACAGCTTTTGTTGAGTCCTCAGCCATGCTGGGGGCTGGGGGGCCGGGAGTGTTTTCAACGATGCTACCTACTGCCAGAGTCTCTCGTGCTTCTGTAAGTAGCTCTGCTTAGCCATATTCCTGTAACTGCGATAAGCCCATTGGTTCATGTCTTAGTCAGGGTCTTTATAAAAACCCTATGATAAATCACTATGACCAAAAGCCAAGATGGGGAGGAAAGGGTTTATTTAGCTTATACTTCCAGGTCATAATCCATCATTGGAGGACGTCAGGACAGAAGGTCAAACATGGATGGAACCTGCTAGAGGCAGGAGCTGATGCAGAGGCCATGGAGGGGTGCTGCTTGCTCCCCATGGCTTGGTCATCATGACTTGCTCAGCCAGCTTTCTTGTGGAACCCAGGACTACCGCCCAGGTATGGTATAACCCACAACGTTCTGGACCCTTCCCCACTGATCACTAGATGAGAAAATGCCTTACAGCTGGATCTCATGGAGGCATTTCCTCACCTGAGGCTCTTTCCTCTCTGATGACTCTAGCTTGTGTCAAGTTGGCACAAAAGCAGCCAGTGCAGTTCACTAAGCTAGATGTGTGGGATTGTGTCTTTGGTGTGTTGTCAATGACCCATTTGGGGGTGAAAGGACATTTGTTCATGACTCCCTAGGAAAAGTCACACAACAACATCACAGGATAAAACACCAAGCTTGCTAGCTCTAGCATCTGTTCCTCTTTTTATACCGCCACTGATGTCACCACAGGGGCTCCATCCTCATGACCCATCTGTGCAGGGTCTCTAACTTCACTCTTCTTAACTCTTCCACCAAAAGACTTACAAGCTCGGGTGATGCTAGTTGTATGGACAAAGAAGGTGCGGTCGAGTTGTTAAGAGCTAAGTTGTGTCCCCTCGAAACTCATGTGTTTAAATCGTCATCACCCACAGCTCAGAATGGGATCATATTTAAAGAAAGGATCTTTAACCCCTGCAAAGCACTAACTGCATTTTTAATAGTCGTCTCTCAAAGCACACTGCCTGCTCTTCCTGTAAGGTCAATGAGACGAGAGAAGGAAAGACAGACAAGAGAATGAGCATCATAAGAGCACAGGCTCTATTTGGTGTCCTGACTGGTTTAATATCAACTCGACATAAGCTACAGTCATCAGAGAGGAAGGAGCATCAATTGAGAAAATGCCTCCATAAGACCCAGGCTGTGAGCAAGTCTGTCGGGCATCTTCTTAATTTGTTGTTGATGGGGAGGGCCTAGCCCTTTGTGGGTGGTACCACCCCTGGGCTGGTGGTTCTGGGTTCTATAAGAAAGCAGTCTGAGCAAGCCATGGGGAGCAAACCAGTAAACAGCACCCCTCCATGGCCTCTGCATCAGCTCCTGCCTCTGGGTTTCTAACCCTGTTGAGCTTCTGTCCTGACTTCTTTGAGGATAAACTTTTTCTCCCCACGTTGCTTTTGATCGCAGTGATTCATACAACAGTAGTAACCCTGAGACATTTCGGAAAGACCTGTGAAGGGGACAGTTCCAGTGTAAGACCCGAGCTCAGAGGTCTCTTACAGGAAGACTCCGGGTGTTCCTCCTGGGGATGTATTAGTCGTCTGCTGTCACTCCTTAAAGCTTATAGAAAACAGAATCTCAGAAATTCCAGGAGATATAGGTCCATTTGTACCATCGATGACAAAAGAGAATGAGAATTAACCTCAGTCGAAGCAGACGTCTGACGTACACAGTAGAAATGGCAGCGTCTTCTCCAAAGACAGGAGAAATGCATCTCTCTGTGGCTGTGTGGTCAGCCTTGCTTCCTCTCTAAGGTATGGAAAGCATCCAGGAAGTTTTGTAATGAACAGGGTCAAAGGGGAGTGCTGGCTACTGATTAAAAAAATCCAGTCACTTCAGAAAGAATTCTAGCACACCAGACTCTTCCCAGTCATAGGGGGAAGGGAGCAGGAGAGTAGGAGCTGAATAGTTCTTTTTATTCTGGCCTACAGTAGGCTATGGCTAGGGGTAGCTATGGAAATGACCTGACTGGTGGATTAAAGGAAGTCAGATGATCGCAGGATTGATAGATGGAGTGAGAATCTACAAATCACAATTGCTTTACTTCCAGGAACTGTTTAACCCCACTGGAGGGGTTGCACAGGGAGTGCCCACGGCTAACATCTCCTGGCTAACACACTGGGAACAGTGTGTTAGGAAACCCAAAATACAAGTAACGAATGAGATTGAGAAATACAAAGCTAGATAAAATGTTACGCATTGAGGATATACTGGTCTAGCAATGAAAACATGCAGATCTTTGCATCTTTATACCTGCATTAAAAATCATACACTGTTTACCACTGGGCTCCCAGAATATGCGGAAGTCCAGAATACTAGAATGTGTTTCCCTTCGTTATGCTTGTATGCACTGATTTTTTTTCCTCTGCTTTTCTTTCTATGGGGCTGAAGATTGAACCCTGGGTCTCACGCAAGCACTCTACCTCTGAGTAATGTTCTTACCCCCACCCCCACCCCCACCCCCTGCCCCCAAGCCCCCGGATGCACAGATCTTATCCTTGAGGCAGCAACCCAGCAGGCTCTTGTCTGCTCGGAACTAGCACAAAGGGCAGAAGAGATTAGCTAAATCCTCCTGGCTGCCTTGTTTCCACACAGCTTTGTCAATTAGTCCTGGGATTGGAGCAGGGACTGCTGAGTCCAGAGATGCTCTATTCTTTACCAGTTCAAATACTGGCACAAGCAGACCTGACTGATCCTGTTTCAAAATGTCAAGTTCCAATGTTCGGAGCGTTTGAAGCTGTACAAACACTCTGCCCAAGCAGAGGAAAACTCCGGGTGTTCCTCCTGGGGGGTGTATTAGTCGTCTGCTGTCACCCCTTAAAGCTTATAGCAAACAGAATCCCAGAAATTGCATAGGTCCATTTTCACCAGCCAGGACAAGAGAGAATAAGAATTGTTATCTGGAAGCTTAGTCTTAGTGGGGGCACTCTATTGAGCGAAGCCTTCTTGCTTATCCTCTCAGAATTTGCTATCTTGTGGCTGCTGTGACTTAAAAGAAATAGGAAGGGAGAGCGAGCAGTTGACAGTACAGTGACAGAGCAGGAGGGCAGCCACTCTTAATCCGTGGGGACAGAAACCCTGGCTCTGCAGAGAACTTCAAGCTATTCTCCCCCGCAAAGGCCAGTCTTCCAATTAGAGACAGGGTCAGACTGCGAGCGAGCTGTTCAGCAGGATTGAGAAAGAATGTCTATCAGCTAGCTGGTGTGTGGACAGCTTTGGTTTGTACGTGCATTTGATTTTCAAACCGCAGCAAGTTTTTAAAAAAGTGGTCTCTGTGTGTTCAGTCGCCCTGTGGGGGCAGGGTGTGCAACAAAATGAGAATAAAATGAGGGGGAGGACTCATGTTTACCTCAAACACGTCACAGCCTTCTCCATCTGTGCATGCGCAGACACACACACACTTAGCATTGCTCTTAGCGACATTAGTGGATGTCACCTGCAGAGGGCTTCTTGAGTTTGGAAGGAAGAATTGAGCAGAGATAACCATCTGAGACCACTGATTAAGACAAGGTGTAGTTCCCAGTGAGAGTGGGCCGCTAAAGGAGAGGGAAGCTTGGCGTCCAATGTGCGCAGCTTTTATGCTATGCGCCTGCCTGCCCGCAGGTTCTCTGGGACATTTCCGTAGGTAGGCTTTTCTGCGCATGCTCTATCTGTCACATGGTTTCATGCATTGGCAGACATTAGCACCTCACTATTCTCTTGAGTCTTCACAATGTGGTTTTTAGTATTACCTACATTTTGGGGATTCCTCTGGGCCTGGACCAGTGGCCAGGTTCAGTTGTCCTAGGGATGAGGTGGGAGCCAGCCTTCATCTGTGACAACTTGTTCTTTTCAAACGATGTTTTTCAGATTTTACACAATCTCTGCCACAGCCTCTTGCCTGATTAATAATAGTGATCATATTAGTGTGCTTGATACTGATTGCTAAATAATATACTTATTATACAGTTGATTGTCGCCTCCAAACAGAGAGTCATATAGGTACTATGGAAATCCTGGAACAAGGATTTTCTGCAGTAATATAAATATTATATTTCTAGACCAATAAGGTAAAACCTAGCACATTGAAACCAAGCTACTGTAACCTAGAAGCTAAATTTTGTTTTGTTTTGTTTTTGTTTTTGTTTTGTTTTTCGAGACAGGGTTTCTCTGTATAGCCCTGGCTGTCTTGGAACTCACTCTGTAGACCAGGCTGGCCTGGAACTCAGAAATCCGCCTGCCTCTGCCTCCCAAGTGCTGGGATTAAAAGCGTGCGCCACCACGCCCGGCTTGAAGCTAATTTTTAAAGTGTTACTTAATACTAATTTATTTCTATTCAGTGTTAACTAACATGCCAACATTTATATCTAAATAGCTGATAGCTACTTGATCTGCTCTTACATACAGTTCTCGAAGCTCCTCTTCTTTTACAAGAATACAAACTCCAGAGACGGTATCATACAAAGGCGCCCCATCGCACACTAGGAGAGCAATCACAAACTGGCATACAGCTTAAGCCACACCAAGTACACCCACATGTTGCCCTCTGTCATCTAGTAGACAACCTGAATGATAAGTTATCACTGAAAGGAACATGTCATAATTGGAGCTGGCTGACAGTTCAGAGCGGTTTAGTTCTTCATCATCATCATTGTGGGAAGTGTGGTGGTGTGCAGGCAGATGTGATGCTGGCCAGGTAGCTGAGTTCTACACCTGGATCAGCAGCCAGGAGCAAGAGAGAGTGATTCTGGGCCTGGCTCGAGCATCTGAAAACCTCAAAGTCCACCCCAAGTGACACACTTTCCGCTAATAAGGCCACGCCCACTCCAACGAGGCCATGCCTATTCTAGCAAGGCCCCACCTCCTAATAGCGCTACTCTCTATGGATGGATGGGGGCTATTTTCATTCGAAGCGCCACAGAAGGGTGGTGGAGAAAATGGAGTTTCAGGATGGTTGCTGGAGGAGGGAGAAGCTGAGAGACGAAGAAGGAAAGGACTGAGGGGCTCAAAGATACAGATCAATGGGAGCAGTTGGTCAGAGAGGCAGCTGGCTTGTGCTCCACCTGGTGAAAGGCTGGGATGCAAGGGAAGCAAATATGGATTCTTAGCCCTGATTGGTAACATGAGATGTCACTCATGAATAATGTGGCCACTGGGAGGGATGGTGAGCTAAACAGAAGAAAATAGACCAAAGGAGAAGGATTCTGCAAAAATGTCAAGTGCCGGGACCAGGCCCGAATGAGGGCCTTTTGTAACTTTGTTCATTTCCTTAAACATGCTTCTACATAATTGGAGATCAGCCGGCTAGCTTGTTGTTTTGTGGGCCTGTTCGCATCATTGGTAAAAGGTTAGGGCAATAGTTAAAATACACACTGCCATTTAATATTGAAAGTAGCCCTGTCACCACTGATACTTTATTTGCTGCTGTGATTTTCTGCTTCCTCCCTCTTTATCTCACACACACACACACACACACACACACACACACACACACACACCCCATTTCTGTCAAACTCCATTTTTAGGACACTGCTTCTGAAATTACCGGAGGTAAAGCACTTTCTTCTTCTAATCTGTCATGAACACATGTTTCATAAAATTCAACAAAAGTGTGATTCTAGAAAAATGAAAAGAAATGAAAGATTTGGGCCAGGTTCTCTATTCTTAGATTCACTACAAAGCAACGTGGTCATGCTGCTTTAAAGCCTTCTGCATCTTAGGCTCCAGTTTTGTTTCCATGTATACTGGTGTCTGTCTGTCTGTCTGTCTCTCTTTCTGTATATGTGTGTGTGTGCTTCACTCTCTATCTCTCTGTGTATGTCTCTCTATGTGTATTTTCCTCTCTTTGTCTCTCCTCCTCTCCCCTCCCCCTCCATCCCTTGCCTCCTTCCCTCCCATCCCCTCCCTTTCTGTCCTCTCCTGAGGGTTGACTCCTAGGCCTCAGCAGGCATGCTGGGTAAGTGTACCACCACTGAGCACCACACAGCATTATTTGTTGGGCGTTGAGTAGCATTGCTTAGATGCTGACGTGTCTGTCAACTGGTGTATTCCATGTGTGTAGAAATATATGTTTTGGGGGCTGGAGAGGTGGCTCAGCGGTTAAAAGCACTGACAGCTCTTCCGAAGGTCCTGAGTTCAATTCTCAGCAACCACATGGTGGCTCACAACCATCTGTAATGGCATCGTATGCCTTCCTCTGGTGAACATGAAGATAGTATACTCATACACGTAAAATAAATAAATATTTTAAAAAAAGAAATATATGTCTTATTTGATCTTTTTCTGTCTACTCACATATAGCTTTAAAATAAACCTAGTCACTTTGCATTAATGATCTCTAAGGAAATGAGATTTTGTTTGGAAAGGCATTCGATGTTTTCTTATAAATACTCATGTGTAAAGGAGACCCCCCCCCAACACCATGAAAATGTAACAGCATTAATCGCTCATACCTAATACGTACACTTAAGGGGTCCCAGCCAGAGAAGGGCACCCTCAGGAGAACAGTCACACACTGTGGCATACAGCTTAAATTGCACCACACATCTACATGCTCCCATCACCCAGTAAGCCATCTGAATAGTAAGATGTCGCTGTAAGGAAGGCTTGCTGAGAAAACAGAGTTTCAGGATGGTTACCAGAGGCAGGAGCAGAGCGACATGAAGGGGGAGCAGACTATTGATGGGTTTCCTATTAAGAACATTCTGTTTGCTCTTGAAATGAAATCCTCTAAGACAGGTGCAAGCCCGGCTTACAGTACAGCTTGTTGTCATGCCAAATGCCGAGCTGTTAATAAGTGACCAATCTCCTTCACAAACACTCATGTTCACTGATACATGAAGACACTGAAAATCACACTTGGCCAAGAGAGAGGTGAGAAGATCAGTCTTTAACACTGGGCGGATCTATAACCGTGTAAAAGTTTAGACTGTCCCCATTAAAAGCTCACAAAGGCGATCTCCTTAAAGCTTTACTTACTTCAAACTTTTCCTTACTTGAAATTCCCCTTCTTGCGGTAAAATTTAGGAGAGAGGTAAAATCGTAGCAGATGCTTACAGGGGGAAAGGCAGATGCGTGCCATTTCGGAGCAGCTTAGGGAATGCTGGGAACCAAAGCTGGGAGGCTGGTGGCATTCACTCTCTCCTCATCTCCCTAGGACTCAGAGGAAATTGCATTTGATTGGGTGGAATGCCTTCCTGGTTTAACATTTCCATCTCATACCACAAAAAAAATCAGAGTTGATCTTCAAAATATTTGAGACAATGGCTTTTTTTTTTCTTTTCTTTTTTTTAAAATATTTTTTATTACGTATTTTCCTCAATTACATTTCCAATGCTATCCCAAAAGTCCCCCATACCCTCCCCCTTTTCTTTTTTTTCTTTCTAACTTTTTATTAGTTCTTTGTGAGTTTTTCTTTTTTTAAAAGATTTATTTATTTATTTATTATATGTAAGTATATTGTACCTGTCACTCCAGAAGAAGAGGGAGTCAGATCTCAGTACAGATGGTCGTGAGCTGCCATGTGGTAGCTGGAATTGAACTCAGGACCTCTGGAAAAGCAGCCAGTGCTCTTAACTGCTGAGCCTTCTCACCAGCCCGTGAATTTTGTATCATGAACCCCAATCCCACTCATCTCCCCCTCCTCTTGTACCCACCCCTCACCCTTGCAACCTCAGGGTGCACATCATGGAAGCTGTAGTGTGTCACAGTGTGTCCCACAGTATACCCTTTTGTCCACACTTCTTTCCTCACAGATAGTCATTGCAGTGACTCTGGTCTGACCTCTGTCTTCTGTTACACCATCAATACTGGATCCTCACTGGGACTCCTCACAGATATCCTGTTGTTGCCCTGTGTCTTGGAGATCCTTTAGTTTTGGATCTGCAGGACTAGCCCCTTTATGCACTTCAGCAGTTCATTGATGGGGTAGATGTTGGGTAGACAAATTCAAAGCCCTGGATTTAGCCTTGAGAGGTGTCTGAGCTGCTCAGCACCCCTGGCTCTCCTGCTCTCACATCTGTCACAGATGTCAAGGTGCTACATCCACTCCAGTAGTGACAAGTTCGACAGGCCCTGAAAACCTGGGCGCCGTCCCGAGACGAAAAGTTCATGGAAACTTAGTCTCCTGGAACCGTGGCATCCTGTATAAAGAATGCTCCAATGTCCTTGCTTTGGTTGGTAAATGGATCTGTGTGCTTTCCCCTAATATTGCTTTATTACAAGTGCTCCTAAGGATTGATATTTTGACATATAGCTAAGTTAGATTCTAGGCAGTCCTTGATCCGACCTTGGGCATGGATAGCTAAATCACTGCCCTACACAGAAATTTACCATTATCTAGGAAGAAGGAAGTTTGTGACCTAAAGAGGAACCAGAGTAGATACTTAGAACTATAGATAGCTGAGTTACACCCATATACAAATATTTACAATGGCCTAGGGAGAAGGTGGACTGTACAATAGACTAGAGTAGGAACTATGGCGCCAGGGCACGAAGCCCTTGCCCCTGGCTTCTAAGATTAAGTGGACCTTAGGTGGAGCTGTTTTTGATCCCAGTTGTTAACATTGAATTTTATCCCCATTGGTTCCTGTCAGTTCTTTCGTGTTTGCATTCATCTGTTTTGTGTAAGAATCCAGTAACCTCTTTGTACCTTGATGGTGTGTCACCCAACTTCCCTATTTTCTTCTGTATAAAGAGTTTGATGCTGGATTTGACAAATTACATTCAGATCCACACTCCCTTGTGTCGAGTCTGTCCGTCAATTCCCACCCACTCCTTGCTCACCTGCACTAGAGACTCGTTCCACGCAGACAAGGGTCCAAGAGGGTCTGCAGCATCAAGGGATAGGGGAGGAGAGGAGGACGTCTCTCCCTTGTCTGTACCAGGACAAAAAGGGACAACAGGCAAATAAAAGCCAGGACCTGCACTCCCACCAGCAACCCCCAGGTCTGGCATTTCTTTTTTTTTTTTTTTTTTTTTTTAAAGATTTATTTATTTATTATATGTAAGTACACTGTAGCTGTCTTCAGACACTCCAGAAGAGGGCGCCAGATCTCGTTACGGATGGTTGTGAGCCACCATGTGGTTGCTGGGATTTGAACTCTGGACCTTTGGAAGGGCAGTCGGGTGCTCTTACCTACTGAGCCATCTCTCCAGCCCAAGGTTTGGCATTTCTAAGGCAATGGGGAAACTTTGAACATGACTTGTATGTTAGATTACTTTATTTTGTCACATGAAACTTCTTTGGGGGTGAAAATGGTTTTATAACAGGATGTCCTTGTTTTTAGGAAATGATTCATATGATACTTGTCAGGGGCAGTCACACGGGTCTGCCACATATTTTTAAATGGCTCAGCCTTTAAAAGGTGCACATTGACAGAAAGTCACTGTGAAAACTGTTGACAATTGGTGTACCTAAAAACCGGTTACTTTTAACCTGAGCGGGGGGCCTGGGACAAAAGTGCAGGCGGAGGTACATATACTATAATCTAATATTTTAAGTTACAAGTTGTACTGGCTGGTTTTGTGTGTCAACTTGACACAAGCTGGAGTTATCACAGAGAAAGGAGCCTCTCTTGAGGAAATGCCTCCATGAGATCCAGCTGTGGGGCATTTTCTCAATTAGTGATCAAGAAGGGAGGGCCCATTGTGGGTGGTGCCATCCCTGGGCTGGTAGTCCTGGGTTCTATAAGAAAGCAAGCTGAACAAGGCAGGGGAAGCAAGCCAGTAAGAAACATCCCTCCATGGCCTCTGCATCAGCTCCTGCTTCCTTCCTGCTTGATTTCCAGTCCTGACTTCCTTGGTGATGAACAGCAGTGTGGAAGTGTAAGCTGAATAAACCCTTTCCTCCCCAACTTGTTTCTTGGGCATGATGTTTGTGCAGGAATAGAAACCCTAAGACTCAACTCAACCTTGAAAATAGCAGGATAACCTTACACCTTTTGTTTTAACGATATATCTTTGTAACAATCTACAGGCTGAATTCACATTTATCATTTACACAATCCTGCGAGTCTTGCACTAAATAGGGCAATGCAGGACAGCCGGCCCCCTCATCTGGCCAGCTCTCAGCTCCTTCCACTTTCCACCCCTGTATCTATTGCAATATATGAGAGCACCCAGCATCCAACATCACTCATACATCTCCCATTCTCACATCTGACCCTTGGCTACACCGGGATCTGGGTGGTCTACCCTCAGGAACAGACTCCAGAATATGAAAGCAGCAGTCATTTAATCATGAGATTCCTGAAACTTGTAATACAAATAAAGGACTAAGAATGGAAGATGGGAACCAGCAAAATATAGCTCAGTGGATGAAAGTGCTCGCCACCAAGCCTGGAGACCTCAGTTAGATGCCCAGAATTCACATAGACAAAGGACAGAATCAATTTTTTGTGAGTTGTCCTTTCACATTCATACATGCCTTATCACAGGTACATGCCCATACATAATATCATGCATACACACACACATGTACATACATGGACATGTGCACACATATATAAATAAATATAAAAGAATACACATAAATAATAAATTAAAATATTTTTAAAGAGTAGAAGGTACATCCAAGATGGGCATATGTCTTGGCTCATAATTCTCTTCATTCTTTTGTGGGAGGCAAGGTAGAGAAGAGATCGAAGGAAGAAAGGCCAGTGGGGGAGGGGTATGGACAGTATATACAGGAATAGAAATCTTCTAATGAAACCATTATTTTTATATGCTAACAACAACAAAAAAAGTAAGACTAGGGCTGGTGAGATGGCTCAGTGGGTAAGAGCACCCGACTGCTCTTCCGAAGGTCCAGAGTTCAAATCCCAGCAACCACATGGTGGCTCACAACCATCCGTAACAAGATCTGGCACCCTCTTCTGGAGTGTCTGAAGACAGCTACAGTGTACTTACATATAATAAATAAATAAATCTTTAAAAAAAAAAAAAGTAAGACTAGAGGAAAGCAACCAGACTTCCTTAAAGTATGACGTAGGCAAAGAGATCAGTTATTTTCATTGCGCTTAACTCTTTCAAAAAGCAAACTATATTTTGAAAATTCCTTAGCCAGGTCTGGTGATACAATCTTGTCGTCCCAGTACTCAAGAGTGAGGGAAGGGACTGACATAAGTCTCTGTTCACCCAGGCAACATAGCAAAATCACTGTAACCAAACAAGAAAATGGGCTTACAGAGATGACCCAGCAGGCAGGTGTGCTGGCAAGCACAAGGTCCTGAGTTCAAATCCCTAGCAACTACATAAAAAATCTGTGTGTGGCCAGACACGCCTATAACTCCAATGTTGTGGGAGGCAGAGCCAGCACATTTACTGGGGCTGCTGGATGGCAGCCGGGCTCCAGGTTCAGTGAGAGACCCTGCTTCAAAGGGGTAAGACAGAGAGGAATAGAACATGGCCCTAACTAACATCCTCTTCTGACCTCCACAAGTCTGCAAAGGCACACACCCCTATCACACATACATGCACAGACACCACCCGTATACACCTTCCCCCCCCACACACACACACAGAGGGAGAATAAAAATACGAAATTTTACATTACACCAAAACTCATGCTGCACTTAGGCCATTTTACACATATTAGCACTCATTGCTTACCACGTGATTAAAAACTATCTACAGATATTATTTTTAATATTTACAGTCCCTAATCTAATCATTGTCTCGACACACTGTTTCCAAATTCTGTCAAGGTGTTGCTTTTAATTTTTGCATCAATTATTAATATCATAATGTCTGTATTTGCATTATTACTTCAAGGGGTTCCGTCTTTAAAATGGAAACATGGCTCATGCCATAGATGACAAAGTACTTTATAGCAATTTGTGTGTGTATGTGTGTGTTTGTGTGTATGTGTATGGCTTGTCTGTTCAAATACGAAACAGTATTGTTTGCTTAGCCTTTTCAAACACACAGTAGGATATTGGCTGTCATCTTTCCTCCCCCTCAATAAAGCTTGCTTGCTTGTTCTCTCTCTCTTTCTTTTTTCTTTCTTCCTCTTTCTTTCTTTCTCCCCTCCCCTCCCCTCCCCTCCCCTCCCCTCCCCTCCCCTCCCCTCCCCTCCCCTCCCCTCCCCTCCCCTCCCCTCCCCTCCCCTCCCCTCCCCTCCCCTCCTCCTTCCTTCCTTCCTTTCTTTTTGGTAGTTCTGGGAGTATCCATGGTTGGTATACATACTTTTACCACAGTTGATATCAGGCTACTAAAGGCACACTGAGCATTGCCTGGGGATTGGAGCCTAACCCTTGGCTTCTGACCTCTACATGTGCTCTGTGGCTCTTGCATGAGAGCACGCATTCGTACGTGTGCGCACACACACACACACACACAAACACACACACACATGTGAGTACACACATGCATGCACAAAAGCACACACACATAAATAAGTAAATAAATAAGTAAATAAACATATAAATAATGAAAGTAGTTCTGGAAGGATATGGAGAAAGGAATCCTTCCTGGTAGAAATGTAATTCAGTATACCCATATGGAAAACAGTACAGAGGGCCCTCAAAAATTTTAAGGTAGATTTGCCATATGATCTAGCAATTCTACTATTGCTATACACTATATATGTGTATATATATTTATACTACTGCTATATACTACATATATTCATACTATTGCTATATATTATATATATGTATACACACACAAACACACACTAACACACACATACTCATTGGAACATCTCATAGTGCCCTGTTGATATTGATAATGTCCATTTTTAAAAAGACTTCTTTTATTTATATGAGTACACTATAGCTGTCTTCAGACACACCAGAAGAGGGTATCAGATCCCATTACAAATGGTGGTAAGCCACCATGTGGTTGCTGGGAATTGAACTCAGGACCTCTGGAAGAGCAGTCAGCACTCTTATCTGCTGAGTCATCTCTCCAACCCTGTCCATTTTTATATATCAGTTAAAAACAGAGTTTTAAAAGGTGGCACTGAAGCCCAAATTGAGAGTACCCTAGAGCGGTAGATACTTTCTACAAAGCTCCTCATCTATCTCAAAGTCTCTCCATCATGAAGCCTGTCTTTGGATATCAACAGAGAACACTGGAAAGATTAAGATTAACTCCAGCACCAAGGAAAACTGGGTTGGGGGCCATTGCTCCCCTCCATTCTTTTCCTGTATAATGAGAGAACATAAACTTCTAAGTCTCCCAGCCCATTGATCCCTCACTTACCTTCTTGTGATGTTTTCCCTGCTGATATAGATTTGTTTTTCTCCTGCTAATCTGTCTGCTTGTCCGATTCTTTCATTAGGTTAGGTCACCAGACCTTCAGACCTTTTACCCCGTACCAGACGATAGAAAGCAGTTTCCAGCAATCTAAATGAAGAGGGGAAGATGATATCCTATAGACAGTCCATAGCTTTCTACTCTTGGTTATTCACTTGCCTTTCAGCCAAGGCCTTCAGGGGAAATGGAGTTGCTCCAATTTTACTGAGAGAACATCTGAAGAGGCCACTGAAAATGAGCCTGGTAAGATAGCCGTCTTGGGCACTTACCATCTCAGACAGGGATTTAGTCCACTGTGGTCCCAAGTACTTGCTGGGAGCTGATTGTTATACTCAGTCATGCTATGGTTATCCGGCAACTCTGGTTCCTGAAGCTACAAGAAATACTCAGCCTAGCCTCAGCTGCCAGACCATGACAGGAAGAAGAAGAAGAAGAAGAAGAAGAAGAAGAAGAAGAAGAAGAAGAAGAAGAAGAAGAAGAGGAAGAGGAAGAGGAAGAGGAAGAGGAAGAGGAAGAGGAAGAGGAAGAGGAAGAGGAAGAGGAAGAAGAGGAGGAGGAGGAGGAGGAGGAGGAGGAGGAAGAGGAGGAAGAGGAGGAAGAGGAGGAAGAGGAGGAAGAGGAGGAAGAGGAGGAAGAGGAGGAAGAGGAGGAAGAGGAGGAAGAGGAGGAAGAGGAGGAAGAGGAGGAAGAGGAGGAAGAGGAAGGAGAGTAGGAGTAGGAGTCGGCACAGACTGACTTCCTGTTCAAGAATTAGAGTTATCAAGGTGGTAAGCCCAGGGCATTGTGGGTCATGGTCAGGACTCAGACTTTATTTGTTGGGCTATATCCGTGATACAAGGTAATGGGGCAGAATCCTTGGAATTTGAAGTTACCTTAAATGTTGCAGGAATGACAGACAGACTTTGGGCCAAGTGTACTGCATGATACAGATGTGTGGCCTAAAGGGTTTTTTTCTTTTTAATTTTTGTAGTTTTAAGTGTGATTTGGAGCACACACCATTAATTCCAATACTCAGGGGAGGCAGAAGCAGGTGTATCTCTGAGTTCAAGGCCATCATAAGGTCTACAGAGTGGGTTCCAGGCCAGTCCCGTGGTGCTTTGGATGAGAACGTCCGTCCTGGGTTCATGCATTTGTATACTTGGTCCCCAGTTGGTGGTGATTACTTGGGGAGGTTTAGTAGGTGTGGCTTTACTGGAGACAATGTGTCACTTGGAGATTTAAAGACTGGCGCCATTTCCAACGCGCTCTCTGCTTTGTGGCTTCAGCTCAGAATGTGAGCTCTCAGCTTCCAGGTCCAGCCACCATGTCTTGCTCCCAGCCACCATGACACTTATCCCTCTGAATTGCTAAACCCCAAAAAACCCCTTCCTTCTATACGTTGTCTTGGTCATGTATTTCATCACAGCAACAGTGGATTTGGAATAAGAGGATTTTGTTTTTGTTTTTGTTTTTCGAGACAGGGTTTCTCTGTATAGCCCTGGCTGGCCTCGAACTCAAAAATCCGCCTGCCTCTGCCTCCTGTGTGCTGGGATCAAAGGCGTGCACCACCACGCCTGACAAGGATTTTTTGATATTTACATAACTCTCAGCTCCACTTTAAGGAAGGAGAGGAGGGAAGCCTCTTTCACTTGCCTGCTAGTCCATACCAAATACCCTAGTAAAGACATGAAAACTCCAAGCTCTGTCACGCTGCAGAGCAAAGCCAGGCAAATGAACTTCTTGGAGCCACAGGAGACACCAAAGCAGGCCAGGAACCACAGCTACAAACCATGTTCAAGGCTGTTGGCCACAGTATCTGCCTGCACAGCCCCAGTCTGGGGACTCCTGCGCTGCTGTGCTCAGTGCATGGCTAGAGCAACATCTCACAGGAGCATAGCCCGACACAGAGGCAGGGTGGATCGCGATCTATGTCACTCTTCCTTGTTCCATATTTCCACCCTGGATAGCTCATGAAAAGTAAATTTCAGCCGGGCGTGGTGGCGCACGCCTTTAATCCCAGCACTTGGGAGGCAGAGGCAGGCGGATTTCTGAGTTCGAGGCCTGCCTGGTCTACAAAGTGAGTGCCAGGACAGCCAGGGCTACACAGAGAAACCCTGTCTCGAAAAACCAAAAAAAAAAAAAAAAAAAAAAGAAAAGTAAATTTCATAAAATTTAAAATTCAAGGTCACAGATGAATCTAGTCCTGGTTAGTTCATTCTGACTATCTTGTATGGGTAAACTAACTAAGCTTCTTATATAAAGTGAGAAGTTTTCCCAGCCCAGAACTTTTTTGTCATATTTATGATTTCAGGCATTGAGACTGAATTATGAGTAATATACATAAAGTGAAATCAACCCTTAACCACCTTGAAACAAACATATAGAACTATAACAGGAAACACCTGCAGTGAAGTGTGACTGTGTCCCCCTCAAATTGCCTCCAGGATCCTATGTCCAGCTTAGTGCTGTGCCTGATGGGGAATTTTTTTCTTTTTCTTTTTTTTGAGACAGGGTTTCTCTGTGTATCCCTGGCTGTCCTGGAGCTCAGAAATCCTCCTGCCTCTGCCTCCCAAGTGGTGGGTTTAAAGGTGTGCGCCACCACGCCCAGCTCTGATGGGAAATTTTAAATTACTGTTTTCTTCATTCTGTCCTTTTTCTTTTTTTTCTTTTTTTTTTTTTTTTTTTTTTTGGTTTTTCGAGACAGGGTTTCTCTGTGTAGCCCCGGCTGTCCTGGAACTCACTTTGTAGACCAGGCTGGCCTCGAACTCAGAAATCCACCTGCCTCTGCCTCCCGAGTGCTGGGATTAAAGGCGTGCGCCACCACACCCGGCTAGTCCTTTTTCAAATAGAATTTAATTTAACAGAATAGTACACACTCCCATACTATACAGTGTGAAAGGAACAGAACATGGCTGGTCTTTACCTGACTGGCTGACCTTGTTACAGAGAAGCAGCAGCATTTATAAATGGACTTACAGAGATATCTTTTCAAGGCATTACTTTTAGTAAGCTTTTTATTATGTCTGTGTGTTTCCACAATCAATAGAGAGTCTTCATTTTGTATTTCTTATGTTTTATGTAACAGATACCTCCAACCTAAGTATTCTTTTTCCTCTTCAAATCTAGTCTATTAATTTAATGCTGGTCTTCTATATGTGACAGCGTTGTGGATTATTGATTGATCCTCATATTAGAAAGCATGATCTCCCCTTGAAAATAACTGGAGATTTACTAAGGCCTGTCTGCACACGGAGACGTGATAGGATAGGGAATGAGGTGTGCCTAGCAGAATGTGTGTAACTGTTAGGAGGAGTGGGGGAGGGGCACTCACTCAGGAAGATGCATGAGATAATGTACTAAGCATATCAAAGAACCTTGATTTTGTTTAGATATGGATACTTACATGCATGTACTAGCTATGCACAGGAGACACCAGACACAAAGCAAACACAGCCGGTAAACCCAACAGAAGCCAATAAACTAAACGCTGGTTGGCATGGCAGCAGGACTGGATAGGATCGGAAAGCTGCAGATTTTTAGTTTTATGTCTCTGTGGGATTTGATTGAGAATTGCTGTTCTAACATAAAATAGCAATAATTACAAAACACTAAACTGAGAAAAACAAGATGACACTCTTTTTTGCTTCAGACTTGCCTTTCTTGATGCTAAGTGATAAAATAACACCTTCCAAACACCCCCTCTCTCTCCTCTCCCTCAATGTGCCCTGGAGCCTCAAGTGCCAAGCTAATTCCTCACTCCTGTGCCAAATGATGAGCCAATTCACACTGCCATGTGAATAGCTGCTGTCATCTTAGCCTTGATTCTTCCCAGAGAGGTTAGAGCATCTCGAAGGGCTGTGGGCTAGATGCTAGCACTAGGTGCCTCTGCTTCCTTTCTGGTTAGACACGCAGATGGCCCAGGAGCAGCCCTGGGGATAGAAGGGTCTCTGGCGGCCATCACTTCCAGAAGCTTGGCCTTAGTGTCCCATACAAGCACATATGTACAAGACAGAGGCAGGGAAACTAGCCTCAACCCATTCACCCACCTGCCCACTCACTCCCACCCCAAGCCCTTCCAAAGTCACGTGGGTCCTTTCACTCTCCATCAACTACAAGAGGGGATGGGAAAGGGTGTCCTGGAGTTCAGAGGTCACGTAGCTCACATCTGCCCACAACTCCAGCTGCAAGGAAGCTGCCTCCCACCTCTGGCTTCCTCAGGTACCTAAGCATTCATACACATCCCACATACGCCCAGTACACATTACACACTTGAAAATAAAATCAAACTAATAGTATTTTGTTTCTGCATTCTCCCTGCCTGCTATACAAACTTCCTGGCTCTGCCTAGAAATCTGTGGTTACTAACAAATCTTTCCCCGTGTGAGCTGACTGCCAGGATCTATTCTGCAGAGATAGAAGGATCTAGACTAGTCTGCCCTGTTAATAAACTCAAGGCTGTTTATTAACTTGCTTATTAATGTTTTCAATACTGCTTGGCTGATAACTTGTCATGTCACTTCCCTCGAAGCCTCTGAACTCCTGGTCCCTGCTTCTGACACCAACAACAATCACCAGCCTGTGGTAGCGCATCCACATTCCCAACAACCCCAGAAACTCCGCATCCCTCATTACCATCATCATTGGAGTCCTATCTTGGGGAATTTTAGATGCGAACAAAGTGTGAAAAGATTCCATCGGCATTTTTTGAAGAAAAATACCTAAAACATTTCCTTTTCCTGAGATGTTCCAAGATGTTCTACATGTGTGAACTTAGAATCTACAGGCTGCCTGAGGAAAGGTCCTCATATAAAGAGCAATCTAGGTTCCCAGGAAATGTCATTGGCACACCCTCTGAAAATTAACTCTGCAGTAATCAATAGCACATATCAGTTTTGTTGTGTTTTCGAGACAGGGTTTCTCTGTGTAGCCTTGACTATCCTGGAACTCACTCTATAGACCAGGCTGGCCTCGAACTCAGAGATCAGCCTCCCTTTGCCTCCAGAGCACTGGGATTAAAGATGTGTGTCAATACCTGGTTCATTTCAATTTATTTTATTTTATTTTTCCTTTTGCTTTTTATTTGTTTCTTTTTACCTGACAAGGTCTTACCCTGTGTTCCTGACTGGCCTTGAACTCATGAGTTCAAACCTAAGCCTTTTGATGCCTGAACAAACCACACCTCACAGACATCTAGATACGTTCATCTGCTCCCTGTGCATAGGAGGACAAAGAGAATCTCCACATCTTTACTTAATACCCCGGCTGTTCTTTGGTGGCAACACAATGTGTGGAGAGCTTGAGAGAAAGTTCCAGAGGCATTTTCCAGGGAAACGAACCTGTGCTGCAGCTCTGCTTCTGAGAAGAGACTCAGCTCCTCAGAATGCTGCCATGACTGTCTGTGGCCCTACCAGCTGTGACCCTGGCCAGCTCCAGCCTCCTCAGAGTTGGGTGTCCTGGGCAAACTGTTCTTTGTTTTCGGCGAATGCAGAGAATGTTCCCACAATTCATTTCTCGCTGCCCTTTTCTGGACCTCATTGGGTTGAGATTCCCAGCTCCTGCTGATGTGGACAGCTGACTGTGCAGCATGAATCACTGACTTGGGGCAGGAGACATGGCTAGGCATTTAGGAGGGCTTGCTACTCTTCAGGAAACCCTGGGTTTGAATCCCAGCACACATATCAGGTGATGAGCCAACATCTGTGCTTCCAGCTCCGGGAATCTGATGACCACAAGGGCCTCAGGGAGTTCTCCATTGCTCCTCTGACAGCATCTGTAACACAGAATGGAAGGCAGTTGTAGCTGCCTGTCGCTTGAACTGTTGCTGTACACATCTGTGCAGTAAGAAGCAATAAAAGGGACGCCCAGTGTTCTAGGTGTATAATAGATGACAATTCTTTATCCCCACCCCAAGAAAAGCTGCTCTCAAGGTATTTATCCTTAGCCCTCATCGAAACACAACAAAGACTGCCCTGGAACTAGCCATGGTAGTGCAAGTCTATGATCCAAGCCTCAGAAGCTGAGGCAGGAAGGTCTCTAGTTCAAGTCCAGTGGGCGACATGGCTCAGAAGTAGAATGCTTGTCTGACTCACCCACCCAGGAACACAAGAAACTAAACATGAAGAGCAAGGGCTGCACTGAGAGCCCACCTTGCAGTCAGAATGGTTATCATCAAGTAAGCAAAGACCAAAATGCAGATGCGGACATTTGGAAAGAGGAAGCCTAATTTCCCAGTGGTCACCACCAGGTAAACAAAGGGCCACAAATACTGATAAGGACTTGTGGAAAGAGGGACCTTAGTTTACTGCTGGGGTGGGGAATTTTATCCCAGGGCAGCTACTGTGGAAATCAGTGCGAAAGTTCAGGAAAAACAAACAAATAAAAAAACCAAACCTAGCTAAAAATAACTCCCTCACGGTCTAGCTCCACCTCTCCTGGGTATGTGCCTAGAGTAGAGGAATCTGAGTCAGGGGCTACCCACATCCATGATCATCATTGTTATTCACAGTAGCCAAGATATGGAACCAACCCCGAATATTTATCAACAGATGGAAAGGTGAAGATAACATGACACCTATATGATTTATTATAAATGTATGCATTTTAAATAGAATCTTACTCAGTCACAAGAAGAGTGAATTATATTGTTTACAGGAAAAAGGGTAGAATCAACTAAAGTTAAAGAAGTCAAACCCAGAAGTACAAAGAGCACATTTTATCTTCTGTGAGGGGTTTAGAGTGAAGTGTTCATACATTGATGCATACAAGACATGAAAACAGAAGGCAGATGTGAATTGGGGAGGAAAGATGGAAAGGATGGAAGGGTGGGGAACCAGAGAAGGTATTGGGCAATAAAGTCAAAATATCACACATTTTCTCTCGCATGCAAAATGCACACACACACACACACACACACACACACACTTCATGTGACATACAGGCAGAAGGAAGGGATCCAGTGGGGTGGAGAGGCAATATGAGAAAGTAAAGTGGGGCTGAAAATGACCATGGTTACAGTGATGCACATGTGTAAAAGCTGTATGGTGAAGCCCATCATCTTGTAGGCTGTCTCAGCCAATCAGTAGAAAAGCAAGGACACCCTGGGAGGAGGAAGGGGAGAGGAGGTGACACTGCAATTTCCTGGACCTCGTGAAGGTACCATTTCTGGAGAGCTCACAGCAGATAACCACAAATTAGGTGTATTAGCAGCATTCAAGAAACTCACGCCTTTAATCCCAGCATGCTTGAGGACAGAGGCTGGCAGATCTCTGGGTTCGAGACTAGCCTGGTCTAACAAATGGAGTTCCAGGACAGTCAGGGCTACATAGAGAAATGCCTTCTCAAAAAAACAGACAAAGAAAGAAAGAAAGAAAGAAAGAGAGAGAGAGAGAGAGAGAGAGAGAGAGAGAGGAAGAGAGAGAGGAAGAAGGAGGAGGAGGAGGAAGAGGAGGAGGAGGAGGAGGAGAAGGAGAAGAAGAAGGAGAAGAAGAAGAAGAAGAAGAAGAAGAAGAAGAAGAAGAAGAAGAAGAAGAAGAAGAAGAAGAAGAAGAAGAAGAAGAAGAAGAAGAAGAAGAAGAAGAAGAAGAAGAAGAAGGAAGGAAGAGGAAGAAGGAGAAGGAGAAAGAGAAGAGAAGAGAAGAGAAGAGAAGAGAAGAGAAGAGAAGAGAAGAGAAGAGAAGAGAAGAGAAGAGAAGAGAAGAGAAGAGAAGAGAGGAATGTGTGGTACCAGAGAGAAGAGCACATTTTTTCTCTCTCAAGCAGAGGTGGCATAGTCGCAATCACACGATCACGGGACTCTGGGGCTTATGTAGTTCATTTAGATTCAGAAAAATAATGAAAGGGCATGGGAAAGGGTTGGGTGGCTAGGCACATGTGTTGGGGTAGATGGTGGAGACTAATGTCATAATGAGCGGGGTGGCTGCAGTTGGTGACTAAGTTGTGTAGCATCCCATCCACAAAGACCAGTGCTCCATTGGCCACTGTAGGAATGTTGGCTTTTGTGAGTTGCTTGAGCCAGAACAAGGACATTAGACTGTAAAACAAGTAACGGACAGCATTGGGTTGCTCCAGGTTACCTCCTTGTACAAACAGAAGCAAAAGGCACTTTCTTCTGCTGTCTTAGACTGATGGGGTCTCTCTTAGGGTCTCTTGGGGTCTCTGCTAGGTGTCTTCTGTTTGTGAGAAAACTGGATGTGAGGATTAATTTTGATGGTTAGTAGGGCAGAATTTGGAGTCATTGAGGAGATAAATCTCTGGGTGTATAGTAAGGGATGTAGGAAGATTCATCCTAAATGTAGTGGTACTGTACCAAGGGATCCCAGGCAGCATAAAAGGAGAAAGGAGACTGAACACCAGCAGCCATCTGACTGTTGATGTAATGTGACCAGCAGCTAGCTCATGTCCCTGTAATGTCCCACCATGATATACTGTACCTTCAGAGTTTTTAGATCAAGCAAATCCTTCCTTCCTTAAATTGCTGTTCAATTTTGGGGTTTGTTGCTGTGAGAAATGCCAGCCAAAAGCAGCTTGGGGAGAGAATGGTTTCTTTGGCTTATACCACTATGTCCCTGTCCATCACAGAGGGAAGTGGGCAGGAGCTCTGGCATGGTCTGAAGCAGGGATTGGCACTACTTCCTTGTCTCCATCCCTGTCTCTCTCTTGTCTGTGAAGATACAAAGAGAAAGCAGCCATCTATAAGCCTGGAGGAATCTTCTCCAGAAACAGTTGGTGGCCACGCTGATCTGGTACGTCAGAGCCACGAGGAACACATGCTTGTCATTTTCACCACCTGGTCTGTGGCATTTTGCTACGGCATCCCGAGCCAACAAACTCACGAGTCAAACGTGTTAATACTTTTGCAGTGAGATAATGTTTAAACTAAGTGCACTAAAGACAATAAACACTATTCTTATTTATAATAGGTCGCTAAGAGAAGTAGTTAAATACCCTAGTGTGTTTTATTCTAGTCTACATGCTAAGATTGAAACCAAGTTAAAGGATCTCCTCAGCTGTTATACATGCAGATAAACTGTACCAATTTCCTTGTAGAGTAGGATTTGTCTGTTATGTCAATTATCCATCACAGATGGACAGCCAGTGATGCACCAGGGGAAGAGACACTTAGGTCCCTGACAGTTTCTTATCCTCAAAGCCAGTAACAGAGAATCCACCTAACACGTCACATCTCCTTTCCTAGACAGATAGCCTCCTTCTCATGTGCTCATATGACAACATCAGGTGACCAGAAATGATTTCTTTTTCTTAGAGAGATGTGCACCACAGGCTGCATGCGTAATTCCAGGAGTGCGTGGCTCATTACGTACCCAGTTCGTGCCTCAGTGAGGGCATGTACAGAGATCAACACCAGGAATGTGACGTGTTGACAAGATAAATAGTCCCACCACTAATGTTTACCTAAGACAATGCCTAATGAACGTAGCAGAATCCGAGTGGCTTCACCATTAGCAGGAACGATTACACAATATACTTCGTGATGACTGTAAATTCAGTGGGTAGCTGTGATAGGTTAAATGTTATATGATTTGTTATGTAGTGGCTACTTGCTTGGTCAAACTCTCCCCGGCGTTGTGACATTATCTTGTAAATGTGATTGGCACTCTACAAGCATCTGACTTTAAGTAAAGGAGATTAGCTTGTCAATGTGCTATGCAATGATTATCTATATACACATCAAAAATATCCTATTGATTTTTGTTTTTATGAGAAAAATCCAACCTAGCATGTTGTGCTGGCTGGTCTTCTGTCTGCTTGACACACAAACTTGAGTCATCGAAGAGGAGGGAATCTCAATTGAGAAGATGCTTCCGTGAGATCCAGCTATAAGGCATTTCCCCAATTAGTGATCAATGGGAGAGGCACCCAGACCTTGGTGGGTGGCGCCATCTCTGAGCTGGTGATGCTGGATTCTACAAGAAAGCAGGTTGAGCAAGCCAGGGATAGCAAGCCAGTAAATAGCACTCCTCCATGGCCTCTGCACCAGCTCCTGTCTCCAGGTCCCTGTCCTGACTTCCTTCAATGTTGAACAGCAAGGTGGAAGGGTAAGCCAACTAAATCCTTTCTTCCACAGCTTGCTCTTTGATCATGGTGAGTCATTACAACAATAGAACCCTTAACTAAGACACACACTAATTTTCTGAATGTTCAAACTGCTCTTACTTTTTGGATTTAATTTATTTTATAAGTTGCTTCTGACCAGTGATTGGTGGCATTTTTCACTTCAAGACTGCTTTTACCATGACAGCTCTGTCCTCGCCATAACAAAAGGCTCCTGCTTTTGGAGCCTTGGGGATTTTGTAATTGCTGGGAATGGATTGCGGACCTATACGTGCCTCCTGATGAAGTGTCACATGTTTTGAGATGTGCTTGTCCTTGTTTGAATAAGTACTAAGACAGAGTGTTCTCTGCAGGGAGAGTTCTTCCTGCCCCCCACTTTGTTGCATGTGGGGACATTAATAAGATGACAATGATCTCATCCCCCTGGCTTGACTTCCTTGGCTGAGGCTCCACAGAAGTGGCAGCTAGAGACTCCAGATGCATTAGGCAGAGCTGGCCGGTGAGCTTGCCCAGGCCCTCAGACCTACACGTTCAGAAGGAATCTGTCACACTCTACAAGAGCTTTCTTCTCTCTCTGCCCTCCAGGTTTGGGCTCTCACTTCTTTCTTTCCTCCTCCTCCTCCTCCTCCTCCTCCTCCTCCTCCTCCTCCTCCTCCTCCTCCTCCTCCTCCTCCTCCTTCCTTCCTTTCTTTCTTCTTCTTCTTCTTCTTCTTCTTCTTCTTCTTCTTCTTCTTCTTCTTCTTCTTCTTCTTCTTCTTCTTCTTCTTCTTCTTCTTCTTCTTCTTCTTCTTCCCCTTCCCCTTCTTCCTCTTCTTTCCCCTCCTCCTCCTCCTCCTCCTCCTCCTCCTCCTCCTCCTCCTCCTCCTCCTTCTCTTCTTGCTCCAGCCCCACTCATTCTGGCCAAAAGATTTGTTTGTTTGTTTGTTTGCTTGTTTATTATATGTAAGTGCACTGTAGCTGTCTTCAGATGCACCAGAAGAGGGCATAAGATCTCATTACGGGTGGTTGTGAGCCACCATGTAGTTGCTGGAATTTGAGCTCAGGACCTCCGGAAGAGCAGCCAGTGCTCTTAACCGCTGAGCCATCTCTTCAGCCCCAGCCCCCAGCTCTTGCTTCTGTTAATTACCTTTCTCGTTCTTGTGAGCAAAGACTCAACGTAAATACATGAAGTTGGAAAGGCTTATTTGGTCTCAGGGTTCCAGAGTTCTAGTCCTCCGTGGTCTACTGATGCTGAGCCTGTTGTGAAGGGGACTAAAAGGCAGTAGGTGTGATCAGCAGAGGAGGATGCTCACCGCATGGCTGGCAGGAAGCAGACAGCAGCAGAAAGGGTCTGGGGTAAGATACAAATCCAGGATTCATCTTTAGTGACTTATTTCTTCCATCCAGGTCCTACCTCCTAAAGTAGCTTTTACTAGCTTGGAGCAAGCATTCAGCTATGGGAAGGCAATAACCCTGGTGAATATGCTTTCTTAATCTTCTGAATATTTCATCTGTCAAAAAGACTGGACAGACTGACGGCCAAGAGACTCCAAATACCTAAGTCCTGTTCTGAAACAAAACATGCACAAAAAACCACTCCCAAGTCCCCAAAGAAGCAAGTCCCCTTTAGATGGGTTTTGATAGAACCATCAGTAGGTCACATAGACTTGCATGTATTTTGTCCAGATTAGACTCGGCTCATAGGTTGTCTTAGTGATGGTTTTACTGCTGTGAAGAGACACCATGACCAAGGCAACTCTTATAAAGGATAACATTTAATTGGGGCTGGCTTACAGGGTCAGAGGTTCAGTCTAGTATCAAGGCAGGAACATGGCAGCATCCAGCCAGGATTGGTGCAGGAAGAGCTGAGAGTTCTACTTCTTCATCTGAAGTCTGCTAGCAGAATACTGGCTTCCAGGCAGCTAAGATGAGGGTTTTAAGCCCATGCCCATGTGGCACACCTCCTCCAACAAGGCCACACCTCCTCCAACAAGGCCACGCCTCCTCCAACAAGGCCACACCTCCTCCAACAAGGCCACGCCTCCTCCAACAAGGCCACACCTCCTAATAGTGCTAAGGCCAAGCAAACACAAACCATCACATAGGTCTTCATCCCTAGCTCTGGCTCCACACCCGGAAGCCTATAGCTCAGCCATAGGAGATGTGGAAGGAAGAAGCTGGGGCTGTCTCCTTGCCGATAGCATCTCTTGAGTTTTCTCCTACTTACTATCCAGCCCTATTATGCAATGGGTTTCACATCCATCCCCATCTAATCTGACTTTGAGGGGGATAAAAAGTACCCGAAGACTCAGCCTCGGCAGAGTCTCCCCACCAGCTATTAATCATGGAGAGCCGTCCACAGGAGCAGGCTCTCCAGAAACCTGCCTGAGGGAGAAAGGCAAATCATGCAGGAGGGTGGAACTCTGAGCCGCTCGTGGCTGACCCAGTGGATGCCGTATGAAGTACTGTATGAAGACAGAGTACAGGAAAACAACCCACTTCTAACCAGGGGCATCCCCTCTCAGAGAATATAGTATAAAGAAAAGTGCTCAAGGGACCGGGGACAGAGCTTCCTGGTAGAACTCCTGCTTAGCATGGGCAAAACTCTGGCTATGATCCCTAGCATTGTTAAAAACCATACCCAAGCAGGATCGACTGCAAACATAGTTGCATACATAGTCTTTTACCTTCTGCCTCAGAGGAGGTAAATATTTTCAGCTTGGGAAGCAAATTAAAGACAGTGGTGGCATGGCGACAACATAGGAATCCGCAGACCTCAGCAGGCCCTCTGTAGTAGAGGTCACTCCCAACACCGAAGCACAGCCCGCAACGAGCTTTCCTCATCCTGTCTTCTTAATTAGAATCTTGGCCTGATGCTCTCGTCTGTTTGTGTTTCTTCCAGGAGTGTCTAGACCTTAGATCTAACTGCCCTGCGTGTTAGAATACCCGCACTAATGGCATTCCACCAGGCCCTGTCATCTCTGACAAGCAGCATCCTTTGGCCCAGATCTGTCACCATCATTTCACTTGTGCCTGGATCTGTCTGGGAGAAAGGTCGTTTTGCTATCTGGTGAGATCTGGGCTTACTCTCAAGTCTCACCGGAAACTTACTGCTAGCATAAAAAAAAAAGTCATTTGTTAATTAACTGGACTTCTATCTCTGATGAGCTAGTGGCACTCTCTTATTAATTATCATATGCTAAGTAGTCTGAAACACCACCCCCAGTGTAGTTAATACAGGAGCCACTTTGGGTACTAATGTAAGTAAAGGCTTAATAAACTTGTCCCATAAATGACAAGTTCAAGAAGGAACAATTTAATTTAGCCTCTATCTAGAAGCCAAGAAACTGCTAAGACCATGTTCAAGCCTGGTTTGATGTCATTAATTTGAGGAGACCAAGGCATGAAGAGATGCATGCGATACAATGCTCCGGATTACGTAATTAATAAAGCTAGCTTTTGAACTTCAGAGAAGTTGCTGAGAGACACTGTATACAGCTGTGCCTCAACAGAGCTCCACTTTACCGAGGCCATGAGGACTTCTGGGACTAAGCTGCTCATACCTTAGAGGGGTCATTCTTGGTCAGGATTACTCTACTCTAGCCAAACAAGTCTCCCTTGCTAATCCTTCAAGGATCTCAGCATACCATACTTTCTTTAGGGCACCTGAAACCCTTGTCCCCACAAACCTCTGACTCTAAATAGCCTCAAAGTTTCCCCCTAATACTTCTTTTGGAATCTAGTCAAATATCACCTCAGCTCAACATAGTAGCCTTTTCCTTTCTCTACGTATCATGGCCCTCCTCGCCGTCAGTCTTTTCGTCTGAATCATATCTCCTCATGGCACATACTAAATATTCCATTGTCACCAATATATTTGTGTTTCATACAGATGAAGTGGACTGCCATGTTCACCACTTTAACCAGCTCCTAGAACAGGCCCAGCCCATGGTAAACACTCAACAAATTTACAGAAAGCAAGGAAGCAAGGCAAGAGGTTGATGGAGTCAATGAGATTGTGATGTTGGCTGTCTGATCAGTAAGCCACCATCTTGTGTGATTTTCACAATATTCTTACCTGTAACTTCCAAGATTTGCTGTGTCATTTCTGGAATTGGCTAAGAATCCTACCTCTAGCATTCTCGGTGCCTGACAATTGCTTATGTATCTATTACGGCACTTATTAAGCCTAGTATGTATAAATCGCTTAACAGGGCCAGCTTGAGAGTGGTGTGGATCAGATCTGTACTGCCAGCACACAGGAGACTTACACACACACACACAGGGGAGAGAGAGAGAGAGAGAGAGAGAGAGAGAGAGAGAGAGAGAGAGAGAGAGAGAGAGAGAGAGAGAGAGAGGACAACAACAAAAAAACCAAAACAAGTCAATAGCCAGGCTATGAGCTACCTGCTTCCTGTGGTTTATCTCATTAGAGCGCTACAATGTTCTTTAAGAGAAAGTGTGTACAGTGTTTATGTGTTGTGAGCCTTGGGGGTTAGCCAGCCACAATTAAACGTCTTCCTTCATAAGAATTGTCATGTTCATGGTGTCTCTTTGCAGCAATAGAGCACTGGCTAAGATACCCCTTAGACTTGGAAACATGTTCTGCCTGGGGCCCCCAGTGGCCACACCTGGCAGAGACTCAGAAGTATTACCAGGAAGCCACAGCCACCACACACTCCTACGATCTACAGAGGACAACAGAAACTGAGGGACAGAATTCCATCCAACAAAGACAAAGCCAGGTAACAACACCTAGAATCACAATCATCCCAAATCCAGATGCCTAGACACCAGCGCAAAAACATAATCACTAACCCTGAAGAAAATATACCTCCACTAGGCCGGGCGTGGGGGCCCATGCCTTTAATCCCAGCACTCGGGAGGAAGAAGCAGGTGGATTTCTGAGTTCGAGGCCAGCCTGGTCTGCAAAGTGAGTTCCAGGACAGCCAGGGTTATACAGAGAAACCCTGTCTCAAAAAACAAAAGCAAAAACAAAAAATAACCCAACAATAATATTCTGCTGTACTCACAGGTCCCTTTGACACTTCCTGACCAGTCGTCATTGGACAAAGCTTACTACTGCAGGAGATGGGAATAGATTCAGAAATCCTCAACTGGACAGTGAGCAGAAGATCAGTCCTTGGAACACTCAGCCCTAGAAGGACGTCTTCAGCAAATCTCTTCCCTCAGGGCTCGCATAACTGTAGAAGAAGAGGCAGAAAGATTGTAAGAACTACTGTGTGTGTGTGTGTGTGTGTGTGTGTGTGTGTGTGTATGTGTGTGTGTGTGTGTATGTGTGTGTGTGTGTATGTGTGTGTGTGTGTGTATGTGTGTGTGTGTGTATGTGTGTGTGTGTGTGTGTATGTGTGTGTGTGTGTGTGTGTATGTGTGTGTGTGTGTGTGTGTGTATGTGTGTGTGTGTGTGTGTGTGTGTATGTGTGTGTGTGTGTGTGTATGTGTGTGTGTGTGTGTGTGTGTATGTGTGTGTGTGTGTGTGTGTGTGTGTGTGTGTATGTGTGTGTGTGTGTGTGTGTGTGTGTGTGTATGTGTGTGTGTGTGTGTATGTGTGTGTGTGTGTGTGTGTGCGCGCGCGCGCATGCATCAAATGTGTTCCTGTGCTTTTTCTTTGGCTTTTTTGTTTGTTTGTTTTTTGAGACTTTTTTTTTCTGTTTGTTTTCTCCAACTCCATTTGTTGTCCTTGCTGTTGCTGAGAAAGAAGAGGGGTGTGGATTTAGGTGAGCAGGGAAGTTGGGGGCGGGGGAGACCCAGAAGAAGTTGGGAGAGGGGAAACAGTGATCAGAATACACTATACCAAAAAACAGCTACTTTCAATGAGAATCAAAATTGTTAAAACAACAACAAAAACCCAAAAAGTCAACAAAAGACACAGACATGAATTTCACTAGAGGTCATCAAAATGGCCAATGAAATTTGCATATATTTAAATCCGGAAAATGTGAAGAGCTCTCAATTAACACCTCAAGGTTAGGAAGTCCAGAAGAGTCACGCCATCACGATAAAGCATATGCTAGACAGAAGTCATCTATCCAAGAACCGTCCTGCTGAAATACCTGACTTAGTCAAGCTCCTGCTCACTAACGTGGGGCTAAGGTCTGAAGCACGCAGCGCTCACATAGCTTGAGTCTTCATAAAAGGAACAAGAAAGCTTGGAAGAGGTTGGGGCTGAACTGTGTCCTGGGGGGTGAGCACGCGTGGCCAGAGGCAGCTTCTCCTTAGCAGCTGGGCTGCTGGCTTTCTTGATGGTAGGCAGGACAGAGATCAATAGGGGGAACTCTCAGCAAGTCTCCCAAAGTGACTCCTTCTTAATGACAGGTAAGACACTGGCAGTAAAAAAAAGCTCAAGGTTGTACTTCAAAGAAAATCGATCAAAAGGAAACGCCTCTGTGGGTCATCGCCCCACCCCCCCACACACACCCGCGTGGAACAGCCCCACTCCTGCCCCGGGCTTGTGCAATGAGAATCATTCCAACTTCCAGGCAGGCCTTTTCTTTCCGGCCACTGAAATCGAGTCTTCTCTCCAGCCTGTACAGCTCCCAATGCATTCTCTGCAGGGCTGGGGCGGAGTTCGCGCCACTACAACTCTTTGCGTTTCCTTTGGTCGTCTGTGAACTCACTCCTAGGAGTCTCTGATCTGTAGAAACTTCTGGATACACTTTTTTTTCCTCATTTGTGTGAGACCCAGAGCTGCTCTTTGAAACAGCTTCAGCGCTGGGTTTCACAGGAAGAACGAAGGCTCCGTCTGAGGACGAGATGGCTGACTTCCAGCGCTCCCCTTCAACTCCTCAGCGAGGGCACCCAGGGTCAGAGTCCTTTGATGTCAGTCATTCTAATACAGTGGCTCTCAACCTTCCTACTGCTGCGACTCTTGATACAGTTCCTTGTGTCGTGATGATTCCCAACCATAAAATTATTTTCGCTGCTACCTCATAAGTTTATTTTGTCAATGTTATGAATTTTTGGAAACAGAGGGTTTCAAGGGTCGCGACCCACAGGTTGAGAACTTCTATTTAGTACTAAGCACAAAAGCATCGATCACTTTTGTCTTCAAAACTGTGAGCCTCTTGGTGTTGTTTAGTAAAGAGATTTAAAAAGCAAAACAGCAACACTCCCCACTACAAAGAGCGCTTTCCAGAGAAAATAATTTCCAAGTGATTTTCTGTTGTAGAGAGGGTCTCACTATGCAGCTCAAGAAAGCCTCAAACTCCCAGAGACCTGTCTGCCTCTGCTGCTTCCAAAGTGCTGGGGTTAAAGGCATGTATCCTTATTCCCGGTTCCAAGTGAATTTTTTTAAGGTGTTTTAAAATTGATACATATCCATTGTACAGTGATAAGTTTTGTAAAGACATTTTTGTGTCTCTATGGTCATGTGTTTTTAATCATACCATCATGACTTCTATTGCTCCAGATAATCTCTGATGTCATAGATGTACATATATATATATATATATATATATATATATGTATATGTATATGTATATACATACAATGTTATATGTACAATCTAGAATTAATAATGAGAAAAATGTGATATTTGTTTCTCTCTCTGTGTCTTTCTCTGTCTCTCTCTGTCTCTGTCTCTCTCTCTTTCTGTCAAATCACAGTAGTATATTAGTCAGAGTTCTTCAGTATGGCAGAACCATAGACTGAATATAAATGTGTGTTTGTGTGTATGTATATGTATTTATATATGTATATGATGTGTATGTATATGATATATGTGTGTGTATGGTATGTATGTATATTATGTATATGATATATATGTGTGTATATGGTATATATATATGGTGTATATGTATATGATATATATGTATGAAACAAAGGGATTATTAGATTGGCTTACGCAATAAGGGTGAGTTAGTTCTACAATCATTGTCCGTATACTGAAGAGGCAGAGACTCTAGCAGCTATTCACTCCACAGGCTAGGTATCTTGGCAGTTCAATCTGGTGCTTAAAACCTGAAGGAATATTAGAAAGTTGCTGGTGTTCATTCCACACTGGAAGAGCAACTACACAACTCCCGTGTCAGTGAATGAGGAGAACAGCAGCAGCAGCAGAGTGGATGCATGTACCAGCTAGGAGTTAAGAGGGGCAGGCAATAGCAGCATGGCTTCTCCCTTAGGCCTCTTTATATGTGAGATTCTTGGGGACAAGGTGCTGCCTACCCTGGGGCAGGGTCTTCCCCACCTCAGTTAAGTCTTCCAGGAAACACCCTCTCAGACCTGCCCAGGGGCATGCCTCTTGAACTCACTTCCAACCAAGCTGAGATAAGCAATCTGGCATGGCAGCTTCCTTCCTTAACATTCTGCTAAGGCAAGGCAGTGGTTCTCAACCTTACAAATGCTGTGACTCCTTTAATACAGTGCCTCATCTTGTGGTGATTCCCCCAACCATAAAATAATTTTCTTTGCTACTTCCTAACTGTAATTTTGCTACTGTCATGAGTCATCTGTAAATATCTGTCATGCAGATGATCATAGGTGACCCTGTTAAAGGACTGTTTGACACCTCTTCCCCAAAGGTGTCTTCGATGATTTGCATATGTTTGGCCCAGGGAGTGGCACTATTAGGAGGTGTGGCCTTGTTGGAGTAGGTGTGTCACTGTGGGTGTGTGCTTTAAAACCCCCACCTTAGCTGCTTGGAAGTCAGTATTCTGCTAGCAGCCTTCAGATGAAGATGTAGAACTCTCAGTTCCTTCTGCACCATGCCTACCTGGATGTTGCCCGCCCTGCTCCCACCTTGATGATATTGGACTGGACCTCTGAACCTGTAGGTCAGCCCCAATTAAATGTTGTCCTTTATAAGACTTACATTGGTCATGGTGTCTGTTCACAGCAGTGAAACTCTAAGACAGTGTCATAACCTACTTGTTGAGAACTGCTGTCTTAGGATCTTGTGGAGGATTGTGGGAAGTCAGGAGGAAACTAACAAAGATTCTTGAATTAAAAAAGAAGTTCTTAACAGTTGGATAGGGTTTTCAACAAACTTTCAAGACAGGCCCACTGATAAATGTCTTCTGCTGACCTTCATATGATGATGGTATAAATACTCTCCCTGTGGCTCTTCGGCCATTGAGATGAGGAATGGACACTTCCTGAATGAACAGCAACATTTTCCATCAAAGCCCACAGACTCTCTCCTTTCCACCCTGGAGGTGGTAGCCGACTATAAAAGCACTGACATTCTAGGAGTGCAGCAATTATGGCCCAAAGAGTGTAAGAAATGGCATAGTTGAAGCACGTATTATTTCACATCAGGAACTGGCATGGCTAGAACACGTGTTATTTTTACATTTGTGGCATAAGAATATGGATCATAAATTTCATATGAGGCTAAATTACGACTCCCATTTCCCTAAGTGCACTGGGTCAGACTTGTATTCCTGTTCAACATTAATAAAGTATGATGGTGGTCTCCAAGAGCATCTCTGGCTGATGGTAGTCCCAGGTCACGAGCAAGGATGAAGGAAGTCCCATGAAGGAGCTAGAAGCAGAAACCCCTCTCTTATTCCCATTCCGGTAATTTGTAAAGCATCCTAACAGTGTGAGCACTAACCCTTTCTTCTTGGAGTAAGACATAGGAATTATCCAGAAGCAACATTTAACAGCCGAGAACATGACGGCATACCTCACAGACCTGAAACTCAGTAACTCTACCTGCTTTCTGAGTCTTTACCAAGCAACCATCTTTCATAGGGCCATAAATATTTTTCATTCATTCATTCACTCACTCATTCATTCATTTAGTTGGCTAGCTGACCAGTTTTTGTTTGTTTTGACAGTTTCATTATGTAGCCAGAATGGCCTCAAATTCATGACCCTACCTGGCAAGTGCTGGGATCGGAGGCCTTGTACTGGCCCATGCATTCTATAATAGATTTTAAATCAAGTTGTTTGTATATGTGGCCTCTCCCAGTTTGCCCCCATGGGCTGAGACACCCCAGAAGCAGCTAAGACTTCTGTAACAATATCCTAATCAGTCTCGGCTTTTTCCTCTCTTCATTTTTTTTAGTACATCACCCAAGTTGTCAAGTGTAGGGCATGTGGGACCTGTGCTACCAGACAGGCATGAGAACTGGTAAGGCTGAGTGAGGCCAGACCCTGGGAATCTCAGAGATTTGAGAACGGCAGGGGTTGAGCCACTTTCTACCATGGGCACTCAGTCACGTATGTAACTCAGCACCTGGAGTCCTTCCCCATGCCAATAGAGCACCAATAACATCTCAAACATCAGCCAATGGAAAACATCTACCCCCTAAATCCTATCCCACTCCCCAAGATTTACAAAGCCCCATCTGAGTGGAATAAAGCACACAGTGACTTCACCAAGGACTATCTGACAGTGGCTGTCTTTACCGAGCTGTAACACGTGGGGAAGAATTCTCCCCCTCACCCAAAGCATTCACCCCTGGATCTTGGACCCACCTGGCTGACTAGGCTCATGCCACCACCTCTGCCTCTGGCGTTGGCACTGCCACTGTAGCTGACCGGAACCCAGCTGCCTGTCCCTCACAGGCTGTCTAAGCCTCTTTGCTTCTCTCCTAAGATCTGTAACACTCCTGGCATTCCTAGCCTGACTGGAGCCCCATGGCACCTGCTTCTCAGTCTTCTCTCTGGCATACAGAGGCTTCTAATTCCTCAGAGGGGAGAGGGCAGACAAAGCAGAAGACAGTCAAGGTGTAAATCTGATTAAGATTGTCCTTCTTAAAGATCCTCCAGTACGTAGGAAAGCAAATACCAGTTCCTTGGCTTGGTATATCATTTGTGATCTGGCTACGTCTTGCTTATTTTAACCTCCCCCTTTAGAACACCCAACTCTGTGTTGAAACCACACTATTAGAAATTTCAAAATCCTCAGTGCTCCCAGTACTCCTCCCACTCTTGCTGTGTCAGATGGCTTTCTATGACTTTAAAAAATAACTTAGAAATAGAACTCACCCTGTGCCCTCCCCTTCCCACCTTGCTAGTCTCTTGCATTGTTCCAGGTCTCTTGAATGTCATGTATGATACATGTGGTCTTATGTATGTATGTATAATCTATGATCCCATAAATGAGGACAACACATGATACCTGTCTCTTTCTCTTTAAAGCTAGTATAAATCACAATGTATTCATCACAGTTCAAAATTGGTGGAGGTTTCAGTCCAGGACAAGTTGGCTTTACTGTTCTGGGCAACATTCAGGCTGTAATGTATGGTGCGATAAAACCGGTCCTCTCATGGCCTAGGTGGTTAGAGGAAAGATTGAGAGGGTGGGGGAGGCAGACAGACACAGCCTGGGTCCACTCTCCCCATCAAGTCCACAGTCTCAATAATCTGTAAGCTCCCAACTTGGCCCACCTCCCAAAGGATTTACCACCTCCCAGTAGTCACCTGGGGAGCAAGTATTCACCATACTGTCCTTTGGGGGTTACTGCAATTCCTATAGCATCAGTTGGCTCTGTCAATGACTGTAATCCTGACACTTCTAATCTTATATAGTCTCTTTCCAACGCTAACCTAACACTCGGCCTCTTTGTTCCCTGAGATAACGAGTCTGAGACTGAATTATGAATAATTAGGCCATAAACTAGGCTTGTTGTCTGACTGGCTCCTAACTCAGTAAACCAGTTTATTCTATTCTATGAGTGCCATCGTCTCAGTTTTTATGGGACCATCTTCCTCAGAGTTCCAGGACCCATCTCCTACACCAACTTTCTCCCAGAATCCCCCCACTCTCTCTAGGAACGTCTATCTCCCTATTTCCTGCCTAAGCTCATAGGTCAACAGCCTTTTATTGACAGGTGAAACTTCCACACGCTGCACAGGAGATTCTATCTACAAGTGACCCTGGATGTCTAGCAAGGCTTACTCAATTCCCCACCATGGCATCCAAATTCGCTCCACTCTCCCAGACAGAGGCAAAGGAAGAAGGCTCAGTATAGCTTGAAAGCAGGGGGGTAGGTAATAGTTGAGGTCAGGCGATATCGGGTACCTAGAAGACCTCAGGGTGTTTTGTTCCAAAAGCATTAGGAAGTCATTGGATGAAACCTCCATCAATTATGGTCCCCAAGTCCCCGAGCTGTCTGTCTCTATGACAGTGTTCTAGCTATGTGTCACAGGAGGTACAGCAGCTTCTGCTTCTGCTCTCTGAACATTCCCAAGTAATGTGTAGGACATTCAGCTACCCAGTGAAAGAGGCCATGGGAGGGGGGGCAGTTCCAGAGAGAGACTCCACAAGACCATATGGTCATAGGAAGAGATCAGGTCAACATCTGTCCTTGGCATGGGGCCAGGCATGTGGAGGAACTATTTTGGTAGTTCCCACCCCATCCATAGCTGCATGGGCGTTGTATCAGAATTCTACCCAACAGATTGGAGACGTGACTCCGTGAAGTGCATACTGCTCTTACAGAGACCCTGTAAGTTCTCAGCATCACATCAGATGGCTCACAGCCATCTGTAATTCCAGCTCCAGGAGGATCTGACACCTCTGCCATCTGAGGGCACCTATACTTATGTACATATAACCAGACACAGACACATAACTTAAAAAATAATAAATAAAGGAGAGAAAGAATCTACCTGAGCCCAGTGAACCCATGGAATCATGAGAAAGGATGTTTTTGCCAAGCTAGTAAGTGAACTGGTAAGCAAACCCAAAGCCCACAGATGATAATGAGCCTTAGACTCAGGCTTCTATGAGAGTGTGTCAGGTAGTTGATATGCAGCAACTATTAATGAGATTCACGTCTGGTGTCATAAAGCAGGATTCAGAGAAGACAGGTGGGCAGAGGGTGAAATTTCACATCCAGCAAGGTGTCACATGCACACTTTTTGACCTAGACAAACCTTGTTCCCTCTCATCCAATCGAGAGCCGTAACAATGCACAACTTCAGTGTGACCTCTATCCAAAGCTGGGACAGGCGGGAAGGGAAGGCAGCCATCCAGCTGGCAAGAACGGAGGATGACAGGAAGCCAATATCTGATGAGATGCTGCAGCAGAAACGGGTGGAGCTGATTACCAGCTAGCCCTCTGAACTTCTGGTCAAGGGCACAGATTCATCCCAGCTCATTTGGCCTTATTCCACAGCCACGGACCAAACCTTTAACCCTAGCCAGCTGTCCAAATTGGATGTCCTCCGCTAGCCTTGAAAAAGCTAGAACAAGACACAATGTCCAATTCACAGCTTCCCTGCATACCCCCCCCCCCGCCCCAGGAAAATGCTCCATTGAGTGAGCCCATCTGTAGCAGCATCAGCATCTGAACAATAGCATCCACCTGTCTCCTTGCTCTCTCTTTTATAGCATCCTGAATTTGGTCCTCTACTTCAACTCCCTAGTTTTGTTAATAAGACCAGTTGTTTCTCCCCATTCCCTGGGTTTCATCTTTTCAACTATGTTTCTTAGATCCATCTTAAAACCTTCTTCAAGCCTTGATTTTTATCTAGTATGTTTGAGACAGAATCCCACTATATAAGCCAGGCTGCTCTCAGACCCACAATCCTCCTGTGTCAGCCTCCTTAGGGTCAGGAGTATGGGTGTGTTTCACCAGATGCATCTTCAGCTTCTCTTTTAAACTGCTATTCATGTTTTGAATCAGCATATAGAATATTCACTTGCATCATGAGGACTTCAGACATATGTATCACTGTCCCTTGATTCTATCCACCCCTAATCTTCACTAATGGAACTCGTTTCTTGGTGTGTCCCCAGATTCCTGTTTCTATAGCTCTAGCTTGGGAATGCATAGCTCCTGTAGAGTTCCAGTGCTTCTTAATGGTTAGTGCAGCTTTCACGTTGTTTGTTTATTTTGCTCTCCTACAGTCTGAGCTTCATCTCCCTGCAAGAATAATTTTTGGGGGAACAAAAAATATGTCCTGATAATGTTCATTTCCAGCTCACAATCTGCGCGAATTTCTCTTATACCTGCAAGAGGCCTGCAGTCTCAAGACTGTAATGTGGGAAAACTGGGGATCTCGTGGCTCCCCTGGTGAACTGAGAGCTTGAATCCTGCTTAGGGCATTTACTACTGTCCTAACCACATCATAAACTCCACAAAGCTAGAGCCAGTCTTCAGTTCCAAAGCATTCTAAGCTTTCCCTGACAATGTCCAAGAGCTTCCAGTGTCACTGTGTAGCAAGCATGATGTGTGCGCTGGTGCCTAGACTCTCCTACCCCTAGTCAAGGACGCAGCATCATGATTCACAGCTGTTTTTTCCTGTTGGGCTCAGTACACCCTCAGGACCATCCTCATCTCAGCCCTCCAGAGAGCAACTATAGACTGTGTAAGTTTAACATATTCACAAACACCAGTTTGTCCCCATGTGCAGGCTTATAACATGAGGAAGGCCAGCACTGTACTGGCTTGCCCTACAGACCAAAGTCTTCTGAATAAACTCCCAGATCACGTCCTCCTCTGGTACTCAATCAGCCGACCCACCAGCTCCAGGGTCAGTCGTGTCTTTCTCTATACCACGGATTCTCATCCTGGTAGGTTGCTCAAGAGATGCCTGGATGAGAGTCCATCTCAGCTAAAGCACAATCCACGGACAATCTCCATGGTGGTTTGCCTGAGCACTCTCTTCGGTACGTCACGGATTTTAACCCTTGTTTCCCGGTCCGAGGTGCTGTTTGGGTAGGGTTTGTTTAGGTCTTGTTGGAGGAAGCACATTGCCGCTGTAGGCTTTGCGATTGTACAGCCTTGCTCTACCTCCAGGCCATCCTCTCTGCTCTGCGTTTTCATTTGCATAATCTCTTGGCTTCCCACTCCATCCACCATGCCTGATAGTGATAGGGATAAAAGACTATCCATAATAGAACCATAAGCTAGAGCAAACTCTTGCTTCCATAAGTCACTTTGGGTCGTGGTGCCTTGCACATGCTATTTATAGCAATAGAAAGTAATAGTACAATCCCCTCTCCCCACACCCCAAGAACGGGTCGGTCTGGAGTGTAGGGCCAAATGCTGGCTCCTGATCCCAGTGCCCCTCCCCCTACTCCTGAGGCTTTAGGTTACCTCATGTGCAGTCTCCCTAGTCCCCAGCATCCTGGATGTTGTGGGTCACTTGCCAGTATCTATTAACTAGGTCAGCTCCCCAGAATCACCCAATTGGCTCAGCAGTATGAGAAGTGTGTGGGAGATGTAGCTATGCTACCATGGCGGCAACAGACACAGTGGGTGGTAAGATTTCTCCCGTGAGGACTCATTCCACTTTGCAGACAATGACTTGGGATTCGCTTCACTTTTTCTCACTGAGTCCAAAGACATCAGTTTTCCTCGTTGTTTGGCAAAAATCAACTGGCTTTATTTATTTTTTATCCTATAGGAGATGATAAGACAGATGTTAACTGTATTTCAGGCACTAACTCAGAACCTTGAGGGTAAAGATGAAGAAAGAGTCACATATTTTATGAGTTATTTAGTGATGTCAGCTTGTCATCATTTTTGATCCCCTGAGGGGTCTTCAGCCTGGTGCCTTCAGCAGTGGCCATCACACCTGCTGATGTGGACATGATATCCTAATGGAGGCTTGACTGTGACAAAGTAGGGCTGCCTGGTACATTATTCTAAGTGCTGCCCTGGTTTTATATCCAGGTTAGCATGCTTCATGCAAACCTGTAGAGTGATGGGGTTACTAGGCAACCATAGCTAGAGATGCAACAGGTATGAGAGACCACAGCATGATGTTCTGCATGGATGTGATAGAGCTGGGAGCCCAGAACTCACAGATACCCTAGGCTTCAACCACCGAGCATCATTTGTGAGGTAATAATTCCTAGTATTGGGGGCCAGTGAGGAGGACTAGAGGCACTTGCTGCCTAAGTCGATGCCCTGAGGTTTGATCCATGGGACCTCACGGCAGAGGAGGACCAGCTGCTGAAAGTTTTCCTCTGACCTCATGTGTGCCCACGTGACTCCCAATAATGATGATAATAAATAAATTAAAAGGAATCCCTCTTATTTGTTTTGTTATATGTATTTGTCTTTGTTCAGGGGTAAATTCTGCTAAAGACTACATATATGTGTCCCTGTCATGATTTGTTATATCAGGCAAATGAGAGCAAGCTCCCAAAGAATTAGCTACACATTAGGACATGGATTGAGATGAGATCCATGCCCAGGACCATTTCCAAAGGCTATAGTCTCTTCTCTTTTCTCTTCTCTTCTCTTCTCTTCTCTTCTCTTCTCTTTTCTCTTCTCTTCTCTCTTCTCTTCTCTTCTCTTCTCTTCTCTTCTCTTCTCTTCTCTTCTCTTCTCTTCTCTTCTCTTCTCTTCTCTTCTCTTCTCTTCTCTTCTCTTCTCTTCTCTTCTCTTCTCTTCTCTTCTCTTCTCTTTCTCCTCTCCTCTCCTCTCCTCTCCTCTCCTCTCCTCTCCTCTCCTCTCCTCTCCTCTCCTCTCCTCTCCTCTCCTCTCCTCTCCTCCTCTCCTCCCCTCCCCTCCCCTCCCCTCCCCTCTCCTCTCCTCCCCTCCCCTCCCCTCCCCTCCCCTCCCCTCCCCTCCCCTCCCCTCCCCTCCCCTCCCCTCCCTTTCTTTTCTTTTCTTTTCTTTTCATGTGTGTGTGTGGTCTAGTTTTTTTTTCTTACATTCCAAATATTATCTCCTTTCCCAGTTTCCCATCCAGAAACACCCTCTCCCATTCCCCTCCTCCTGCTTCTATGAGGATACCCTCCCTTCCACCCATGCCCTCCCACCTCACCACCCTAGCATTTGCCTACACTGGGGAATCGAGTCCAAAGGTTCTTGTCTAGAGAAAGTGGTTGCTGTCATCTACACAGAAGGCCAAACTCATACAATTACCTCCCAACAAAAAAAGAATGTGTTTGTGTCTGCTTCTGTCTTTACTAATGACAGAGATACTGATATGAATGCTGGCAAATGGGGGTGGAGGGGCTTTGTGCAAAAGGCAGAACCTGGTGGAAAAGAACCCCTAGAACCACCTATAATTCAACTGTGCGTGTTCATTATCGACAATTCTCAACTGTGACTGTAGCATTGCCCTGCCCTTGGCTCCAGGCCTGTATGCACCCTCCCCACCTCCTGATATCTTAGATTGGATGTCTAAGAGATATTCAACAAATCTGCCTAGAGATAACCTTCTAAACCTCAAGGATGACCAAACACATGGAGCTGTCTTTGATGAAAAGATCCCCTTTCGAGAAGAAGACTACTTCATGCCAGCACCCACCGCGACGCCACCATTAAGTCTTTGTTTCATTAACCAGAGGGTAACCCTGTTCCTGAGAATCCACGTTGCTGGGCCACACCTGAGAGTAGCCTTCCAGCTGAGAGACCTGTAGGCTACAGAAGAAAGCAGTGTCTGGATAAGAGTGACAGAGTCATGGGATTCTGAAGGTCTGCAAATGATGACCTACAGCAGTGGTTCTCAACCTGTGGGCCATGACTCCCCGCCATGGAAACCCCAGATACTTACATTATGATACACACACACCAGAAACGCTCATACACATAAAGCAAGTCTTTTAAATCAGTGGTTTTCAAACTGTGAATCACGATCCCTTTGCGGGTTGAGGGACCTTTCACAGGGAGCGCCTATCATATATCCTGTAGATGAAGTATTTATATTATGATTCCTAACAGTAGCACAATTACAGTTATAAAGTAGCAATGAAAATAATCTTGTGGTCGGGAGTCACTACAATGGGAGAAACTGTATTGAAGGGTCACAGCATTAGGAAAGTTGAGAACCACTGCTCTAGAGAATGTGTTGGAAAACTGACAAAATTATCTCTCTCCCAATGGTTGTAGGGATGTTAGCTTCTGTGTTGTTAAGGTGTCAGGAAGATGGGGATGATCTCAGAGGAGTTGTGGGGAGAGGAAATAATAGGATCAAAATATGTTGTATAAAAAAAGATCACAAAAAAACCAACCAACCCCCACAAAGAATAGATCTTATTAAGAAATACAATAACCAGTAAAAGCTTTTTTTTAATCACAAAATGTCATAAAGAAATCATTAGAAAAAAAATTCCAGAAAGTGGTCACCTTTGCCATTAAGGTGTTTATTGCAAGACATCAGTAGTCAATCTCTACACAATCATTGGGTTTCTTCGCAAGGCATTAGTAGTCGATCTCTTGCTACCTCTTGGGTGCTCTTGGGTGGGTGAGTTCACTGGCCCCAAGGACCAAGGCCAGGGAAGTCACCATGGGGAAGACAGGATGGGGGAGGGAGGAAGAGGGAGAGAGGGAGAGAGAAAGGGGCACTTGTGCAGAGAAAAGAGGAGAAGCACCTCTAATTTTCTTAAAGTCACCCTTTCTGTTACTCATCACTTAGTTTATTTCTCAGCAGACACTTAGGGGTTTTTTTCCTGGTGTATATGAAGTTATAATAAATCTTCCATGACCCATCTTTGTCCTCTCTCTGCTAAAGATTGCTGTAAATGGCATGCCAGGCTACAGGCTATGTGACACTCTCTGAGTTATTTTGAATTTGGGGCTGTAAATAAATCATAAATGTTCCACATGGTTCATGAATTATTCATTTTGCTTGTGCTTTGTATAGAACACCGTGAATCAAAATCAGATCCACTCCACCATTACCCTGGAGGGGTGGATGGGTTCAGATCACTCCAATAACTGGCTATTGAGCCCTAGAAAGGGAATTTTTGTTTTTTGGTTTTTCCCCCCATGTCTACATAAAGGTTAGTACCTGGAAGAAGTAGCTGACTTTCCTATACCAACCAATGGCTCAGAGAATACCAGGATCTAATGATACATGTCGCAATGCCGTTGGGGTGTTCCAACAGAAACAGAGAACAATGCTTTTCCATCACGTGTTTACCCCGTCTTCAGCACACTGTATCCCAATTCCTCACTGTCTCATAGGGTTTAGTGTCTTCCATAAACAAAGTCAAGGCTGTATCCAACTTACTAGATGCCTCAAGTCGCCAAAGTTTCATTCAGAACTTGGTTGTTTGGAACAGATCTGAGGGAATAGGTAAGTAATTCCATTCCCATTCACAGACTTCTAACTCACAAAGTACCCTAAATAGGGCCAAATGACAATCTGGGACATGGCCAGATAGTGACACACATTTCCCAGGAACTCTCAGGTGGGGTTCAGTGTGGAGCAGGACGAGCGCCACACTGGGTTTCCCTCTGTGCTCGGTCTTCCTCCCTTACTACCCAGCTTCTCGCCAACTGTTCCAGAGGAGTGGGAACCAAGGAGAGGGCCAGGGTAGGATGTGTGCCCATGTGGGGAGGTTGGTCATTTATTCCAGAGGTCTGTGGATTCATACTCCTGTTTTATGTGTGCTTTCTGTACACTTGCTTTGAAGCAAGGCAGTCTATTCAATTCTTTAAAATGCTGGTTCTCAACCTTCCTAATGCTGTGACCCCTCGCCTCCCTTCACACAGGTCCTTGTATTGTGGTGGTCCCCAGGCATAAACTTATTTTCATTGCTACTTCATGACTGTAATTTTGCTACTGTTATGGATGAATAGTAATGTAAACATCCGATAAGCAGAATATCTGACATGTGAGCCCTGTAAAAGGGCACCCAACTCTCAAGGGACCCTGATTTACAGGTTGAAAACCACTGATTTAAAAAGTCTTAGACTTATATGAGTGTTTCCTGCGTGCGTGCATGTGTGCCATACACATACCTGGTGTCTCTGGAGGCTGGAGAGGGTGTTGGATTCCCTGAAACTGGTGTTACAGAGAATTTTAAACCACCATTGGGTGCTGGGAATCGAACCAGGTCCTTTGGAGAAGCAGTAAAATTTCTTAAACACAGGCCACCTCTCCAGTCCTCCATTAGATTCCTTTAGGGCCTCAGACACCCAGACCGGAATCCCCACACCATCATTTTGCCCTCCTGGGAAGTCCCCTGAGACATTTGGAACGGATGAAGGTTCCACAGTTAAGGGCTCTGGCAAGATCAGGTTTTTAAATCAAAGTTCATCTCCTTTGTTGCCCTGGAAATAGAAGACCTGCTCTAGAGGCAGTTTCTAATACTTCTTCTGCCTGAGAAGAAAGGAACGCTGGCTCAGGATTACAGATCTCTCCCTTTCTCTCTCTCTGCTATGGAGACAATTTCTTTTCTCACGGATATGGTAAGAGGACAATGCGGAAAATGCCTCCCAGTCAATCCCAGTCAAGTGATAGGTATGGAAAGGAGACTGTAGGGCAAGAATACTGAGAACCACTTGAGGTTGTGTGAGAGCAGAGAGAGAAAGAACTGTACCTACCCAGGTCAGATACCACGGCGTGACAGAAACTGCCAGATTCACACAGGAAAGGAAAGGGACAGAACTGCTAGAATAGCTGCCATTAGTATACACACACACAAGCGCACACTTGCGCACATACACACACAGGTATACGATTAAGGACTTTGAGATGCACGCCCTTGTCTCTTTTGAAAACATGATGAGAACACACACCTAGCCTCCTGGATACTGACCTCGGGATGCTCCAAGGTTTGCTGTGTCTTCCTTGAACATATCTGTGTCCCTCTGGTGACCGACCAGCAAGGAGTGACACTTGGAAAAGTCCAGCAGGAAAGGAATTATTGAGGCAAAGGGACCACATGTAATAGAGAATATCATAGAACTTCTTCAGTGGGGAGCAAAAGGAGTTCTTGAGTTTTGTAGTGAAAATACCTGAGTTTAGAGAGTACAAAAGTCCCATGTATCCGGAGTTTCTCTTTCCAGTTTCAGTTTCCCATGGTCAACCATAATCCAAAAATATTAAATGCAAAGTTTAGAAACACAAATGTGTGAGTTTAAAATTGTATATATTCTGAGTAGTGAAAGCAAAATCTCACACTGCCCTGCTCTGTCCATCCAGACATGAATCATTTCTTTGTCTGCAAATCCAAGTGACATAAGCTATGTTGTCCTCCTCCCTTTCCCCCACCCCCCAGACTTTGGTAGCCATCTTGCTTGTCAATCTCATGATGCCTGTGTTCAAGAAACCCTGATTTTATATAGCAATAGCCTCAAAGTGCAATCATATTGACACTGGCAATTTAGACACAAGGGGCTGGAGGTGCTTCCTTTAAGCAAAATAAAGAAAAGGTATTAAAAAAGAAAAAAGATCTTTCATGGGATAGTTCTAAACTTCACTGTAAAAACAAATCTGTGTTTGAAATTGTGGGAAAAAAAAATCTGTGATTGTTTTTCTGTGTGTACTTCAAACTACAAAAGCGACCGTCGCAATATGTGAAAACTGTTAGAATGGAAGAGAAATGAAATTTGTGTGCACATTGTGTTAGCTTGCTGTGCTGACATAACTAAAGACAGGAAAGACTTATTTTGCTCTAGATTCGAACATTTCAGTCCTTCATGGTGAAGAGAGTACCACAGAGTCACCATTAGGCAGACAGGAAGTACAGTGGTACAGTAACAGGAAGTGCTGGTGCAGGAACAGGAAGCTGTGGTACAAAAGCAGGAAGGGCAGTGGAGGAAGTACTGGCACAGGGACAGGAAGTACTGGTGAAGGGACAGGAAGTACTGGTGCAGGAACAGAAAACAGCCAGTAAGGCAGGATAGACAGAGAGAGAAGGTTAGTGGGACATCACGTTATTTATTCTAGCATGTATAATGATATTTGCTATAATGGTTGCAGATATAGAGATAATATTCCTTTTATACCCAGATGTCGGAATAAGAACATTAACACAACAGTGAATCATGTTTAATGCCTAAGTATGGTGGTCTTTCTACTTTCTCACCTGTAAACCTACAGTTTTCCTAGGAATCTCACCAGAACCCCTGTTTACAGTAAAGGTCGTGTCTTACCTGCCTTGTATAACATGTGACTCAAGAGTGTCATCTTCTCAGTTTATCGTCCTGAGGATCCTTATTAGCCACTTTCTACTCTCAAGAGGAAACAAGGGGGAAATGGTTCCTAGCAACCCACTGAGATGTAACCAGACAGCCAAGACCATACCTAGGCCTATCAGTGAGCTACTTACAGGCAGTTGTCCTTGGAGAAGCCCACTTTTTCTTTGAGAGCATCTCTTGTTACTGAAACTGCACTTAAATCTATGCTAAAAACTTCCTTTTAAGAAACCCAGCTCTACTTCATACTAGCTTGTTCTGAAATTCTCTTCTGTAGCACAATTAAGGACAGTTGCTGGTGGCATTTCTGGGCAACGTTTTGCTATACCACTAACACCATGACAAAATATTCTCTAAGGATGTGGATCTTGTGGCTTCCTCCAGTCAGGCCTCACTTTTCACAGTTTTATACCTCTTCAGTTTTTTTAAAAAAACTAAGTCCATCAATGGGTCAAACCATTTATCATGTCAGAGTCCTTATGACCCAATTCCATCTAGAAACTTCCTTACAGAAACATTCAGAATGTGCTTTGATAACTTTCTAGGCATTCTTGATCCAATCAAGATTAACCTGGTGTGTGTGTGTGTGTAGAATCCCTATACACATAGCTCAGAGGTCTCCACAGTTGGAGTTCTCAGCATGCATTGCTTGTGAATCAGGAGAATTAATTCTGGCCAGAGAATGACTGATCTGGAGATAGACTCGAGAGATGAATTGCAAGGATCTCCTGAAAGTGAAAATTTAAGTTTTTTTGGTTGACTGAGCAAAGCCATGGTCTCAATAAATAGAAAGTGGAAATACTCTACCTATGCATGACTTATGTCATAGAACACAGTGAAGGGGTCTGCAAGGGGACAGGAACATGTCCTCCAGATAGTCCACAAACATTCCTCATGAGAAAAATTGGGCCAGTTTTTGGTCTTTTTCCCATGAGAGAAGATGTTCCACACCCAAGAGAGATGTCGAAACAGAACTGGCCGAATAACATTCTCTTCAAGTCCTACCACCCCTTTCCCTCTACCCTTTGCTCCAAATGTGCAGGAATCAGTGGAATTCTGGGAGGCAGAAACAGAGAAGGCGGGAGAGCAGGCTGGCCCCCACTTCCCAAACATAGGTTCTGAGCAGAGAAGAGAAGACATTTTTAATTAAGGGACTGAAAGTTTGATCTTAAATCTGTCTGGATTTCCCAATAACTATAAATAAAATTGTTTTGTTATCTGAAGTGATGGGTGAAGCAGGGGATCTGGCGGAGCTGCAATTGGAAGATAAGAGGGAAGAGAAGCAAGAGAGGTTGAAACAGTGGAGGAAGAAAACCAAAGGATCCTCTTCAGGGCCGCCATCTTTAAGGCAGTGAGTGACCTTGGCAGTCTGCACACACTGCAAGGGGTGGGGACACCAGTAAGGGCTGTCCTGAGATAACTGAGACAAGACTGGGGCTCAGAGAAAGGCACCCTCATGCTGTACGTTAGACGTCTGCATCTCCACCCTACTACATTTACATCGTGCTCACTGGCTCCTGTCGCACCATTTCCCCAAGCTTGCTCTCCTCCATTTCTAGGTAGTTTTAAAAATTTATTTTTGCTTTCTTAGATTCTGCAGGTAACTAAGTGGAAGGCATTACCGGGTGTGGGCTTCTCCTCAACCCTCTTCTTCTCCAGAGAAACAAATCAGCCAAGAGGCACAAGTAAAGCTGAAATTAATTTAACCAAAGTGACAGGACATTACAGAGACAAGTAGGAGTGGGCTGACCTGAAATGGGGCAGGTGGAGTAGAGTCTCTTTGGGCTCTGAATGGTTTCTTATTAAAGTTTATTAATATTTATGAAATACATGGCATATTTGTGGAGGTAAGGTGGTCTTTCCTCCTCCTGCTGCTCCAGATCATGATGGAGCCAATCTCCCTTTTAAGATACTTCCTCCCGTGATCCTTTTCAAAACACGGAAAGGTAGGTACAGAGGTGGGGTGGGGTGGGTGGGTCAAAAATCACAGTGGAGATGACATTGTAACAGCTCCAGGAACTCTTGGGGGTACAGACCCTTTGCTAGTGCGAATGTGATAGCTGAGAAAAACTCTGAGGTCTGGGATTCACACATAGCAGTAAAATCCTAAAGGCAGATTCAACAGTGTTTAACCGCAAGGGGAATTCTTAGCATCAGGAGACAGAGCTACCGGGACACAGCTGCGGTTTCCATGGTTACCTGTTATGTAACGGCTTACTTAACAGGCCCCAAGGTGGTGCAGTATCTCTCTTAGCAAAATGCCTTCCACTTTGAACTTAGTTGTCAAAAATAGCAAGATTGTTTTCTCGTTAATGACTGAATGGTATTCAGTTGTGTATACACAGAACAATTTCTCGGTCGACTTACCTGTCAACTGCACGCAGATGCCGTGAATAGCACCAAGCGTGGATACACTTAGGTGTTATTTCATTTCCTTCAGTCACATACCCAGAGCAGGAGTGCTGGGCCCCCTGCTGATATACTTTTAGTTTTGTGGGAACCACCCACGCTATTTTTTTTGTCCAGAATGGGTGCATTAATTTCCTAATTTCTAAGTGTACAGATGCAGGGAGGCTCCTTTCTGTTTAATTCTGGCAGTCCAGTCTTGCCATGAAAGCCAGGCTTACTTCATCTTAAAACCCTTTCACCCTTAGCCTCTTTCGTGTCCCAGGCGTTTGGGGAACTTGACCACAGGCTCCCTTTCCTCCTCGTCTTCACCAGTCCTTCCTGAACTTATGAAACACTATGACCAGAAGCAAACTGGGGAGGAAGGGACTGATCTGGCTTACATTTCCACAGCACTGTTCATTGTTGAAGGAATTCAGGACCGACCGGAACTCATACAGGGCAGGAACTTGGAGGCAGGAGCTGATGCAGAAGCCATGGAGGGATGCTGCTTACTGGCTTGCTCCCCATGGCTTGCTCAGTCTGCTTTCTTATAGAATCCAGGGACACCAGCCTAGGGATGGCACCACCCATAATGGGCTGGGCCCTCCCATATCAATCACTAATTAAAGAAATTCCCTACAGGCTTACCTACAGCCCAATCTTATGGAGGTGTTTCCTTAATTGGGGTTTCCTCCTCTCAGATGATTTTAGCTTGTGTCAACTTGATATAAAAATGAGCCAGCACGTGTGTCCCTTATTGTCATGTTCATGGCCACTCTGCCAGGTGACAACTGTGGTTCTGATTTGCAATTTCTAGATGTTATGACCAAGGAAAGTTCTACTTTTTCCTTCATGTCTTCTATCTATCTTCTGAAAATTAGAATTTTAACCAATCGTCTGTTAAGAAATAAAATTCATCATCTATAACCACGGGTGTTCCTAACTTGCACTGATAGAGTCTAAGGCAGTTTGCATACATTTAATATAAGGCAATATGCTATATATAGTATACATTTATAATATGCTATATATTTAAGGGTATTCAATTAAGGAAAATACTGTGTGGGTTCTATTATCAAAATAACCCCCACGGACTCTTAAAGTCTAGATTGGGTCCACCGAGAAGCTGGTCTACAAGATCCTTGCTGACACAGTGGGTCCATAAGTAGTCTAGAGTTTCTATTATGTACCTTTTAAGGATTTGATCATTTGTTCTGAAGTTTAATGTAGTGGGGAAGATAAATCTAAGAAGGAGGTAGTTAGAGACCTATTAAGCACTGGTCCATATCCCCACAGCTGTGTGAAATCAGAAGAGGTTTGTGCCGGGTGTGGTGGCACACGCCTTTAATCCCAGCACTCCGGAGGCAGAGGCAGGCAGATTTCTGAGTTCGAGGCCAGCCTGGTCTACAAAGTGAGTTCCAGGACAGCTAGGACTACACAGAGAAACCCTCTCTTGAAAAACCAAAAAAAAAAGAAGGGGAAGGGGAAGGGGAAGGGGAAGGGGAAGGGGAAGGGGAAGGGGAAGGGGAAGGGGAAGGGGAAGGGGAAGGGGAAGGGGAAGGGGAAGGGGAAGGGGAAGGGGAAGGGGAAGGGGAAGGGGAAGGGGAAGGGGAAGGGGAAGAGGAAGAAGAAGAAGAAGAAGAAGAAGAAGAAGAAGAAGAAGAAGAAGAAGAAGAAGAAGAAGAAGAAGAAGAAGAAGAAGAAGAAGAAGAAGAAGAAGAAAAAGAAGAAGAGGAAGAAGAGGAAGAAGAGGAAGAAGAGGAAGAAGAGGAAGAAGAGGAAGAAGAGGAAGAAGAGGAAGAAGAGGAAGAAGAGGAAGAAGAGGAAGAAGAGGAAGAAGAGGAAGAAGAGGAAGAAGAGGAAGAGGCTTGTGCTACAGGTACAGTCAGGCTTGACTGACGTTTACAGGGGTGGAGTTTTCTGTGGATCTTAGCAACCCAAAGGAAGAGCGTAGGCCTTCAAGGTTAAATAAAAATGAATGCATCCAAAATAGGAGGAAAGGAGGCAACAAGGAGAGCAGACCCTTGCTTGCATTGCCCCAGTTCCTTTTCTGTAAAAAATACAAGTATCTACATCTGAGCCTTTAATTATAGACTTAGAGGATAAAATCCAAAATGTCGTGTGATTTAAGCATTTTTTTTCTTCTCCAGCTTCGTTTCTAGCCACCCCCAAACTCTACACTGTATATTACCAGGGCTACCAAGGGAAGAACGTTTCTCAGATGTTGCTCCATCCACCAAGTTTCTTGAGACCAAACCCTAAAAATTATCTTGGTTCCACCCTGGTTTGTCTTTCAAAGAGACCCAGACACTCCAAGTCTAGAATTTCCACATTATCTTTATAAATGCAAATCAGATTGTCATTCCTCTGCTTAAATTGTAGGCAGATATATATATATCTCCTCCCTTTTCGTTTTGCAAGAAATCCCTATCATTTCCTTCTTTGGGTCTCAGTATAGAATGAAAACCAACCGCTCTCTAGCAATCCTCTGAACTCCAGAACTAGATTGGAACTTCTTAGACACCAGTTTTGTGACTTAACAACAATAGGATTCTTACCCTTCCTGTTGGAAGACAGGCATTGTTGATTATCCAGTCCATAGCCTATAAGCCAAGCTAATAAACCCATATGTGTGTGCTCTATCAGTTCTGTTCTTTTAAAGAACCTTACTAATACTTGAGTTTGATTCCTAGCCTCACACATACATGAAAAATCAGTTCTAATTCCTTTCTGAACACTGGATCAATGATTATGTGAATTCAGGGTATCAGATATCAAGATGTGTCTTTAAGGCAGGGGACTCTGAAATACCTGAGACACTTTTTGAAAACAAACCCGTCTCTGAGGGGTCATTTACTGTTTGCCTCTAAGTCTGTAACACAGAATTTATGTTACATTCTGGGAGCACAGGGCTTGAGCAATATGTAAGAACATTCTTGGAATTCCAGCCACAGGAGAGAATTCAGATGGGTTTCATAACCAACTCTGGCAAGCACATGGCAAATTTCAGTGAAAAAGGAAGATGATGTAACAGCAGGAGAGAAGAGAAACTCACCCCTATTCCCGGGGCTGGAAAGTAGGAGAAGCAGATTGCTAATGAGTCCACCAGCCAAGCATATAAGGGAGCTCTCTCTGTACACAGTGGCCATCTAGCATCTCACAATAGCATGGAAAACGGTGTCCATGATAGTGGCTGATAGAGATCTAAGCCGAAGGCCACTCATCTACCAGTGTGTTCGAGATGGGTGTCCAGAGATGGCATCGTGTGGCTTTAGCAGTATGGGCTCCCTCTGGAGAAATGGTGACTTTATTTCCCACACATGCATTCTTCCCCTCTGATGTCCAGCAGTGTGGTCCGTTCTACAGCTCACAGGTTTTCAGAAGTTCTGAGAAAGGAGATCAAGTCACTTGCAGCCATGGTCCAGGGATTGAAGGCTGGGAGTCCATGAAAGCAGTGCCCAGGAACAAGAGCCACATCTCAGTGTCTCTCCTCTCAGATTCCATCCTCCAGGGGTCCCCCAGAGTCTTGCTCCACAGGGCTCAGCATCCCTGCTTTGGCTCTTCTGGGAGTCACTTTGTTAAGTGATCCAGGCATGCCAGGCTCAAGGCCGTCTCTGAATTCTCCACTCGGACCCCTCCACCAATGTTCTTTTCTGCCCTGCATCCACAGCTCCCAATAGCATGGTGCAGTAGCGTGGCATAGTGGAGAATGCCCACATCCACATTTTAATTCATCTATTCTCTAACTCACTCATTTAACAAACACTGCTACATTGTGGGGGTTAGAGATAAATGTGACATCACTTCTGTCACTATGGAGCTCACTAGGACAGAATGCCACAGCAGCAGGGCAGATGACCTTGCCAGAAGGCAAGCAGGCAAAGAGCAAAGGCTTCCTTCTTCCACCTTCTTTCATGTGGGCTGCTACCAGGAGGCGTGGCCCAGATTTAGGGTTGGTCTTCTCACCTCAAAGGCTTTAATCAAGAGAATCCCTTTTCAGGCTTTTGCCCAGTTGCTTGGGTTTTAAGAGATTCCAGATGTAAAGTCGACAACCAAGATCAACCATTATGCTAGGCAACTGCTGGTCCTCTTGAACATTTTTGAGAAGGACTTGCAAAACTGATGTGTGCTTGATATACAGGTAGTGGCTAAATTTTACCATAATTCCCCAGAGATTGGTCCTTCAAGGGAGTGGATTATAAAGAGAGTGCTCCCTGAGCACAACTCTAGGTCCCCTCACACTTCCTGAGGTACCTCTTGACCTCCAACATGCTGCCAACTAAAGGCTAGGTCCCACTTTTAGGAGACACTTCAGAACTTAGTGACAGCTTCTCTGTGTTGAATCTGTCAAGTTCCTGTCACACCCAGCGGCAGGTTTTTGAAGGATGCCCTTGTAGCTGAGGTGTTTCGGGGTAAAGGTTCTGGCAGCAGTGTAATAAGGGGTTGGAACAGATAGACCCTCGAGTCAAGGAGTTCAGCAAGGCTGATGGATGCCCTTAGCCAGAAGGTCATGCTCTAAGTTAGCTTTCCATCCTATAACAAAACATCTGACAACATCCTACGTGTATGAAGAGAAAACTGGCTTGACGCTCAGCCTTGGAGATTGTAGTCTAGGACTGGATGTAGATCTATAATGAGGCAGCCAATCATGGCAGAAGTATACATAGGAGTGGAACTGCTTACCACATTCCTGGGAAGAAAAGGCAGGAAAGAGGTCATGGTCAGGTCACTTGCTAGAGGATCTCCTGTGTATGCCTCCTGGTTAACGATTTCCCCACCTCTCAAAAATGCCTCTGATACGCAGGTCATGGAAAATGTTTAAGACCTAAGCTATAGCACTAGACACTGTGTTGGAGGAGAGAGAGCTGATCTGAGTGGCCTCTCAACCCAAGCGGAACAAAGGCCCTTTCGAAGTATGTATGTTAAAGGCCAGGTCTCAGGGAGCAAGGTCAAAACTCAGTCCTTTTCCCAGGTTAGCAAGGTCAGAACTGGACCACCAGCCACACCAGTCTATTATATCTATGACTGTATCCGAGAAAGATTTAGACTAGGAAACGTGGCAAGTCCCTTGTTCCATCCAGTGTGCCTCAACAGAGCTAGAGAGATGTCTGAGCAATGCTCAACACCTCAGAGTTAAGGATGCAGAAACAAGGTGCTGGGCTGAGGAAGTGCGCGGTTACCAGACAAACCAGCGAAGCATGTAATCAATACAGGTGAAGATGGAGAACACACCCAACCTCTGCGACTTCAAGCGACATCATGTGAGGTTAAGATGGGAGTGAAGAAGAAAACGGAAGGAAAATGCAGCATGAACTACTGAATCTCCGATTACCAGACCTCACCATGAAGAAGTGCAGAAGTATCAGAAGCCTACAGTGGTTATGTGATCCATAAATGAAACTCAGGGAGAATGCACACTAAGTTGTTTTTTGTTTTTTTCGTTTTTTTTGGGGGGGGGGGAGGGGGGTTGGTTTTTTTTGGTTTTTTGAGACAGGGTTTCTCTGTATAGCCCTGGCTGTCCTAGAATTCACTTTGTAGACCAGGCTGGCCTCGAACTCAGAAATCTGCCTGCCTCTGCCTCCCGAGTGCTGGGATTAAAGGTGTGCACCACCACGCCCGGCTTAAGTTGTTGTTTTATAAAAACAAAAATCCCAATCATACCATGAAGACTCCAGAGCTGGGGTGAAAACCTACCTCAGAGAGGCAGAGAAACCACCCAGTTGACCTTCCTACTCCACCAATGTCCCAGAAGGAAAAAGCCTATTGTTCTTCATGATGTCTTAGATACCCTTCAACTTACTGACCCTCCTTATGCTCATTCCCTGTTGCTGGTTGCTTGCTCTGCCTCTTGACTTAAGGTTGACTTTATTTAGTTCTTGGATGAAAGGTGTGTGCTAGGGCTAAGTCATGCTACAAGGTTTTTGCCCGTTTATAGTCTTGGGATTCACAAAGCAATCAAATATCCTGCCACACTAAGTGGCTTGGTGCTTATGTCCTTCTTGATCATCTTTTTGAGTTGAATACTGACAGCTGGAAGGAGGGGAGAACGTTCTTGTTTTTGTTTCAGATAACATTACATATGGAGCAGGAGAAGTACTTCGGCTGGACAGAAAGCAGCAGTAAGGCTGAATTCAGCATGTGTGCTAGACTCTTATGGAATAAGAGGGCACATGGAAAATCTTGGACCATTAAGCAGATGTGCGGTCATGCTAGGTGTGAGCGGCAGGAGTTAGCCACGGGGTCACAATCCCACGTCCTCTCAGAGGAGCCATGAATGTGCGAAGTGATTATATGAGACCTTATTACATTCCTAAAAATTTTAGGTACATGCTTTCTAACTCTATCTTCATGACTCCTGGCTTTTAGATTTCATCCATGCCTTCACTTCCAATGACCGTGGCTTCCATTCCCTCACAAGTGTAAGTTTTACTAGGAGGACCTGTGCAATCCTGGTCACATTGGTGGAGAGGAGGGAGGAAGACCTTAAGGGAGGAGGGGCCGTAGAACATGGGTGATAGGAACAGGGGAAAAGGAAGAATAGGCGAGAAGACATGGCAGGGTAGAGCAGAGGATAGCAGAGACGGGGATAGCTTACACTGAGGACTAAAGCCATATAGAAGTCTACTAATACATGTTTGTATGTGTGTGTATATATATAATGTTTATAATATATAATCACATAAGAGCAAAAGAGAGAGGGGACTTAATTGGCATTACCCTACACAGGTGATAATGCTCCTCCATTATCAAGAAGCCATTGATTGCCAACTTAAAGCCCAGTGCCAGGTGTGAGATACCTCCTTATGATTTGTTGGTCAGGGATATCACAGAGACCCCGCCCCCCCCGAACCAACACAGGATATTGTCGTTGCTCTTGCTTGTCTAGCAGAGCTTTATGATAAGGCCCTATTGCTGAAACACCACATATTTTGGTCACAGGACTTGGAGAGATCCAGTTGTCACCAAACAGGAAGCTTTCCCCCCCCCAGGCTAGCTTTCATAATGCTGGAAGATGCTCTGTGACAAAGTCATCATCAGTGCTCCTCACCTGTGACCCTGTGACCTACAGTGATGACCACTGTAGTAACGTGTGCCCATGTTGGACCATAACTGCCTCAGAGGTAACCAAACTCTTTCTATTGGGTTTAAGATCCACTAGGCAAGAGGAACAATATGCCTGATACTATAAATCTTGCTGAGGACCCAGGGAAGACCCGTATAAAGATCAAGCCAGCCAGTATCCTGTCATGGAGGAGGCGGGGCCTACAAGTCCCACCCCTTACTGAAAACATATTGACAGTTGAAGAGGGAGAGAGTCGCCTTTCTTTACAGGCGACTGGTAAGCTAACCCATGCACAAGTAGATGAGTATATTTGGTCAGCATAAATGTAACTCAGTGAGTTATTACAAAAGAAAGTTGGGAGAGGCTGGGGAGGTGGGGTTGGATCTGGGAGACATTAGGGTGAAGAGCTGTGGGTAACTGTGATGGAATGATTTGTGTAAGACATAAATGGTCACACTATTCTTCTGCCTCGACCCTACAGTGATCGGTCACCTTCCTGAGAATCAGATTCAAGCACTTGGCCATGGCGGCGCGGACACATTTCTGATTCTTTCTGGCACCCCTCGCCTTCGACTTCCCAGTTCTCTGACTCCTGTCACTGTCGGGGCGGGGTTGACCATTGCTGGTCCTGCACCTCAGACATTCTTCCTCAGAATTCTCTTCAAGTCTCTGCTAGAACCTTATTTCTCAGAAATGTTTTCTCTCTTCCCAGTAGTCAACACGGTGGCCTTGTCCCAGGGAGGAAGGCCACGGGCCCTGCAGAAGGAGATAGACAGTAGTAGCGTGGTACCCAAGCCATTCTCATTTAGGAACTTCATCTGGCTGGGCCTTTCAATACCTAGCTAGCAGCTGTGTTTCCTGGTCAAGTGTGACCAAGTGACCATAGCAGTGTAAGCCCGTGACTTAGGGACTGAGCTTCCTTTTTTTTTTTTTTTTTTTTTTTTTTTTTTTTGGTTTTTCGAGACAGGGTTTCTCTGTGTAGCCCTGGCTGTCCTGGAACTCACTCTGTAGACCAGGCTGGCCTCGAACTCAGAAATCCGCCTGCCTCTGCCTCCCAAGTGCTGGGATTAAAGGCGTGCGCCACCACCGCCCGGCTCTGAGCTTCCTTTTGGAGGAGGTTGGAAGGAGATTTCTCTCTGTCTACCGTGCCATTTTGGGCTTTGAATTATTTGAATATGGCTGACCCAGAAACAAAATAAAACTTTAAAGCACAGACCCTGTCACACACAGAGAGAAAGCTCTTGAAATAGTAATAAGGGCCTTGATTTAAGAAATGCAAACGGCGTGTCGGAGTGGCAAATCAGCAGGATGGGGACGGTACAAAGGGATGAGGCTACGAAAGAGAATTCTCTATTAGTTCTACCTTCCTGGAAAGTTTTTTTTCCCTCCATCTGTGGAAATGTAAGCAGCTTTGCGGGGCAGGCTACAGAGAAAAGAGAGCGAGGGGAGGGGCAGTGTCTGTTTCCTTGGGAAATTTCACAGCCTTGTGCCTGGCTCCTCCTGGGCAGACTACTCTCTAACACATTTTGCCATCCTACTGGATGACCCTCAAGGGAGCTACTGGAACCAAGCTGTGGATGTGGCCAATTTATCACAAAAACTGTCCCAGGAACTAGACTGTTCCAAACCTAGATGGCCAGCTTTTCCTTTACTGGTGAGATGTAGGGGAGGATCCTCGCTTATGAGGATCTGTATGGAGAGTCAGTATGCTTTGTCGGGAAGCATGGGAACAGACCAGGAGGAATCAATGCACTCCACTTCTTTCCGGGCTGTTCACGCTCCAGTTACCCAAGAACAGACCACCTCCTATCTGACCATACCTAGTCCTAGGAGGTCTTGTTTTGCTCCGTAGTTTAGACATCATGGGTTCCAAGTTTTACAATTTTAGCTCAGACTTATTTTCTGAATGTACAACATATGCATCTAGATCTACCGAGTGCACAGAGGGTGCTCCTGGAACCCTGACCAAAAAAAAAAAAAAAAAAAAAAAAAGGTCCAAATGACGTGTGGTGGAAGAGCAGACTGCAGTCCCCTGGGAAATAAGTCCTTTCTTCCCCAACTTGCTTTTGCCTGGATATCTTCTTATAGCAATAGAAAAGTAACTAAGACACCCACAGAAAGCTGCAAAGGTACAGTGAACTGAGATGTTGCCTTAGCATTAACCCATTTTATTTACATATGTACAGGCAAACACAAACACATATATTGGTGAACCACCTCCAAGCAAGCTGTAGACACATTTTCCCCCCTAACTGCAATGAGTGTGTCTCATAAGGATCCTCCCCTACATCGCTAGGTGCTTCTCAGGAAATGCAAATCAAATTATGTAATTCCTTAGCTAAAAATTCTCCAAAGGTTTCCCTCCACACAGAATTAAGGAAGAGAGGGATTAAACAGGTGTTAGGTTTGTGGGAGTGCCTGCAAAGGAGAAGGTACTGAAGAAGTCACGTGGCAGGAGCAGCCCCCCCCCCCCCCCCCCGCAGGGCGCAAACGCAAGAACACAGGCGGTGCTACCCCTCTATTTCCAGCAAAGCATGCTGGGTTCACTCACAGGAAAGCAGCAGCTGGCAGGACAGAGAGAAAGGCCATGAAGGAAGTTTGGGGAGTCATGATTTTTTTGTTTGTTTGTTTCTTGATTATGGTGGTTATAAAACGGGATGTACTTGTTTAAACTTAGAGCACTATATAACAAAGGAGTTGTGCTTCGTTATTATGTAAATTATTTGTAAAGTATGTTTCAGTAAGTTGGACATTTAAAAATATCTTTGCCAGCTTGTCTTGGTTTTCTTTCTGTTTCTGTGATTAAAAAAAAAAATACCCTGACAAGGAGCAATATAATGGAAGAAAGGGGTTGTTTGGCTTACAGTTCTAGGTTACTGCCCATCGTTTTGGGGAAATTGAGGCAGGAACTCAACAGCTGGTCACATCATATTCACACTCTAGATCAGAGAGAAATGAATACCCTCACATTACCTGCTTCCCGATCATCGAGTTTTCCACTGTCCCACATAATTCGGGACCTTCAGCCTAGGGAATGGTGCTGCCCACAATGGGCTGTTCTTCCTACATTAGTGAACAATAAAAATAGCCACCTACAGACAGCCCCACAAACCTACCTGATAATAAAAATGTACTCTATGGAGACTCTCTTCCCACATGATTCTGAGTTAACATTTAAAGCCATCACATCAGCTTTCTGTTAGTGTACCAGAATACCTGAGATAATCAGCTTTAAAAGCAGGGAATGTTCATTTTGCTCATAGTGTTGGAGGTTTTGTCTGAGGTCAGGAGGCCTCATTACTCCTGAGTCTGTGGCATGTTGACCCATCACATACAGAATATGAAGCAGAGGAAGCTGAATGCCTTGTGTAGCTGGGAAGCTAACAGAAGAGAACAAAGGCTCTAGAGTTTGCTCTCACTCTGCCTTTTGAGGAGATGACCCCAATGACATAAGAACTCCCACCTAGACCCCACTTAAAAGTTCCACAAACTCCCCATAGCATCAGGTTGGGGACTAATTGTAATTTGAACATTAGCATTTTTCATACAGAATTTTTAGTGCCAATGCACTGTAATACTACTGAATTTTTCTTTTCTTTTTCAGTCCAAACAGTATTGATTCCTAATGTATCAAAAAGAGTACAGTAATGATATTTAACTCATATAGTGATTTATCTATAGTTAGGCCTTAAGTCAGTGATGCTGTACTGGTGAAGATACCATCTGCAGTCAAGAGCTAGTCCATCAAGCTTTTACTATTTCAAGAATAATGTTAGTAAAGAATAGAGTTTCTCTGCATAGCCCTGGCCGTCCTGAAACTCCCTCTGTAGATTAGACTGGCCTCAAACTCAGAGATTCACCTGCCTCTGGCTCCTTAGGGCTAGATTTAAAGATGTGTGCCACCACTGCCTGGCAGCACTGGACTTAATTTTCAACAGTTAATCTCTTCAGAATGTCAAGATCAGATGCTTACATAATGAAAGATGGAGGGAGCCTATCGAGGTAGCTTAGTGAGTAAAGGCACCCTGCATCGAAACCTGAGGACCTGAGTTCGATTCCCCAGTACCCTCATGGTAAATTGCCCTTTGACGGCCACCAGTGCTGAGATACATGAGTACACGCAGGTGTGCACTCACACACAATAAATAAATAAATGAGATGCAACAAGGACTTACAAAGAAGATGAATTTGACAGAACCACTGAGTAGTCATTCCACAGTCCATCGATTCCTTACAAAGCAATGGGGATGAACAGCAGACAACAGCAGATGCACACAACACGTGGAATGACTCTCACAAACAGAAAGTTCCAGATGCAGAAGAGCGCGATTTCACCTATCAGGTGTGTAAAACCTGGAAAAACGACTTCATGTTACAAGGGTGTCCGTTTCAGAGGACCTGGGAGCTGGCAGCTGAAGGGAGCCATGACAGGATTCCCTGATGTGGGTGGTGTGTTTTGATGCAGACAGTGGTTGCACAAATGCAGCCTGTGTTAACTTGTTGAGTGAGGAGAGTTGGCACCGGTATGTTTTAGCTGGTCTACAGAAGAAACTCAAGCATACAGCCCCTCCCTTTGCCATGCCCTCTTGACTAAGGTGCAGCCTTTAAATTTAGCATCAAGGTGTCCGGGGCTGAGAGTGGCTTAAAAGATCTTGGAACTGCAACCGAGAAATATGCCACAGAATGACATCTTCCAACATCACCAGTTTTCTTTTTAGATTTCTATCTGGGCCCTTGTGTGTACGGGTGTGTTTCTGTGTGTGGGTGTACATATGTGGGTATGTATGTGGAGACCAGAGAGTGAAGTCAGATGATGTTCCTCAGGGGCCACCTGTCTTATTTTTTAGACAGGATCTCTTCTCAGTGGGATCCGGGGCTCACTGATTAGCTGTGGCTGCGTGGCCAGCAAGCCCCAGGATCTGGCTGTCCCTGCCTCCCCAGTGCTGGGGTCACAAGCACTCCCAGCTATGCCCAGCTTTTACATGGGCTCTGGGGATTAAACTTGTGTCTTCTTGCCTGTGTGACAAACTCTTTACCAACTGAGTCGTTTCCCCTTTGGGTTCCTTCAGGTTTCTTTGGTTGTTAAAACCACAATGTTGGGGCTCGTCTAAACTGTAAAAACAGCAGGTTTTCAGCTCAGGACATTCAAAATGGCTGACAGGGTGTATATCCTCCCAAGATCCCTTCAAATGCTGGAAATAACTTAATTACTCAGAACCACTGGGGGCCCAATAGAGATTAGAAAAAAGCTTCAAGAAGTTGAAGATGTTGAAGAACTGGTAAAGAGGAGGGTTGGGTTAGCTGAGAGAGCCCAGAAGCATAAGGCCTGAGTTTTTAATTGGCTCCACTGTTTCTTGTTGAGCTTCATATTCCTTGTATATTTTTGGTAGAAGTCTTTTATGAAACATCTTCTTTGTATATATTTTGTCTAAGTCTGTTACTTACCTTTGATTCTGCAGTGTTTAAGTCAATCTTAAGTCTAATGTATCAGTTGTTTTACATGGATTTTGCCATGGTTTCTCTGAGAAGTTTTATAGCATTATATAGTATTGCATGTCATATTTATGTCTATGATTGAGTTCAAATAATCCTTGGGATATCTACTAATATTTTTTTCAAAGACTTTAAAGCCTTTTACATTCTGTGTTTGGGTGTGTCTGTGTATGAGTTATATGCACATGAATCCTGGTGTCTGTGAAGGCCAGAGGCCTCGGATCTATGTGGAACTGGAGTGGCAGGTGATTGGTGAGCCACCCAGCATCAATGTTGAGAACTGAACTCAGACCCTCTCTGCAAGAGCAGCACATGCGCTAACTCCTGAGCTACTCTCTGTATGTAAGGAAGAGAGAGCAGGTGGAGAGGCAGTGAGTTTCTGCCCTCCAGGCCTAGTGTGAGCAGCTGGACATAAATCCTCAGGAATTATAATGCGCTATATATTTCATAAGCTCTCTCCTAAGTTAATTATCCAATTAATCTCTAAGGACAATGATCCAAATGACTTCTTTTGAAAACTATCATTATTTATTAACATTAGAAAGCTGATGGAGAGATCCTGCCTGGGTCTCTGTAGGGAAATTAGAGTTCTTTGGAAACCAAATTCCAGGTCCCTCAAGATCTCCTTACTGAAAAGCTAAGAACCCAAACTCACCGCAGCAGGTGGAACCCACAGAGGCGACAGACACACTCTCAGTCACACTCAGATACACCCACAGAGTTTGTGTGTCTCCCTGTGTGAGGAACAACAGCCTTGTGAAATTCTTCTGTGAACCACAACACTAGAGTTCTGCCTCTGCTGGCTCGCTTATTTACGTGTATACTCATGTACCACGGTACACATGTGGAGGTCAGAGGGCTTGCCTTCCACCACATAGGTTCTGGGGATTGGACTTAGGCCATCAACCATTGTGGCAAGGACCTTTGTCCACAGAGCCATCTCACTGGCCCTGATATACAATCACTACTTCCTTGTTAAGCTGACAAAATACTGAGGTCTTGATTGGGATGAAAATGACCTGTTGAAATATTGATTAAATTGCATAGTAAGTTAATTTGGAACTAATTGTGATTAAGCAATGACACCTCTAAATTATGGAGCCCTAACGTGCTATCTATTACATCCCTGGCTGTATTAGTAGTAGGCTTGGGGGCAGGACATATGTCAGACTGCAGATTGCTTGGCACAATGAGGCTTTGGAAAGATTACCCATGCCCCCAGTCTCCTTCTCATAAGGTGGGCATCATGAGCGTCAAGGTGGGGTAACTCTTTTGTTTTTAAGATTTTATTTTAAAAATGTATGTGAAAAGAGAGATGTTCTCTCTCTCTCTCTCTCTCTCTCTCTCTCTCTCTCTCTCTCTCTCTCTCTGTGTATGTGTGTGTGTGTATGTGTGTGTGTGTGAGAGAGAGAAAGAGAGAGAGAGAGAGAGAGTACATATCTGAGTGTGAGTGCCCTCAGAGGCCAGGAGCTCCAGGACATGGAGGTACAGGCTGTTTTGAGCCACTGAAGGTAGGTGCTGGGAACTGTGTTCTGCTCCTTTATAAGAACTGCAAGTGCTTTTAACCACCGTGCCATCTCTCCAGCCCAAGGTCAGGAGATTCTGAAGGTTGAATGAGTTAACACATTGAAAAGGACTTAACCTGGTCCTGAGCCCATGATAAATGCCCAGTGTCTTAGTCAGGGTTCTATCACTGTGAAGAGACGCCGTGACTGAAGCAACTCTTCTAAAGGACAACATTTAATTGGGGCTGGCTTACAGTTTCAGAGCTCAGTCCATTACCATTATGGCAGGAGGTAGAGAGGACATGCAGGCAGACGTGGTGCTCGAGAAGAAGCTGAAAGTTCTACATCTGGATCCACAGGCAGCAGGAAGTGAATGCCACACTAGGCCTGGCTTAAGCATCTGAAACCTCACAGCTCGCCCCCACACTGACACACTTCCTCCAACAAGGCCACACCTCCTAATGGTGCCATTTTATAGACCAAGAATTCAGGCACATGAGTCTATGGGGGGCCATGCCTATTGAAACCACCACACCCAGTAAGTTACACATATGATCCATAAAGGACTTAGGTATTTTATTAGGATGAAAAAAAGAACATGATCTCCAATTACTGTTCTTGTTTCCTTCTTTTTGCTATTCTCTGTCTCAATGTCTTTGTTACCCTCCTTCCCTTCCTCTCTCTCTCTCCCTTCCTTCCTATCTCTTCCACACTTTTATTGCCAACTCCTTGGTTCTTTCCTCATCGTGTACAACAGTGACAGAGCCCATGATTGGCTTGCTTGTCTTATGGAGCAGATGAAGACCATTGCAGAGAACCACAACTGCTCAAAATGGTGAGAACCCCTAACCATGAGGTGCCTGGCCTCAATCGAGACAGTCAACAACACAGATACTCCTAAGGCTCAGGAAGCAGCACAGGGGGCAGAAAGGCTGTAAGAGCCAGGGACAGGACATATCGTATGGGATGCTTTCTTCTGAGAGAGAGAGAGAGAGAGAGAGAGAGAGAAAAGAGGGAGGAGGGAAGGTGGAGAAAGAGGGAGAGGTTGTAGGTCAGAGACAAGGGGGAGGATTTGAGAAGAGCTGTGAGGATGAGTCGGGGGAGTGTGATCAAGACCGAATGAAATTCTCAAAGAATTAATAAAAAATATTGTATATTCACACATATGTGTGTGTGTGTGTATGAGGAGAGGCAGAGAGAAAGATTACCACCTGTGAGGTAATGAGTCACTTTTTATTCCCAAATTTCATTTAAAAAAATGAGGAGGGTCTATAAAAAGCTACATACTCTATGTATTTTTACATCATTTTATGTTTATTAGTCACTTTCATAATTACTACCTCAAACAAAATCAACCCCTGGAACTTGGGTTTTAGTACAAGCCTGACACTTCAGATGCACAATCTCTAAAGTTTGAGATGTGTGTCTGTCATTTTCCAAACGAGACCCAGGCTATTGAGGTTAAGTGCCTGCCCAAGCTCAGACAACGTGTGGCAGGCCAAGATTCAAAATTCCCGAACTGTGATTCTGTAGTCCACGATTGTAACCTATTGCTCTTTTGGTAAAATAGGATGCTTTCTTTCCCTAAATCTTCATTTTCTTTCTTTCTTTCTTTCTTTCTTTCTTTCTTTCTTTTCTTTCCTTTCTTTCTTTCTTTCTTTCTTTCTTTCTTTCTTTCTTTCTTTCTTTCTTTCTTTTTCTTTTTTTCTTTTTCTTTCTTTCTCTCTTTCTCTCTTTCTTTCTTTCTTTCTTTCTTTCTTTCTTTCTTTCTTTCTTTCTTTCTTTCTTTCTTTCTTCTCTCTCTCTCTCTCTCTCTCTCTCTCTCTCTCTCTCTCTCTCTCTCTCTCTTTCTTTTGGCAGGGGCCGGTGTTGGTGGTAAAGGGAATTGTAGGCTTTAGATAGAAGTGAGTTTGCTGTCCAAAATGCACAAGGAGAAAGATGAAGGAAAAGGCTTGAAGCACTGCCCAAATTCGGAGTAGACCAAATTTCTTTTGGTCTTTTGACCGGTTCTGAAGACCACAAAACAGTAGCTGCTAGGGGGAGCGCCCTGCTGTCACCCTGCTTGGGTCCTTGGGAGTCCTCGGGCTGGTGCTTTCCTGCGTGGCTGTAGCCACCCACTGCAGGAACGTGTGGATACCCTCTATCATGCTCGCACAGACCAGGCTGGCTCCTTCCTCCATCACAGGCCCCTGCTCGCCTCCACTGCTTCCCTCCTCAGGCACCGGCTCCTTCTGTGTCCACACTACCTCCTTGGCTCCTGGGAGAGGTCAGCAGCATGTGTTCCACCTTTACACGCACCACAGCAAATCCCTCTGGCCTGATGCTGACAGCACAGGACAAAAGATCTGAGGTTTTCCTTGCTGCCCTTCTCATCCTCCTCACTGCGGCACCCTCATTACGCCCCCCACATCCCTTGGTTAGAACCCCAGTTGTCCAATGACAGCAGTAAATTTCCCCCTTTTCTGTGAACCGTCTTTGACCAGATATTCTTGAAACTGGCTGAGCTTCTGAGCCCCCACCTCCTGAAGCCCTATAACCCACCATTCCTCCATCTCCCCGACGTCACGCAAACGCTCCTCCCTCACAGCGCTGAAGCCAGCTTCTTTTAAAGCTGGGCTAATTGTGCTTTTTGGTTTTTTGTTTATTCCTTTCAGAAATACGAATAAAAAGATGCGGCAACCCTAGCAGCAGGCCCACAGGCTGTGCAGAAGCCGCCAGCTCAGGAGACCAGGGTGCGAGAGGGAGGCAGCCGATGGTATCTGATTTTTCCACCCTGATTCGCTAAGGCCAGCCAGCGAAACATCTGTTTCCCTGGTTTTCCCCGCTGTGGTTATGTAAGTGAACTAGTTAAAAATGAAGGCAAAAAAAGGAGAAAAACCCAAACAAATCAAAACAACCCCAAAGAGCAGTCCCCACCCTCGACTGTGCAAATGCATAAGAACTCTGATCTAGAACTTCTAATGCACCCCATCTGGAACCTCGAATGCATCCAATCTAGAACCTCTTTTGTTTTTTTCGAGACAGGGTTTCTCTGTGTAGCCCTGGCTGTCCTGGAACTCACTCTGTAGACCAGGCTGGCCTCGAACTCAGAAATCCGCCTGCTTCTGCCTCCCGAGTGCTGGGATTAAAGGCGTGCGCAAGCCCGGCTCAATCGAGAATCTCGAATGCATCTCATCTAGAGCCTCTAATGTACCCAGCAAGGGTGGCAAACGTCATGATCTTGCATTTTGAAACAACTCTTAACTCAGTTTCTCCTGAATAAGTGACCACTTCAAAACTCTGGGTTCCCCCTTCACTCATCCACCGTTTCTTTTGGAATTGGACTAAGCTGACAGAGAATGAGGCTATTAAAGGGCAATCTAAAAAACAAACAAACACACAACAACAAAACCTACACAACTCTAAAAGGAAGTGTGTGGAGGTTGTTGCTTCCTCCCTGTGCAGATCCAGAGAGACTTCAAAGGAAAGTCATCCTTCAGGAAGGCTAATCTGACCTCTGCCATTAGGGCTTGAGTGGGAAATGTCGCTCCCAAAGCCCATGAGTTGGTTTCGCCTTCCATGATGCTGCAGTGTTAACAGGCAGGGCATTTGTGAAAGGACTGGGGCTTGAGGCCTTTGAACTACAAGGAAGTGGTAGGAACTTCAGGACTTGGCATAGTTGGGGCAGTCCCTGGAAGGGCATATTTTGTCTCCATTATTTTGATTCTCCATCCCTCCCTTCCTCCCCGCTCCCTCCTCTCTCCCTCTAAATCCCTTCCTACCTCCATGATGTGAGCAGCTTTGCCCCATGATGCTCTCCCCTCCCCCCAGCCTGTGATGTGCCACACCACAGGCCCGGAATTGATGGTGCCAGTTACCGTGGAAACATAAACCAAAATAAACCTTTCCTGGTTTTAGGACAATTTTACCTGGTATTTTATTACCGTCCCAGGAAGTAAGCACACAGGCAATGCAGAGCTAGCTTCTTTCAAGAGTGGGAGTGTCCTACCTTCACGGGACAGCATTCATCTGTATTTAAAAACGAGAATCAATATCAGCTCTCTACAAGATAACTTTGCTTCCTACAAGTCTTAAGTCAAGGATCATGAAAGACAACGATGTCTATAGAAGCCGTTAACACTAGAAGAATACTTCCTCCAGAGTCTTTGCCACGTATCCATTTTGTAATGCTTAATCTCCTTCGTAGGAACCAAAGACTGGCCTCAGTGGGTGGGAGAGTTGAATGACTGAATTTGAGAACCTGTCTTCCAAATATGAAATTATAAGTTGAGTGTCATTGTGCTTTGACTCAAAGCGCCTCCCCCACAAATCTCATGTGCTGAACACTAGGTTCACAGTTGATGTTAGAAGGGAGTGGAAACTTTAGGAGGTGGGGCTGAATTGGAAGATTTTTGTGCTGAACACTTAAAAAGGGTGTACTGGGACTCTGGCCCTTCAGTGGCTGCTATGAGACAAGCAGGTTTGCTCCCACCATGATGTTGAGTCTTGCCACTGGCAAAAACCAAACCAAGCAACCAAATACCTATCAGATGACTATAGACTAACTGCAAAGCATTGCAGGATAAGTCTTTTCCCATTTTAAGTTAATTATATTAGGTATTTGGTCACTGTGGTGCAAAGCTGACTGGACTACCACAGCTTTACAACTACAAATATTCTTCCATAAAGCCTTCTGGTCTAATCCACGAGCATTCTGACAGCACAATAACCATGCATATTTCTAGCTATCTTCCTAAGATTAGCTGTCAGGTCAACCAGGCATTGTGGGGGGACCCCGTCACAAGCCTGTGGAACTCCCTTAAGACACGTGTGGGGATGCAGAGCTATCTCAGGATCACTGTCTCTGTGGGAGGGGACAAGGTTTACAACCAGGCGCTGTGGAGTATCTGGATAAAGTCTTGGAGCCAAAATAGGTCATGACAATCAATATGCATGCACAGCACTTCAGGTCTCTGGCAGTGCTGGCCTCTCGGACAGTCCATGCTTTTACTTACACACTCCCTGGTGACTTTCTGCATCAAGAAGCTCGATGCACACTGGTTCCTAGGGAAGGGTTCGAGAAATAAAGACATGGCCCACGGTGGATTTCCTCCTTCAAAGGAAAACAAACGGAAGGTGTCAGGAGCACATGGAGGACGGCATCCCCATTTGGGGTTGAATAGGAGAGAGAAGCTGAGGGCAAGGCAGTGGTCTGAATTAGGGCTGAATGGGCAAATTATACATCAAAGGGATATGGAGCACGGGTCACAGCTGTGCTCGTTTAGTTTTGCTTAGTCTGAGACAGTCCATTGGTTTATTATTAAGTTGGTAGAGTGTTCAGTGTGATAGCGCTGAGTTTATGCTTTCATCTCTCCTTTCATGTAAAACCAAAATGCACTGGGTGGTGTTTTGATCCCAGTGACTCAAGGCCTTTGTTGTTTTGTTATTTTGAGACAATGTCTATGGAGCTCAGGGCCTATAATCTCATGTTGCTATTTTTATATTTAAATTTGAAAAAAATGACTTGAATTCCATGGCATGTACTATGTAGCATTCCTCTCAATCAGATGTCCCATCACCCTCTCAGTCTATTCTTTTCTTCCTTCTTTTCTCTCCATCTATTGGCAATTCCCGTGCCTATTATCCCCCAGGGTACTGTCCTTGACTGTAGTCAAACCTCAGCTACAGACAAGCCCACATTCCCATTCACAGGTAAGATGGAGTGGAAACCCTATTTTTTCCCTATGTCAGCTAACGGAAGTGCACGTGTCCCTTTTTGGAGAGAATGAGCAGTTCCGGATCGGGCTTACATTGCATTCATCCATCCCGTTGTTTTCGGCTTGAAACGTGAATCCTGCGACATTTCTTTCCTGTATAGCATGAGTAAATATAGATAGTTCTTTGGACAGAAGATGTTAAAATGGGGAAAATGGCATCATTTTCCTCAGACAATTCCCTACCAATTCATGAAATTCAGCTCAAAACATTTGAAATAACTAATGCCACACACCCCAGAAGATAGTTTAAAATAATGCGTCCTTCTTCTTAAGAAAGTCCTGGGGAAGTTCAGGCTGGATGCTCAGTGGATGCTGCCTCTAAAGAGAACAATTACTGCTCTCACAACTATTTAGAGGTCCATGGTGCATGGGTAGGCAGCATACAGTAACAATAGCTGTGGAGACCCACTGGTGCAGTTACCAAACCAAGAATTTCAGATAAAGCATTTTAGTCCGTACGGGTCAGTTAGGAGGTACAGGCAACTGGGAAAGTGAAAGACTGTTTCTAGTGAGAGCTGCTTCCTCACCAATGGACAACCTTCCTAAGCCACACTCTGATCACAATCAAAAGCCCCCGAAGATCTCCATGTTGGAAAAAGGGTACAAGGAAGATGCTTGGATTAGAAAAAAAACCACATATCTCTCAGTACCATAGGCATGTCTGTCCCTTCAGGGACTAGAAAACTCAAAAGTGGTTAAACACTAAGAAGCCAGCCAGTCCAGGGGTTAAAGGGATTAAAGCAGTAAATGGCACTTGCACAGGATCTGAGTTCAAATTCAGTTTCCAGATTCATGTTAATCACTGTCACTGTGTGATGACAGTCATCCATCGCCTACAACCCACCTCTATCCCCAGGGGAATCTGATTGATGCCTTTGGTTTCCACAGGAATGAAAACACACACACACACACACACACACACACACACACACAGAGAGAGAGAGAGAGAGAGAGAGAGAGAGAGAGAGAGAGAGAGAGAGAGAGAGAGACAACCCCATCTCTATCCCCAGGGAATCTGACTGATGCCTTTGGTTTCCATGGGAACCAACACACACACAAACACACACACACTACACATATAGCTAATTAAAAATAAAAAATAATAATTTTAAATATAACCAACCATGAGACTTTCAGTAGAGGAGAATATGTTGCTGGTGCAGGCAAGCCATTTGTACTTGAATTGTTTTCATTAAATATATTTCACAGCCCCACCCCCAAGTGCCCCAAAGCAAAAGCATCTTGGAAAAAAATAAGTATTGAAAAAAGTTGATCAAGTCTAAAGCTAGATGGCTAATGGTTTTGCTACTTCAAAAATGTAGTTTTTCATACAGACACAGCAGAGATCTTTTGCTGGAATAAAGGCAGACCCGCCATAACAAAGTGGCCCCAGAAGGCAGAGGTATGACAGTCCATTTCCCCCTCCCACAGGTCTTGAGTGTATATAGTCCAGGGGGTTGGAATGACCCTGCTTGATCATCTAAGCTCCACCCCGCATTCCTGTGCCTATTATCCCCCAGGGTACTGTCCTTGACTGTAGTCAAACCTCAGCTACAGACAAGCCCACATTCCCATTCACAGGTAAGATGGAGTGGAAACCCTATTTTTTCCCTATGTCAGCTAACAGAAGAGCACGTGTCCCTTTTGGAGAGAATGAACAGTTCCAGATCGTGCTTACATTGCATTCATCCATCCCGTTGTTTTCGGCTTGAAACGTGAATCCCGAGACATTTCTTTCCTGTATAGCATGAGTAAATATAAATAGCTCTTTGGGCGGAAGATGTTCAATTATTTAGTGCCTAGTGGTTTGAAGATAAAAATGGCTCACGCAGGCTCAAGAAGACATAAGGTTGATAAAGGTTCCTGGAGGAGGTGTGCTTGTGGGAGGTAGGTTTACATGAGAGGTCACAAAGGGTCAGTGGAGGTGGCACATTAGCCTCCTTTTTCTTCCTGTGGCACAACACACTGTATTTCCAAGCAGCTAGCTGCCTCCAGGTATCCAGTCCACAGACACTAACAATGTGACACCGACACTCTCGCCATTGAGCAGTGAGGCTGCTGAGTTCTCTTCCCTCGCACTTCAGCTCACCCTGTGACCCTGCACAGAGAAGTCCAAGTAAGCTCCACCAGCCAGAGACCCAAGAGGAGTAAGACACTTTACTAAGTACCCAGATTATTTCTCATGCAGCACTAGAAAACAAGAAAACGATCTTGACTTTAAATTTGCCTCAACATCCCCGTAGAAAGTAGACAAGTGTAGAAAGTGCACAAGAGCATATCAGACTCACTGTGCAGCCTAGTATTTGCAGTTAAGAATTTATTTATTGAATGAATAAACTAGGAGCATGTACTTAGGGACATGGGTTGAGATAACACTGTTACTTAACAAGCACATTTAAACACTGGTGTAAACAAAACATTATTTTGGGTGTTACAATTACTAAAAGGAGAAGACCCTGTCCTTATTTATGTCCCACATTCTTTATTTCAGACCCATCCTGTAACTTAGTTCTTACTACAGATCCCCTCAAATCCCTTGTGAAATTTAATTTAATTACAGCTAAAAAATTATGCTGGGAAGTGATAGCGTTTGACTTTAATCCCAGCACTCGGGAGGCAGAGGCAGGCAGATCTCTGTGAACTCAAGGCCAGCCTGGTCTACAGAGTGAGTTCCAGGACAGCAGTCACACAAAGAAACCCTATGTTGAAAATCTCCAGGGAAAAAAAGAACCTATTTAAGCCAAGGATGTAAACACCCCAGTTTAACTCTGTAACGATCACTGATTTAACAATATCAATGAGGGATAAAACTTTAATTTTAGTATTATTTTAGAGAGCAGTTCTACATCTTTCTGTTTTCTATCCCCCCCTCCACATGCGGGATTTCCTTCTCAGTTGGTCTCACTTTGCCCAGACTGGCCTTGAACTACTGACCCTTTAGCCTCCACACTTCCAGTGCTAGGGTTACAGGCACATGCCGTCACACGTAAGTGCTTTGTTCTACACTTTCTGTCCTACCGAGATTTTTTGTCCTTGGAAATTTTTAAGAAAATTATTACCCCATGAAGTTCGGTACGAGCACCATGTGGCTAATTTATTCACCAAATATGCCCTGAGCATACTCTTACGGTAAAGTCACTATGCAAACTGGAACACCAGGTGCCAAACTTTCAAAGACAACTCAGTTTACCGAAGTCTGACTACTGCAAGACTGAAGAATATTCGAAGCAATAAAATAGAAAATGAAGCAAAAATAACCTGACAGCCAATTAAAAATTAACAGAGAAGTCGTACTGTGATTTAATGTAGATTCATTCATCTATGAATTGAGATCATCTTCCCTATTTCAACAAAATTGAAATAATGCATCATATGGCATAAACTTTTAAGGCACTGCTATATGTAACATAAGATCTGGGTTCTGTATGAAGATACTGTGGGGCATGACACACGTTTGTACACATGTGTGAGTGTGGTATTCAACTGCAAATGCACATATGGAGGGGGGAGGGAGCTGACTTTGGATGTATTTCCTCTATTGCTCTCCAGTTACTTTGAAAGAGTGGGGTCTCACTGAACCTGGAGCAATCAGTTGGCTAGCCTGGCTGGCAGGCACGCTCCAGGGATCTGCCTGTCACCACCCTGACCGCCATGCCCAGCGGCAGGGTCAGAGGCATGCTCCTAAGCCTGGCTTCTGGGTAGATACTGGAGACCCAGACCCAGGGTCCTCAAGCCTCTGCAGCAGACCCCTTTCTCAGAGCTACCCCTGGCCACTACAATCTACAAACAGTATTAGTGGAAGGCTTTCAAATATAAAGATGTTTTTGTTTTACTTTTCCTAAATCCGGTCAGAAGCCAAAGTCATCAACCTACCTAGTAACTTTGTAGAAAGTGCACAAGAGCATATCAGACTCACTGTGCAGCCTAGTATTTGCAGTTAAGAATTTATTTATTGAATGAATAAACTAGGAGCATGTACTTAGGGACATGGGCTGAGATAACACTGTTACTTAACAAGCACATTTAAACACTGGTGTAAACAAAACATTATTTTGGGTGTTACAATTACTAAAAGGAGAAGACCCTGTCCTTATTTATGACTACATACACAATAAAGTGACAGGGAAGCACTTGTGATCTACACTAGAGATAACTGTCAAATTATTTGTTGCTACTTAAAATGGCAAGCACTGAAACAAAGAACTAGCAACTGCATGGAATCCTTACAAGACTTAGGAGCCAGGAGGAAACGAAAGGAACGAATTCCCCATCTTTTCTGGCACTAACTTCTCATTATAAAAGGTGAATTCACAATGAATAGTCCTATTTTTGAACAGGTATTCAAAGGTACAGATTTTGGAGTTATTTTCTGGGGTGTGTGTGTGCAGTGCCACAGTGTATGTGTGGAGCTTTGTGGAACTGGTTCTTTCTTTCCAATTCAGGTTGCCTGGCTTGGGTGGCAAATGGTCCTACTTGCTGAACCATCTCCCCAGCCCCCAACCAATTGTTTTCAATAACTAGAAATAAACCAAATGACAACCACAAGGAAAATTAATTTATATGCTTCTTACAAAGAAAATTTGACTTTTATTTACTGCTTTACAGAAGAGATAACATTTTTATTCATGTTCACAAACAATGTAAGATGGCCTGTGAAGACCTTGTTCAAGTTGGGAGATTACATGACTCTATGACATACAGAAAGTTCAAGGAAATGAAGTGGAAAAAGGTACAGAAGAGGGAGATATAGAGGCAAGCTCCCTTAGACACAGACTAGCGCAGACCAGAGACACGGAGACAGATTTAGCCACTTTTTGTTCCATAGAGCTGATACCTGTTGTCTGAATGTCCACCAGACTCAATGGACTTAAGGACTGGATTGACTTCAGAAGCCTGTTTTAATATTTAGCTTGAGCTGAATACATTTTTTTCCTAACGTTTAGTGTTTGTCTGCGAACGTGTATGTAGAACAGAGGACATGTCTCAGGACTTCACCCTCTCCTTCCACCCTGGGTGTTGACCACAGGCAGTCAGGTTTGCCATTAGGGTTAGGGTTAGGGTTAGGGTTGCCCACTGAGCCATTTCCCTGGCCCCAGACTGAAAGTTCGAGCAACAGAAAACTGAGTGTTAAAATTCGTCTTCTGATTCTTGGTCAGCAGCTTTCTGAGGTTGCCTCTTGATGTTGATTATTAAATCAATGGTTAATATTTTCATCAAACACTGAAGAACTGAAGTTAGTAATTGGTACTTACCAGCTACTGACTCGAACCCTGATTGACCACTTACCATGGGTTGACTGGCTTGCAGTGCATGAAGAGACCGCATGTATATGTGTGGGAAACTGTCCTTTCCCTTCTTAGGCTTATAAAGGATTTTAGGGATGCCTAGAAGAGCATCAGCTATTAACATACTGATGACAGTTTCATCTGACTGTTGGCATTGTTTGGCATAGCTGAGAAGGTAGTAACTCATCAAAATCTCAAAACTTCCACCTACTGGCAGCACACAGCCTGCCGGCACAGCGGATGAACAATAACCCTGACAAGTACAGGTATCTAGTGACTTGCGCATCACTGGCGACGTGTAACCCTTTCCGGCATTATCTGAGACCTGTAAATATTCGAAAGAAATTTCTGTTCTCGTGTCTTCTGCTGTAGGACTTCCAGTGGAATGATTCTCAATTGACAGGTCACAGTTATCAATTATCCCGCTTCTTTCTGGAGGCAAGCACTTCAGCATTTCATCTGTTTGGGATGGAGCTATTGGTGTCTTCTTGTGTGCTGACCACGGCTTACCTGCTATCAATTCTGTATCTGAAGCCCCCAAACCTGAACATACTTCTAAATGTGTTTGAGCTTCCAATTTATCAGTTTCTGGTGAGTGATTACGCTCTCTGCTATTGTCATAAGCAAGAGGACTTGGGTTACATTGCTGTTTGGTTTGTATGATGTAATTTAGATCAAGGTCAGTAAATAGCTGCCGAAGCATCTTAAATGCTCCGTGAAAAGCTCTCTCATGCTGTTCAACAAGACCCAGAACCGGTCCACAAAGGACCATGCAGTGAGGTATAAATGCACATGTGCTAATCAAGCCAATATGAACATACCTCTTGGATCTAAGGAGGAGGGGCTTGCAAAACTTCACCAAAGTACTATCAGAAATTTCACACTGTGAAGTGACCTCTGGTAGGACACAAGGAGAAAGACCAGTGATTCTCTGGACAAGGGAAACTTCTTCAGCTGATAAACACTCCACCACTGATATGCTATTAAGTCTCGCACAGTAAATAACCAGGTCTGGTTGCTTCACACTGGTCAGGAGCAGTTTTACATTCTGACTACGCAAGTAGTTCATTACTGTTTTTGTCCTGTCCATGATCCAGCACTGAGATGCCTGAAACTGTGTTTCTGAGTTGAGAACAAACTCCGAGCCAGCCGATGAAAACAGAGGCTGGAGGATTTCTGTTACTATCACCATCCTAATGTCACCATCTGCTGGGCAGTACACAGAAAAGTCTCTGGGAAGCACAAGGCCACCTATGATTCTAGAATCTGAAACAGGAAGGCCTGTCACGCCAACATTCAACTCTGCAAAACAGTGGTCCAACAACTCAAATACTTCAAGCCCACTTTCACAAGCCATACACTTGAAAACGTAGTCACACATCAACTGTGAAATGAATCTGTGATTGTTTCTTCCCACTCTTCCACAAAAGTATGCTTCCAGGAGCAACTCTAGCGAGTGCCTGCACAGTTTTCTTCCCTCAGCGGATGAAGAAAAGACAGACAGGTAGTGCCTGCTTAAACTCTGGTCTACAATACAACCTAGGGTTTGTGTCTGAAACGTTTGCAGAGCCTGGGAAATAGATTTCCACTGACCACAGTTTTTCCAATGCCTTTCATGGCTCTGAATATTTTCAGAAGTGAATGAATCTTTTCCTTTTTCCCCGACTGCATGAAGTCCTCTGAGTAAATGGCAAAGAAAAATAATAAATGTCTTAGCACCATCTCCTGTTTTTTTAAGGTGACTGGAAACACACGCCACTATCATCCTGTATAGAAAGGGAAAAAAATAACTCAGATTTTCTGTGTTAAATCCACATTTGTATAGCTACAAGGCACACAGATTGTCCTTTTGACCTATAGCCTTCGCTTTACCTTTCCTTTAACTACTTCATTCAGGGATGGGAAAAGAGTAAGATGTGTTCTGTGCAGGTGATGAGGTTTGGGGCTCGGGACTAGTAGTTTGGGCAGCTCTCTGAGGTCTACACTGGTTTTATCCAGGTCCAAGGCCTCAGGACAGGATGGGAGGTTGAGGGAGATGCGCGCCTAGCGGAGGGCAGGAGAAGTGAGGTACCTGGCTAAGGGATGTTCTAAGTGCAGCGCCTCCAGGAGGCAGCCTCCATCCCTGCTAAGCAGCACTTCGCCGGTGGGCTTCGTACACAACACTTGGCCGCCCTCGGGCCCCACGCAGCGGTTCGCGATGCTCTCCAGCACCTCGGCCACCCGCAAAGCCGCCGTCACCGACCCCTGGGACGCCATGGGTAAGGAACCGCGGGTAACGCTTCCGTTAGGTCAGGCCCGCAGAAGGGCGGAAACGGAAGAGGCGGGGAAAATGGCGGAAGAGCCCAGTGCCCCTCGGTGGGGTGGAGCCCGCCAGTGGTGGGCGGAGACTCGAGTGGTCCTGGGACGGTCCTTAATTTCCTGGTTCATAGCCCGCCGGCCTCTCTGGCCACTGCACCGGTAGGTCTCTGTAGGGAAGGGCTCCGGTGAGGGGGCGTGATTACCGCCCCACCTCGAGCTTACTTCTGTAGTGCCCCTGTCGTGTCATTTGCTCTCCTTGCCTTCAAGCAAACGGTTTTAGGATGCAGGACAGACGGAGAGAGCTTGGGTATAGCCATTTCTAGGCTCATGGCTTCCGCTGGGGTGTGCTACCTTGTCTGTGTTCAGGTATGGACGAAACCCCATCTAGTTAAACCACTTGAACAGAAGTAGATGTTTGCCTTTTATTCACATCGATGATCAATCGTACTACTGTAAGATTCAACACACTAACCTCGTGTACTGTATACCATCCCAAAGCAGAAATGTTTCACCCAGTAAAACACAGAGGCTTCAGGGAGCGCACGAGCGCTGGATTCATAGCTAAAGGGCTCCTTTCAACCATCCCTTGCATCCAGAGACCATCTGTGGTCCCTGCTTTCCTCATTTAAAACAAGTTGGAGTAACATACACTAAAACAAAACAAAACAAACAAAAAATCTTTTAAAGTTCCGAGGTGGATAAGTTAGTTTTTTTGTACCGTTTCTAACCCGAAGTACAGCCAAGTATTTGTCATTTACTCACAAAATTCTCATGGTGGATCATTACTTGGGCTGTTATACCCACAAGAAATGAATGCAGAACAAAGCTGTCAATGTTAGCAGGAAAGTGATCTTGTAGATATTCAATGACGTTTTTTTTTTTTTAAAGATTTATTTATTTATTTATTTTATGTATATGATTACACTGTAGCTGTCTTCAGACACACCAGAAAAGGGCATCAGATCCCATTACAGATGGTTGTGAGCCACCATGTGGTTGCTGGGAATTGAACTCAGGATCTCTGGAAGAGCAGCCAGTGTTCTTAACCACTGAGCCATCTCTCCAGGCCCTCAATGACGTTTAACACCGACAGCAGTGTCCTTACCCCACATGGGCAAGAGGATTCTGAGGGACAAGTTAGAATGAGCCGAAAGGAAGACAAATTCAAGAGTAAAGCCTTCCTGAGGTTTACTCAATAACTCAGTAATAAATGACTGGGAGGAGAACAGCATTTCAGTGTCTAATGATACTGCTTCAGTGTTTTTTCTTGGTTGCATTCATCACTGGGCATTATCTTTAGACTGAAATAGTGGGATATTTCAAACATTTAAATAGTACAATCAAGTGCACTGTGTAGTCGTGATTCAGGAGGCTTTTACCTGAGAAAGACAGACGGCCTTTATTCTTACTGTGTAGTTTTTGGGGTCATTTAGATATGCTGAACCTCATCTTTAATGTATGAAATATGTATAATCTTCACTTACTTTAATATAAAGTATCAAGTAAAACATATATTAGAGATTGTCAAAATTCCTGTCAAGCCTGTACCCATCTTTTTCACACACACACAATAAAAAAATTAAGAGGATTAATTTAGTACATTATGCATTAATACATTATATCAAGAGTCACTGGATCACAGATTGCTCTTTTAAAAAAGTTTATTTAGAATACCTACTTGTAGAAGTTAACATAATTTTACAGATCATTAGAAAAATTCTTTTCTCTCTGCAAACATGACAGGTTAGGAATAATAGATTAGAAATGTATACATTACAAAACCGCCTGTGACTATCTATACATTTACTATGCACCTTAAGAGAATTCTACAGTGTGCTGTATTTACACTGCAGGTGAAAACACACTTATATCCTATCATACAAAACTGACCAGTGCTAGTGCTTGACTTTATAAACCCATTAAGTGAAGTATTTAAAATTAAATGTGTATTTAACCCAAAGCCAAAAGTGGGAATAAATCCAACTGAGGGGCTGTGGCTCATCATTCAAATGGCTCATGACAGTTTTTCAGATAAAGAATATCAATATTAGCCGGGCGTGGTGGCGCACACCTTTAATCTCAGCACTCGGGAGGCAGAGGCAGGCGGATTTCTGAGTTCAAGGCCAGCCTGGTCTACAGAGTGAATTCCAGAATAGCCAGGGCTATACAGAGAAACCCTGTCTCGAAAAAAACCAAAAAAAAAAAAAAAAAAAAAAAAAAAACCCCAAAAAAAAGAACATCAATATTATGATATTAAAATAATTTTATGATAAATAAAGAGGCTGATTTTTCTAAATACCATAAAGTATAGTCACATTCATTTTTGTCAAGGTTTTCCTGTGGCTCTCACTAAATATGTTAATTTTATTAATAAGACACTGGTCCTGTACAATGTTAACAGTCCATCTTCAATTAAAAACTGTAACAAAATAGTCCTTTAATTGTAACAAAAATTGGATATACTAAACCCACACAATACATAACAAAATGAAACCAAATTATGCAGTGGTGGCAGGTTATACATTTTAAAGAATCTCTTTTTATATGTAGTCAAATATGAAAGACATTGAAATGTAAACTTATTGAATTGTGAAAAGTCTCTCCCACTGGATCAAATCAGAAAATCTGTATAAACATGAACATGTTCTTTATTTATATTTAATGTAATAGGCTACAGTCTCGGGTAGGGCTCATCGCGTATGTATGCCATCATACCTGAAATAAGACAAAAACAAAAGCAAAACCAGACTATTTACTGCTGACTAGAAATGCTAAACACTGAAAAAAGATGAAGTTTTATACATTTGTTTTTTAAAATTTTGATGATGATATTCTTCAAAAAGTTAAAACTGCCTTCCACAAAATTCTGTGAATATGGCACAAGTTGACACCCGAAAACAGTGTGAATTCCATCAAAAAGGCACTGTCTACAATACTCAGAGCAATCTGACAAGTTTACTTCATTGATGTCTGAGTATGAATATATTTGAAATAGCTACACAAACCCTTATAAAAGTACGGCATTACTGTTTACATATTCTTCAGCTAGATAAAAGGAAACACAGTGACCCAGACAAATGACCCTTTTATGACAAATAAGCTACAAACACTTTGAACACATTATGGTTCTGTAACAAAAAAATAACAAAAATATTTCCTTAAAGGCACAAAAGCATGAAATATTAAATGAGGATTGTATTTCACAAGGCCAACTTTTTAAGGGAATGCAGCTGTCAACTGAGCTGTGAAAAAGATGACCACTGCCGCTTTCCAAGTCATACTAGAGACAGAAGTGGTAGGAATTACAAGTTAAATCGATTGCTGCAGCACACTAACATCACACATGCCTGTTATCGTCTTGTCTTAGCCAGCAATATCTCACTAAATGGCAGAAAACTAAAGACATTTAACAACTGTGTCAATAATTGAGGTTATCTAAATTTTTATGTGAGAAAATGAAGTTTTGGATAGATGAAAAAAAACTGGTCATAGTCAGAAACCCTAGAAAGCACAATGAGTTTTCACCAAGTTTGGAACAGTTTGTCACATATACATTATGAATCCATTTATGAAGAAAGTTAACCCTTAGATCAGATTGTTCGAGGTCAGTCACACACTGGCTAAACGCAAGTTCAATTATATGTTGTTTAAAGGACTTACATTATGAATCCTCCAATTCCTGAGTTTTGTGTTCGGTTCACAGAAGGAAACTCATACAACTAAAAGCATCAGAAAAGCGTTTGACTGAACATAAGCTTTCAGTGTATAAGAAACAGTCACCCTGCTCATTAGCTTCTGACTCCTTGATTGAACATAAGTTTTCAGTGTATAAGAAACAGTCACCCTGCTCATTAGCTTCTGACTCCTTGGGTAAGGATCCATTAACACAAGCTCTAAAGTGAAATTAAAAAAACCCAACAATTACCTTTCCAGTTGTGGATATCAACACAAATAAAGCACTGTTCAGGTCACAAACAACACAAAGGATTAAGAAAGAGCTCTAAGGCATGTCACCAACAATTTTACATTTCAGGGTTTAACAATGAAAAGACTTTTCGTGATCAACCAATCAAGTTATATATAATATAAATTAATAGTAATTTAAAATCATATAAAGATCAAATTGTACAATATTTACAAAATATCACATCAATGAATAGGCAGTTGAGCATAATATTGGTAGTAGAATATGAATACAAACAATATATTGACAAATATGAAATATAACCCAAAACTCCATAATGAAATACTGGATACAGGTACATCTTGCTTATGCTGTTAAAAGTTTAAAATATTTTCATATGAAATACAGCATTGTTTTGCTAACACCACATTGTAAAAGGCTGTTCATAGGAACATAAGGATACCTATATTCATCAGAAAGAGGCTTTCAGGGTGAGCACTGTAGCTGTCCTCTCACAGCAGAGTTAGCTTTTCTTGTATCTCAATCCCTTCTCAGCTGAAGGCCGATGTAGCCAGACAGCAGCTCTTTCTTAGTTGTCACTCAACAAACCCTTCTAAAACCTGTAGTTTGAACAATCTACATTTTATGATGTTTCAAAACTTAACTACCTTTTAAAGAAGTGTTTTTGATAATAATAAATATTTATGTAAAAACACAATTATTAAACTAAATAAATAGGCAAAACCTCTTAGGAACAAAATTTGCCTGAGCCAGAACAGAAAGACTTGTACAGAACTGTGGCTTGCCACAGGACGATGGAAGGAGATGATAAACTTCGTAACTTGATATTCTCCAATGCTCAACTTATTGTACATTTAAGCAAAATTATTTTAATGTCTTAAAGGCCACTGCAGTCTGTTCTTACCACCTTTTTTGACTTTTGAAGTAAGATATTACATTTTCTCTTCTATTTACTCCTTGAGCACTCTTGTGTCTAAATGAAAGCTAAAAAGTTTTTCATGAAGAAAACACCAAATCATCAGGATTTCACATAACCTACTTAAACACCTCTGACCGTTCCTTTTCAGCAAGTGCTTAAGTTGGGATTGTAACATATAGATCCATGTAGCTGCTTACCAGTCTTTAATATGATATATATGTATATATATATATATACATAACTATGTATTCACCTATATCTGTAACATTAAATGCTAGGGGTTAGAAAATCTTGTGTAAACTCTTAAAAAATTTCTACTTGTCCCTTACAATATATTAATTCTGATCACCCACATATTTTTTCTTGGTGTATCTAAGACGACTAACTGAACTAGGTAACTTGGAGATGGTTTTAACAGTATAATGTATTGAATTACTCATAATATGTCTATTATCTATCATTTTCCCACTGTAATTCCCTAATGAAACTTATATGCCGGTCTTCTGAAGACAATAGTTGACCCTAGATGTATTTATAGGAGTGACGGCATCTTTGTTATGAACACTGGTATCAGAATTCTTCACAGCACACTGTAGAACACAGGAACTGCTGTCAGGGAAGAGCTCTTTATACACACGTGGGTCCACTATACTCACGTGTAGGCACAGTCTCATACAAGTGTTCTGGCACTTAACACACAGCCGAATTGTAGTAACCAAACACAGTAGCTCTTGTTTTGGGTTAAGGATAAAAGATGTGAAAAGTAGGTAGACATTTCTACGTTTATCTCCTAATTTTGTTTGTTGTGATGCTTTAATAAAGAGCAAGCCAATTTGAACAATGGTCCCAGATCACATCTAATCTTTCTAGTTCATGGATTCAATGTTGAGAACTTCTACTTAAATATAAAGTTTATTACGACTTGAAGCAAAATCAGAAGGAAAATGACGAAGTAGTCTTTCTGTTGCAGAAAATAATCCGTAGCAGGTGTACTAGAAAGTAAATGATTTCGAAGAGCCATAATATTTCTGCAAAATAAGCAACAATACATTTTATAATATTTTTAGAAACATTACCATAAAACATCACTATTATAATGTTATTTTACTGTCACAAGGTATCTAATTATATTACCTAAAGTAACCAGCTCAATCAACTACAGCCCCGAGACTGAGAGTCCAGGCTTCAGGCCAGGATGCTGTAAGTACACTAACTCAAGCTTATTACTTTATGATACCATATCAAACATAGTCATCAGAGTTTAATGACCCAGAAATATTTCTTCTATTTTTAATATAGTGTATAAATATAATTTTATATAACAGAAATTATATAAATATAAATAATATATAATAAAATATAATACACATTTATCTTTTCTATTACAAGAGTGGTTTTAAGAAGAGCATTTGCTCTTTAGTTGGTTAAGTTTCTTTTATCTTTAATTGTGAGATAAGAGCGGAGTAAAAATTCCAAATTCTTAAAGAAAAAGTAATGGAACAGTTTTTTTTTTTTAACACTGTCAAACTGAAGAATATTCAAGAGCCTTTTTTATGCTACAAATTGTGAATTTAGTAATAAAATATACTTATAGAGTCATCAAAAGGAGCTGACGAGTGAATTAACATGACTTTTTTTTTTTTTGGAAATGTGCTATGAAGAAAAGAGGGCAAAAGCAACCAAGTAGGTTTATACAGATACTTAAACTGTATAATGTGAACACTGTTTCAAGGCCTGGCACTACTCAGGGTGCACAGGCCATCCTGCCAGCTCTGAAGAAGTGAGCAGTCCGGCGGGACCAAGAGCACATACAGGAGCAACTCAGGGGGCTAGGAAGGAAGGTCGATGAAGTTAGGCAAGCTCACGTGCAGGGCAGGCTAAATCATCAGAGTGTTACAGAAAAGGTGACAGTGGAAAGTAATCTAATGGATAGGCCGGGTGTTTTGAGACAGTGCCCCACCCCCATCCCCCACAACCCCCTGAAATGCTCTACACAGACCAGGCAGACATCTGCCTGCCTGTCCTCCTGAGCACTGTGAGGGGAGGCCTGCAGGCCTAAGATTACACATGTAAACGCTCACACAGCTAGTCTCCATAATGGACAGGAATGGGCAGGAACTTCTTTCCTCTGGGCCCACGGTTAAGTGTTAGTAACTGTTAGGTGCTAGATTATGGAATGGCTGGGTCTCAGGGCAGTGACTGTTCTGCTATGCATGTATTTCAGTGAAGAAATGGCATAGTACAATCGCATATTAGCCATACACAGAGGGGATGGCAGGAGCAAGTTAGTCTGTCGGCTTTCTCAGAAACAACTCTTCCTGCACATCTACCCCAGCCACGTCCCCAGCATGCCATTAGCAGTAGAGCACTCTACCCTCAGGGAGAGAAAACCCTCATGACTCCATCCTTTGGTATGGAAGTAGTTCAGTATGGGAGGAATCTTCAAGTTTGAGAATTCAGGCAACAGAGGTGGAGTTATGAAACAGAGTGCATGATTTCCTGTAACAAGGTCTGACTCCTCTGGACTCTTATGACTAGCCGCTGTCAGAAGACCTTACCTTTTAATCTCTTCCTGTGTTTGCTTTATAGACTCAATGGAACTCTGAATGTCTCCCAGGTCTATCCCCTTCTTCCTTCGTGTACTTGGTTTTACAGATTGAGCTAAAAGACATTTAGAATCAAGTTGTAGGCACAATCTATAGTTAAATTTAATGACTTGCGTAATAACAATCTTTCTAGGCATTGGTTTGTTTGGATGGCCCACAGACTAATAAAATAAATATAAATTTCTGCAGTTTTAAGTATTAAACATACCATATATCAAAACTAGAACACCGAACAGAGTAGTTAGGAAATTAATTTGTGTAATCAGTTTTATTTTTTTAATTTACTAAAACAAGCAAAAAATAATCCACTTAACATCTGTATTAACAGGGCTGGGGAGGTGGCTCAGTGGCTAAAGCACTGGCTGCTGTTCATTTCCCAGCACCTACATGGCAGCTCGCAGCTGTCTGTAACTTCATTTCCAGGGGCTCAAAAAGCCTCACACAGACATACATGCAAGCAAAACACCAATGCATAGGAAAAAAAAAATAAACACATCTGAATTCCTTTGGGAAGATACTGCTGTCTTCCCTGGCCCGCTGGGCCGGATCTGGAGAGGGCGCAGCTCTGAGCTCCCTTCCCCTCTAGCACTCTTGTTCCTTTCAGTTCCTTCCCACCTCTGTGTGCATCTGATTCTCAAGGTTTCCTGTTCTAAACTAAGGATCATGGGATTGCCCCCATCCACTGCTGTAAGGCATCAAGTGGGCAATAGATATTAGCAGGCACATTACAGGTAATACAGTGGTAGGCACCGAGAAGAGAGGCAGTTAGAGTTAGAAATATCTCTACATTCCAGAGGTGCACATCCCACACACCTGACCTCCAGGCTCCCTGACCTTACAGGGCTAACTCATTCCGAGGGCAAGCTGGCCTCAGTCTCCTGTGTTGTACAGTGACACTCAGTCTCTTTCTGCCATCACCCACCCCATGCCCCAAGCCTAGGGTCACAGGCCACAGAGAGTTAGAAACTCATCCATCCCTCTCCCCCGGACTCATCTCCCTTTCTGGTAACGCCCTCTTCACGGATCATCTAATGGCCTCACTTACTACTTAGCCCTCTAGTGTCACCACTGCACGTAAATCAGGCTCCCAGCTTCCTGTAAACTCAAGACACTGTGTTGAAAGTAGATTGAAGACATTTTTTTTCTTTTCAGTTTCCTACAATGTCAAAGGTGTTACCTTAATCCCTTCTTAACTGTATCCAATATAGTTGAAGTCAGTTCATACTATATCTGACTGGGTCAAGACACTATTTAATCTAGTTGTCCATGACTTTTCCATATTTATATTCTCATTTGTCAGTGACTTCCAAATACTACTAGCTTACTTAGGAATGAGAAACTCTTTTGAAACATGAAGTGACTCAACACTTAGAATCTATGTCTTGAACTCAGTCATCAACACCTGACCGCCATACAGAGGGGCTGCTCCTGCAGTGTACGGCTGTCTCATGTGCAGCTTCCATTCTCCACCTCCCGTGTCTTTTCTTCAGTGACTATAAGCTGATTGATTGCCCATCCATAATCCAATCAGTATTCATGCCTACTTCCTGTTTCCACAGAAACTCGTACATCCTCGAGTTACATATACCCAACACCAGAGTAAAAGATTTACTTAAAAATGCCTCCCAGTGACCAGTCTTTGATTCATATCTTTACCTTCACTTCCAGATGAATCCTGGATGTCAGGTTCTGGGGAAGAATAGCCTTTTACCACTTTCTTCTGTTGCCTTGTTGGTTTATGTTTCATTTTTGGAACACTAACCTGGAAAAAACGTATTTATTATGTGAATTTTCACTACAACCTGGAATTATACCATGTGCACTTGCACATACAGCTGGCAAACCATCGATGGGGGCAATGCTTGGGAATGAAAGTGCAGACAGTCTCGTGACATTTAACAAGATACGCTGCATTCAGCAAGCAAACCTCCTAGCTGAGTTTACAAGAGTACTAAGACTAAAAATGGAGAAATCTATGAAGTAACTTCCCTCCCATTCCTGACCTATATACGCAGAATTTCTCCTTCCTTCACTGCTGCATGTGGCCAGTGTGTATGCTCTTCACCTTTATGTCTATACAGACACAAATACATCCACACAACTTGTGTTCTGTCCCAGAGCATCGCCAGTGTTTTATACAGCAGTGTTTAAAACACATTCTTATGTTGTTCTCTACGTTGAACATACCCACTGGATGATGTTAGGTTACTTGGGTAAAGCAAAAGGAGTTTATGGCAAACTGTCTTGTACCTACTTAAATCTATTGGTAGTTTCCTTTAGCAAGTTCCCCATTATAGTACTTTTCAGCTCTTCTATTCTGTTTGATTCCTTTGTATAACATCTTATTACTGACAGTCTCAGGAATGAGTGCTTCTATCTACATGTGCCTTCTAGGTAGCAAGTGTCCTGATGGGCATGTGTGTGTGCACACATGCTGTCTACTTTGCCCTTTCTGGACTCAGGGACTTATGCTGGAGCAGAGCCCTCACAGACTGTGGTTGTGCTCAGGCATAGGTGAGCAGGCACTCGACAGTGCTTTGAAGCCTTTTCTTGGTCCTTTATTCCCTTGGTTGCTCAAACGTTTCAATATTTGGAGAGTTCTGGTAGTTTTTGCTTTTTTTCTTTTTTTTTTTTTAAATGTCTCTTTGGGGTGTTAAGAGCTGCCTGTTATGCCATTTTACTTACCTAAAATTTTAAAATTGAAACCTAACTGCCAAGGATACTAAAGATTTAGCAAATTGATAAGCCTATAGGATCTAGCTACGTTTATGTTACATACCATCGGAGTGCGATGTTTCACTTTGGTCTGGATAACTCCATCTTTTTCGAATTGTATCATATCATTAAGTGGGTCCCATGGTCGAGTACTAAATTAAAAAAAAAAGAAATTAAATAGCTATAGAACTTAGTTTCTTATTAGATTCCATTAAGTAATTACAAATGCTGTTTTAATTTTAAGATTTTCTGTATCAAATCTTCTGATTCTTAGCTTATTTGGAAGAGTACTATCCTAGAGCGTAAATGAATACTAGAACATCAAGTTTAAAACCTCACACCACGAAGCAAGGTGTATGATACACCTCTTTAACCTCAGCACTGGGAAGACGTAGGTGGATCTCTGAGCTCAAGTCCAGCCTGGTCTATATATCAAGTTCCAGACAGCCAGAGTTATCTCAAAAAACAAAACAAAACAAAACCAAAACCAAGATGAATGAATAAACAAAAATAAAAATAAAATTTCACTTTATGGGCTGGAGAGGTAACTTAGCAGTTAAGGCAATTACTGCTCTGGCAGAGAACCCAAGTTCGGTTCCCAGCATCCAGATAGTGGCTCACAACCATCTTCAAGTCCAGCTCTGGGACTTACCACTCTTCTGACAGTCATGGTCTCCTGTACGTACCTGCTACACACCAACTCACAAGGTTCATACAATACACATGAAAATTTACATCTATAAAAATAACATTTCACACTAATTCATAGGTTGATAATAAATATACTAGAAATTTAAAGGCACTAAGTTATGTATTTTTTAAATAAATGTTTAACTTACTTACTCTGAAAACTTATAGTGCCATTCTCCAGTGAGCGGGTCAAGTTCAAATAACTTACAAACCCATTCTTCACTTTTTGTTTTTCGATCTCTGGCAGCTTGTCTTTGAGCTTCTTCCAAAACATACTTTTCTTGAGTAGCTTCTGTTTGGTCTTTGGCATTTATAGCTTTTGTCACTCGTTGCCAGAGTCTAATATACATGTAAAAATAATAGTTTTAAAAATCATCCAGAAAATGAAATATAGATTTTCATTTTTTGTTGCGAGTAAATACTGCTTGTGTGGCTTTTGACAATGTTTCTGCTCATACATAAGCTTAGAACAAAACCCAGTGCCTTAAAGCAGAAACACTACGAAGCTCTTCTTGCAAGAGAAACAATTACATGCATTCCCAAACACACAGTGAAAACTGTTGTCCGAGGCTGACAGGAATAGAGAGAAGGAACTCCCCAAAGTCCTTCACATTTTTAAGAAGCTCCATAGACGATTCTGACACACACTCTTTAGGAGTCCTAGACATTAGGATGATCCACCAAAAAAATCTTGGGTGAAGGAATTATCAGAGAACTTTTAAATTCAGTTTCTAGGACCAGGCCAAAGATAGACTTTTTAAATGCTTTCTAGATTACATACAGCAATGCTGTTGAGAACCACTAATTTAACCAAAAACTGTGTGAGAAAATGATTTCCCTTATTAAAGTTTACCTTCTTCCAGCAGTGACGTGGGAGCATAACCCCACCTTTGTCTCATCTGTTTGAGGGGCCATGTCACAACTGGAAGAGGCTTTGAAATTTGTTGCACATTCTACTTAGCTGGTAAAAAAGGTTTCCTTTCCTAAGTCTTACTACCTCATGCTTAAAACATGTAAGCTGGCCTGGGATCAAACATGTAAGCTGGCCTGGGGTCAAACATGTAAGCTGGCCCGGGATCAAACATGTAAGCTGGCCTGGGATCAAACATGTAAGCTGGCCTGGGATCAAACATGTAAGCTGGCCCGGGATCAAACATGTAAGCTGGCCCGGGATCAAACATGTAAGCTGGCCCGGGGTCAAACATGTAAGCTGGCCCGGGGTCAAACATGTAAGCTGGCCCGGGATCAAACATGTAAGCTGGCCTGGGATCAAACATGTAAGCTGGCCTGGGATCAAACATGTAAGCTGGCCCGGGATCGTCCCAGTACTGGGAAGTAGAGACAGGAAGATCAGTAATAAGAGTTCATGGTCAATCTCAGCTATATAGACAATTTAAGGCCACTTTGCTCTGGATAAAACTCTGTATTAAAAAATAAAAACTATTGAATGACACATGCATATCAGAATGGATGTGTGTGTTGATTACATGTCCTCGGGACAGAGAGCAGCATGTAACGTTTACAGCAGAAACAGAGTTTAGAAATGGATGCATACACATTCTCCAATGCTGACAACCTCGACTGTCTGTAGAAAGTAAAGCACATGCAGACCTGAGCATGGAAGCAGGACGGCAGAGTAAGGACTCACAGGGGTCACGGGTACTAACTGAGCATGGAAGCAGGACGGCAGAGTAAGGACTCACAGGGGTCACGTGTACTAACGCAGCACTGCCACAGAACTCTTAATGAGGAGTTACAAACTGCAACTTTATCCAAGGCTGAGAGTTCTAGAAAGAATTTCCTGACTTAATAACATAATCTATAGTGGTGCCAATTAATTTAAATCCTTTAGAAGCCAGGACATCACGTGGCATTACTTGTTTCAGAGGACAGAAAATGCAGGCTTTGTACTCGTCCCTTCCTTCACCTTTGCAGCCTAAGCCAGATTAGAAAGCACACGCCAGGCGGATGCTGAGAGCCACTGAGAGCTCCTGTCATTTTATCAAACAAAAATTAAAGCACTGGAGTAGAAGAGAAACAGGAGGACATTTTAGCTCTGTGCTACAGAGAACCAAGGTGATCTGTGAAGTTTCATGTGTCACATACACCAACCTAGAATGCTTCCAATCCCACAAATGACAAACTCTCTTGCAGAGTTAACAATACAGCAGACAGAACATAGTGTGACTACACTATTATGCAACTCAAAATACTCCTTAATTTCCATGGAGTTAGCTAAAGACGGTGTACTTACTTCTCTGATTCGAAATCATCCTGTTCTTCAAACTTTACAGTGTGCCTTATTAATCTCCACTGTTTAATGTCAGGAGTCGGATTCCAGAAAATCTCTGAGTTATCAGTCTTTTTGTCATTAATAAAAACTTCACTATCCTATATTTAAAGGAATTAAACATTAATAAAGTTTATTTTTATTTAGGAGAGGATCACACAGTATAGTAATACACTAACAAATTCTTCCTGCTGATGAATTCTATTAAAAAATATCCTAAAACAAATGTTAACTATTACATTTCTCAAAATCCCAAATTCTTTCCATTTGTATAAAAAATAGACTGGCAGCAAAGAAAGTTCATGAGATTTTTTAAAGTTTTACTTAACAAATTTCAAATATTACAGGCAAAGCTCAAGATGTCCACCTGAACTGTCAAAGAGCGCACAGCATTTGCAGTCCATGCGACGCGGTACACAATGGAGGACATCAAATTACTGAAAAGCATGGCAGGCTTTCTCAGCATTGAAAATTGAACACAGTCTTAGACACTTTATGTTTTTAGAACAACTATTTGTCGAGCTGTGGTGGCACATGCCTTTAATCCCAGTGCCCAGGAGGCAAGGCAGGCAGATCTCCTGAGTTTCATACCAGCCAGGGCTGCAGAGTGAGACCTTGTCAAAATAAAAATAAAGTGACAAGATGGCTTTACCAATATTCCAAATAATATTCAGATAGGAAGTCAATTAAAACATTTTGCAGGGACCAGAGAGATGGTTCTATGGGTAAAGGCATTTGCCACCAAGCCCGATGACTTATTCCTGACACCCATGTGGTAAAAGGAAAGAACTGACTATGCGGGCATGCGCGCGCGCGCGCACACACACACACACACACACACACACACACACACACACACACAGAGGCAGAATTTAAAAGGCCATTTTGCAGAAGCTATGTAGCCACTGGGTGAGTCCTTAAATCTAGCTCCATTTTTCACTTTTTCTTTTTCTTTTTTTTGCTTATTATAATACAGAATAGCATATACTAAGTGAAAATACATCTAAAAACATACCACAATCCATTTCAGTCACTTAAGCGCCTTGCAAGAAATTATATAAATGTGAATCTAGGTTGGCAGAGAAGTAAATCAAAGCTATTATTGTTAAACACTTTCCCATCCCCTACAAAAGAAAAACCTCTCAACCGGGGCAGTGCTGTCCAGCCAGAGCCCCAGGGCACAGGTCTCAGCTCCCTGATTTCTTTATGCTATGGATTCCATGCTCTGGGCTTTCCTTTCCTCCCTTTTCAAGTAGAGACATCTTAGATCTGCGTCAGAAAGGTGGTCAGCTGCTGAGGTACCTGCCACCAACCCTCATGGCCTGAGCCTGACCCCTGGAACCCTATTGTAGAATGAGAGTGCTGGCTTGTGTTGTTGTCCTCTGACTTCCACGTATGTGTCATGGCATATGTACAGATACATAGACACACACACTCTACATAGATGAAGAATATGAATGCGTATCTTTGTACCCACTTCATGAAGTATGGATAAACAAGAGTTACATTCCTAACAATGAACATAGTAAGCAAGTGTCATAACTGACAGCTACTTCTATCCATTTAAACGTTTTAGGAACAAAACATTATACAAAACAAAGTGCTACTGGCAACAGAACAATACCAAAACACCAGCTTGTAAGATAAAGTTTATTTAATTGCGTTACAATATGACTGCCCGTTTTCTCTATCAGATAAAATTATTTTTATAATGCTAACATATAACAATACTTACCCAATGGCCTTCCAAAGTAGCTAGGACTTCTTTTCCCAATTTAAGTTTCCCTGATATTTGATTAACATAGTCACTACTCCCTAGAAATGGCTTTAAAAAAAGAAAGTATTGAGCATTTTAGTTTATATTTACATACATTGTAGATAACCACATCTCAAAAAATTATAGTTACCATACTCTTGAAAGTAAAAACAGTGAATTCCTGACTCAAATTTCAGTTAGAGACTTTTAAGGAAGATAAATTTTAATTATGACTGTGTAAAATACAGCTAAAAACAGACTATGAAATCTAACTAAGTTAGAAAGATGGCGCAGGTATAAAGACCACAGCCTGGGTCTGGAGTACTATGTCCAGGACTGTGTCCTGTCCAGACGGCAACATATTGTTGAGAGAAACCCCTCAGAAAACTCAGGGAATTAAAAAATTAAAAAAAAAAAAATCTGGGCGGTGGCGCACGCCTTTAATCCCAGCACTTGGGAGGCAGAGGCAGGCGGATTTCTGAGTTCAAGGCCAGCCTGGTCTACAGAGTGAGTTCCAGGACAGCCAGGGCTACACAGAGAAACCCTGTCTCAAAAAACCAAACCCCCCCCCCCAAAAAAAAAAAAATCTTTCCAAAAAGTAAAATTAGAAGAAAAATACAATATTGCCTAAAGTGTTTCCTCAGAGAGAAAGTTTTGAAGCTTTGATGCTTCCTGACATTAGAATTGTCCAAGAGCACTTGTGATGTTCCAGCTAGTATCACCACATGTGTAAGAACAGGCAAGGCAAGGGAGACTGTATCACATAATCCTTGGGAGTTCCTTTTCAATAGAGAAGAGATTCCAGTCACTGAAATACCAACATGGAAGCAGTTAACAACTACCATTATAGCCCCTGGTTTATTTGAACACAGTGTACCAGGTAATAACTGACATTGTGAAAAGGATTCAACATTCCCTTTTGTTGACAGAAGTTTCTAAAGGTGGCTTCAACAGTGCCTACTCATTTCCTCCCCCGCCCCACACCCTTCTTCCGTGAGATCTTGCCACCTCCTGAGAAGTACAGTAAATATCCCCTCTTCCCCTAGGCTTGGGTGGGTGGGTAAGTCTTCAATAGACTCTAGCAGAAATTTGCAAATTTGGCTTCTAAGTCTAGTGATGGAAGGCAGCTGAGTTCTCACCTTGCTACCATGACACTCGTATTTGGAAACCTTTGCTGCTAAGGAAGACCTTCAGCTGCCATATAGCGGCCATGCTCTCAGGAAGCTACGTCCCATGGAAAGGCCACAGGAAAGGGTGCTCAGTGTGGCCTTTCAGGCGGCAGACTCATAAGGGGACCAAGTCTTTAGAAGGTTCTGGTCTCAACTAATCACTCATATTTTCCAAGACTTCCTGGTGCTCAACACTTTCTAAGAGACAAGCCATCTCTAATATGCCCCATACAAACTTTTGGCATATAAATATGATGAGCACACGGTTATCCATAAGCATGGAAGTTCAAAGTAATTTTTTACACAGAAATAATAACTAATCTAAAGTTGTCTTACTGTACACAACCCGAGTCTCATTCATTTCTACCTTCTGGGGTTTTGTGAAGCAGTGTTTTAATTCACAGAGATACTTCAGTCACTTAAGTACTATTTCCTCAATAGCACCAGGTTTTACCATTAAAGTTAACAAAAGCAATGGTGGCGTTAATGTTAATTTATCTCAGGTTGTGCCGTGATACTCACAGAGAATGCCCTCAGATGGACTTCTCTTTGACCTGACATAATTCATGCTTTTTACTTAGTTCTTATTTCACAACTAAACTTTTTCCCTTCAGTATTTACAGCACAGCTTCCCTTAGTTAGGAAATACCACTGACAGAAAGAGGACCAGCTGAGGGCTCCCAAGTTCTCAGCACAAAGGAGACTTGTTTTCCCCAGAGGGACAGAGGGCAGGGATAAGGGACAAAGATAGGAGACAGAGGAAGAGGGAGAAGGGGCAAGGGAACACGGAGAAGGGGTTGGGGTATCTGTTTGAAAATGGGACAAAGAACTGCCTCTGGACAGAGAGAAGACAGATGTGGCACACAGGAAAATGGCAGTTTGTGAAGATATAGTGGAAACCCCCTGTTAGGATGAGGTATTTAATGATAATTGGGCTTATTAATTAGATGACCCAAAGGGGGCCTTTTGATAGCTGGGACCTTGATAGGCAGCCTCAGGAGGAGGTACTGACCCAAATATGGGAACAGACCTTGGTGGCTGGCTTTAGGAATGCAATGTAGCGGTTTTTAACAAGACAGAGGAAATGGAGAGATGGGCAAGGCCTGCAGGGCCACATGTCCAGTGGGCTAGTGTTCCTTCAACCTCCTTTTACCAACCTTTAGTTTAAATTCAAGTATCGCACTGTATCCAGTCTTCTGACAGGTAATATTGACAGTCCCACCAAGCTCCAGGGTCATTGTGCCATAAAGAATTCCTAAAGAAAAAAAATGACAAAAGTGGAGGACAGAGACACTGATGTACAACAGGCAGCGTTAGGTAACTTTATCCTTCTAGCAGAAACCTGCCATCTAAGGGCACTATGTCTCACTCAGTAAAAAGCTGGGGCTGGAGAGATGGCTCAGAGGGTAAGAGCACTACTGACTGCTCTTCCAGAGGTCCTGATTTCAAACCCTAGCAACCACATGGTGGCTCACACCATCAGTAATGAGATCTGACGCCCTCTTCTGGTGTGTCTGAAGACAGCTACAGTGTACTTACATATAATAAATAAATAAATCTTTAAAAAAAATTTAAAAACTGCAACAGATATAAAGCCTGTTTTAGAACATTAGAAATAGAAAGTGTATTCATACTATGTTTAGCAATTTTACAGACTCTTTATTTAAAGTGCAGAGGTTGGCCCATGGGATGGCATGTAAAAGCACCTGCTGCCAAACCTTAGGCTCTGAGTTCTATCGCTGGACCCCCAAGGTAGAAGGAAGGATTGTATTCCTAAAGGTTACACTCCAACCTCCACATATACACAGGAAGTATACTAAACATTTCTAACAACACGGGCAATCCTCAAATCAGTACCCTCAGAGCTTTGTGGTAATTCATGGACATGCTTGGCAGTGAGCTGCCAACTGAGGTAGAACTGGGCCCACTGTGCTGTTTTGATGCCCATACTGTAAAAAAAAAAAGTCCTTCTGCAAAATATTTTCGTCATGTGTTTTACACTTTTGTGCTTTTTTTGTTGATGATTTTGCGTTGAAAACTGATTCAGTGCAATGCTGAGATACTGGGTATAGTGTTCTGGAGTACAAGGTCATGATGACCCTTACAGAGGAATATTTGCTAATGCTTCATTCAGTTGAGTTAAAGTGTTAGTCACGCACACATCAGTAATGGAAGGAACATTGAATAAAATGCCCCTAAATACAAGCACACATAATACAAGATTATGTGCTTGTTAGTAGATGGAAATACTGTGATAAGAGACTCCAAACAATGCAAACTTATTACTTTCTCTAGAAACAATGGTTCTGTATGTGTTGAGCCCATGTTTGCTGTTACTTATAGAATATAATTGCTGCAAATAACAAGAACCAATTTTAGATAAGTTAAGCAAACAAACACAACCATAAAATAAGTTTTGTATTCTAAACCATTCTAAGTTACAGAAAGTTAAACAGGTTTGTTCAAGTGCATGTTTTATAGAACTAGGTAGCTGAGGTGGCCTTTGATAGCAAATAGACAATATTAACTTCTGAGAGGAAACAGACAATGGAATGTTGTTTCTCATACTTATTTGGTCATGGAACTACCCTTCTTAAAAAAATTAACGAAACTTGGCAACACAGAAAATACAAATGTTATCTTCTTTTATGAATCATTCTATCCCCATGCTCTAATCTTATTTTTCTCTAAGCAAGACACTACTTTGGGAGAAAAAAAAAATCCTCATTGCTTGTTGGGCATTGATGTAATAAATGATATAAAATTTTAAAATTCTTATTCATTTGAAATTGTAGTTATTTTATTTCACTCCTATTTTAAGAACTGTAAGCAAAGCTCTGAGCATTATCTGGCCTCCTGCCAATGTAAACTAGGCATTGCAGCCCCCACTAGTGATCTCAACAAGAGCGAGTCTGACGCAGAAGGATCCTGACTTTAAGGGCAGCCTGAGCTACACAGTAAGGCTATGACTCAGAAACTGTCAAATAGAGTGAAGAAAATAAATTAAAGGACTTGCTACACTGAAAACTAGCAGATTAAACTTTATAAGGGTATTAGTGCAAGAGTGAATAAAATAACTTTTAAGGACTGTGAAATAGGTAGTTCCACTTAATTTCAAAACTTTCACAGGAGATAAATGCAAGGAAAGTCCATTATTATAAATCAGTTTCTTAAGGATTGCATCACAAAAAAGGTAAGTGTGTGAAATGACTTCACCATTGAAGTAGCCAGCAAACAGCAATATGCTCATATAACTATGAGCCAAAGTTTTCAAATAGGTATTTTTCAGTTCAAATGTAGCAAATTCCAGTCACAAAAATTTCCTTACAAAAATGCTGTAAGAAACACGTGCTATAGGAATTACCTTTACAGTGAGCATATGGCATTGTCATGACGTAATCTTCGCCTCTGTTCAAGAAAGTTAACCGGGCTTCTCCCTCCAATATGGCAGACAACGAGTTTCCTACAAAAAAAAAAAAAGTATTAAATCTCACAAAATGAGTGCAACCAATTCAAAACAAAGCATACTTGGGACATCTACATTCCTGCAGTAGAACTATTTAAAATATCTTAATCTCATTACATGTGTCAAAGCACATATTCAGTATCTTATCACTAAATCATTACTTGATTCATAGCCTCAATCTTATAAGATTTGGGTTTTTTTGTTGTTTTTTTGTTTGTTGTTTGTTTTTTTGAGACAGGGATTCTCTGTGTAACCCTGGTTGTCCTAGAACTGACTTTGTAGACAAGGCTGGCCTCAAACTCAGAGATCCACCTCTGCCTCCCAAGTGCAGGTATTAAAGCCATTTATGCATTTAGCCAGGATGTGCCCCCATCGCCTAGACAAAATGAGTATTTCCAAAAGGCATACTTAACTATTTGTCTAGTTAAATCAAATGAAAAAAAAATCCCATCATGACTAAGTCACAATATAGGTAACTCTAAAGTTGTAACTATTTATAATTGATTCAATAATTATTTAAATGCTTTAAAAATATGCAATATTCAAGTGATAAAATGCCATAGTGATTTCTTCTAGCTTGGGTCTCATGTTTCTTTCCTTAACATCTGAATCTTTAATGGGGCATAATTAATGTACAATGAACCGCCTATTTTAAGCATTAAGTATGATAGTATGTGGTACTGCATAGAGGAGTCTGGCTTGGTAGCACATACCTGTATCAACATTTGGGAGGTAGACACAGGAGGATTGGGGCTCTAGCATCAGCCTGAACCACAGAGAAAGGTCTTAAATGGCTATTTCAAATGACTAGGGGCTGGAAATGTCCTTATCTACCATGTTCAAGGCTAGGGTTTGATCCCCTGTTTACTTGTCTGTCGATTGGCGTGATTATGTATGCACTTCCCCACCTATCTACCTACACGCCTAACCTATTATCCTAAAACATCCCTATTATCTCTGGGCAAACACTGATCTGTTCCTACCATTCTATTATTACCAATTCTAGCAAGCATTATAAAATATATAATTTCTATTTGGCTTATTTTACCTAGCTCATTTTTCAGATGTCTATGCTACTGTCTCAAGCATTCATTTTTTAAAATAGAAACTCAGTATTCTACAGCTATGAAAGGTCTACAGGAGCTGGTGTTGGATGTATGTACAGTCATGACCTTCCCCTGGTTCCCAACCAGCCCAGCCCTAATAGCTATCATTTCTACTGTCTCTTGATCAACTTTTCTAGGGTCCAACATCTGAGCTGCCATGTGCTATTTGCATAATAGGCTACTGCATAAGTTATATATACACAGTCTCCTCAGATGTCTGCACTCAAAGGAAAAAAATGAGAATTAAAAAAAAAAAAAAAAAAAAAAAAGAGTCGGGCAGTGGTGGCACACGCCTTTAATGCCAGCACTTGGGAGGCAGAGGCAGTCGGATTTCTGAGTTCAAGGCCAGCCTGGTCTACAAAGTGAGTTCCAGGACAGCCAAGGCTACACAGTGAAACCCTGTCTCGGGAAAAAAAAACAAAAAACAAAAGTACCCTTGTGAAGTCTGGATTCTTTCAAATTATAAAGAGCCAGCCCTGGGACATGTAAGTTGTATTAACACATAAGAAAAAGAAAGCACAATGCAGAAACAATACCAGAATATAAACCATGCACCTGGTCCTCAGTAAGGGATGTTCACAGGGAGGAACAAGGACTCATTAAAGCCACTGACAGTGTAGCTGGGGTGGGTAAGGGGACTGAAGCTTGATAGGAGTAATCTCAATATAAAATATGTGGAACTTTGGGAGAAAAAAAACCCCAAAAAGCAAAATTGGTGTGTGTGTGGGGGGTGTTGAAGCTGTAATACTGTAGGGTTCCTGTCACAGACCCATTTCTGACTGTGACTACTCACATCATTAAAATTTAAATTTCTGTTTACATATTTTAGCTTTTCTATTTTGCACTTATGTTTGTTTTCTTAGGTTTAAAATCCTTAAATTTAATTCTCTGAGTTTTTAAGTATCTCTAAAATTAGAAAGCCAAATAATAGCATTTAAAGATAATATTCTACCACTATATAATTTTGTACCTCTGTCTTCTGTGAATTGTAAAGATATTGTATTAAGGCTTCCTACCATATTTTTCTATAATCCTCTCTCTACTTACAAACATTTTCAATAGTATGTCATTAGCCCAAGGTTAAACTCCATTGCTCAATGACCCAGGGTCAAAGTGGTTTCTCTCTAAATTCAAAGACTAGAAATGAAAGAGCAATTCCCTCAGGTACACTGAAACAAAACCAAACAAACTGGTGAGATAAAGGCAAAACAAACTCACAATGCATGAGCACTCACTGTATCCTTCCTTAAGCGATGCTTTATATGTGGTGCTGAAGTTTGATAAATGTGCCTTTATAAGAACTAAAACAGGCTCAGTTAAAGATGGTGCCTAAATGACATGAACTCCTTGCCAAAAATGACAAATAAAATCCACTTATTGCTGGGCATGCCAGCACTCGGGAGGCAGAGGCAGGTGGATTTCTGAGTTCAAGGCCAGCCTGGTCTACAAAGTGAGTTCCAGGACAGCCAGGGCTATACAGAGAAACCCTGTCTTGCAAAAACAAAACAAGCAAATAAACAAACAAAAATTCCACTTATTTACAAATGAAAACGTACCAGAAAACACTACATTTTGGAGAAGCACAGTTTAGGATAAGGGAACACTCACCATAAAACTTGGATTTAGCCAGGATGCTACCACTAAGGCAAAACCCATCTTTTCGGTTACTGACATAAAAGGCAGATATTGGTGGGTGATGGGACACCTAGTGAACACAGGAAAAGTCAAAGTCACGACATTTAACAAAACAAGCTTGCAACTGTGCTACTATCAAACGTTCAGAAGTCAGCCTGAGTAAGAGAGCAGCTGGTAAGCGACAGGATGAGTATTAATCACTACGGTAACCAGTTTCTGTCTTGAAGGAAATGGACGCCCTGGCAATCATACCACAAGACAAAAAAAAAAGTTCGATTTTGGGTGGAAATGATAATACACCATTTCTAACTTGAGATTATAATACAGCTTTCAGAGAGGAGGGTTTTAGGAGCCCCTCCAGCCCTGCCCCCAACCCCAACAGCAGGTGCACAAAGCTCTCAAAACGCAGTTTTTGGGCTGTTAACAATGTAGGGAAGCACTACCGGCCAAGGAACTAATGAATTCTTTCCTCAAAAGCCATGAGATGACCATGGAAAGCAATCATCTAGCCCGGCCAAATGCAAGGAGAATTATAAACTGGGGGCAGCCTGCCTGGAGCCACGCAAGAGCCAAGCAACGACAGCCATGCTCAGCAGCGTGGTATTCAGTAGTGTCCTGTTCTAGAATGTTCAATGCTTATCAAACCTTACCTAACAATAACCTAAGTAACAGTGATTTACCAAGTAAGAATTTCTCAGAAAATGTCCCAGCACCTACAGATTCTCTTGGTAACACACACTTTTCTCATACCTGTTCAGCAATATAGAAAGTTTTGCTGTTTGTTCTGGGATGAATCCATAAACATCGGAAAGTCTCACCAAGTATAGGATTATATGGTTTCTTTAGTCCCTGGTTTTAAACAAAACAAAACAAAAATCACTTTTAAAATTTACAAATACAGGTTTAAAGTTAAATTGTCTTGTCTAAAAGACCATCTTATAAAGTTTCACAGTAAATAAAATTTACATGAAATAAAAATATAACTTCAATCAGGACTCAGTCTAAAGACAAACTTTGCAATTTCATGGTAACTGCTGGTAAACAACCTTAACATTATACATAAAAACTTAAAAAGAGAGAGAAAACTCAAGAATATACAGAGATGAAAGAGGGCAATGGGCATAGAAAATGGCCAAACTGTAAAATTACACATGTGTGAAAATGTCAACCAATAATAAATAGGATGTAAAAGTAAGACAACAACTCTAAGAGGCAGGCATTCTTCTGAGATGCCTCAGGAGAGCAGTGGTGGCCTAACCCAGCTGCACACTGACTGATCCAGCATTTGCCCATCCACCTGCTGCAGGCCGAGGCTAGCCTATACTGTGGTTACTGCAGAGAGTGCTGCAGTGAACATGGAGGGCCAACTATCTTTTGAATATAAAACTGCCATTTTTAGTATTTACCCAGTATTGGAAATGCCAGATAATACAGTATTTGTATGTCAACATCTCCATCTTTTGAATCTTTTCAGATAGACCTAAAATTTGATTTGTCCAGGTTCACACATATAGTTCATAATATTCTTAGAAATAAAAATTTTTATTGGATATTTTCTTTATTTATTCTTAAAAACTGAATTTATGAATTCCTGTTTTGGTGTTCTTCCCATGAAACTCTACTGTGTTCAGTTCTCAGTGCTTGACCAGTGCAATGCAAATGTATACACTCTCCTAACTGAAGGAATGTGAACTCTACTTTATTAAAACCACACTTCTCTGTGGATACGGTGATGTCACATCATTGGGTTAGTGGTGGCACCTGTCCTCGGATGGCCGCTTCACCTTTCCAGTTAAAGCATTTTATTCGAGCCTCATAGTCTTTCCCACCACTGTACCTTCAAACATATTCCTTACTCTTGCTTTCTCATTGTAGTCCTTGGAATAGAAAAGACAGAGAAACTAGAACAGGAAGGTGGCTCTAGCTCTAGCTACCACAATGCCACTTATCAGTCTATCATAACGGTTAGGACAACGAATGATCACAAACATGAACTGCCCTCAGATGCTTTTGGGAGTCAGTTGTGCCTTCTGTGTGCTTTAGCAGCCCCACAGTGGGTCAGTGAGGCGCCTCAGCAGAGAGAGGCACTTGCCTCCAATTCTGCTGACTTTTTTTATCTGCAAGACTTACATGCTGTGAAAACACTGACCCCACGTGTACACCATGGTACCTGAATGCCCACACAATATATACATGGAAATTCTCTTAAAGGGAGGAAAAAGAAGCAAAATATAAACGTTACCTTTGGCTTCTTATAAAATCCTGACAAATACCATTTCACGACTTTCTTCAAACGGAAATACGGATTTTCTTCCAGAGCAGCTCTAAAAAACAAAAATGGTAAATATAGTCTTGGGGGCTGCAGGGAGGTTTTCAGTATCTGCAGAGGAGACGCTGAGCTCTGACTGCCCCTCAGCACAGGGAACTGTGTTTTGCAGAATGAGGGGATTTCATTATAGGACACTTATTTCTGTAACTTAGACTCTCCAAATTATATATAGCATTAATTTTAGGCATGTATTTCTTTTTTGAATTTAGTGACTCACTTTGACTACCAGTGTAGGCATTTTGTGTTACATATGTGTACTTTTGCAAACACATTGGAGAATTAATGTTTTCATTTCCAATTTTAGTTACAAATCCTGTTTGCATCTTTGAATGTCATTTTATGCAATCACAAATTCTTTCATACTTTCTATGACTATGTTCAAATAAACAGGAAAGCAACCATATAAATTTGCTTCTAGAATACTTCTCCTTGGTGCTACCGAGATAGCTCAGAGCTTAAACTGCTTACTCCTCTAGAAGGCTCAGGTCCATCCCTAGCATCCTTGTCCAATGGCTCCCAACTGCCCGTAACTTCAACTCCAAAACATCCAAGCCCTCTCCGGCCTCTGTAGGCACGCACGCACCTCCCCCTACCCCTCCTACCTGCTACAACAAATATACACGTAATTTAAAAAAAATAAATCTTAGCCGGGCGTGGTGGCGCACGCCTTTAATCCCAGCACTCGGGAGGCAGAGGCAGGCGGATTTCTGAGTTCAAGGCCAGCCTGGTCTACAAAGTGAGTTCCAGGACAGCCAGGGCTATACATACAGAGAAACCCTGTCTCGAAAAAAACCAAAAAATAAATAAATAAATAAATAAATAAATAAATCTTTTTAAAAATATCTGTGTACCTTATCCCAGTTTTTTCTGATTATGATGAACTACTCAGGGCACTACTAAAATATTTTTGGAAATTCCAAACCAAAGTTTCCAAAATGAGGTTCTGTAGAACCCAGGATTAACTAGGACTTCTGTAGTTAAGTGTGATTAAAAAATAAACACATTCTGCTTTTCCAATGGGCTGGAGATGTAATCTCTCAGCTCCCTGTTCAGGCCATCTACTGCCATGCCTCCACAAGATTAGGATTCTCTCAGGAACCATAAACCCAAAACAAAAACCATCCCACACAACCCTTTTTCTTTCATTGAAACAAACAAATACAGCCTTTTGAGATTTGTGCATCCTGTGGTGCTTGGAAGCCCAGTCAAAGGACTGATTAGGGAAGGCTCTTCCATCACTGCTCACTTGGTTGCATGCAGTCTGACTGTTGGTGTTTAAGAATTAACAGAGCAGAGGCTGGTGGGAGCCTCTCAGACCCAAGACTGTGATTCTGCTATAAAGCTCATGTTTCCATGTGACAAGAGTTAAGATCACTTCAATCACCAGTTTCCTCAATCATCATCCTGCAGGCTTCCTGTGTATGTCACCAGCCTGATTTTCCTCTTGAACAAACTACCCGTGTAACATCTACTCTATAGAGAGGAAGTCTGGAGGAACCATGATTCTGCTCCCCTCTCCAGTGACCAACTGACCATTGTAGCTCCTACAAAGGAGTGGGTGTGACTGTTCAAAGTGACGGTTACAGACAAGTTCTTTTCACTTTTGCTGCTAATGTACCCAATCATTAGGCCCTCATTTATGAAAACATACTCTCCTTCACAAGTGTATCCCACAGTAGAATCTGATTTTTGAAGATACACTACAAGATGACAGAGCCTAGATCTAGGTTTGCTGACAAACAAAATCATTGAGTATTTCTTTAGTAACAAAACACTGGTAGTTCTCCTGGTTTCAAAATTCTTATTAGGAAGTTTTATTTAAAACCTTACATTTACATAGTTCAAGAGCTAAAGCACTAAAGAGGCCTGTTTATTGGCAGCACAGGCAACTCAAGTCTCAAGTGCACACTGCATTATTCTGTTTGCTTTCTTCACAGTAAACCTACTTACTCTTGTGGATCCTTTTGTAGTGGTTTAAGTAAGCCAGGAATTCTTTTTATTGGGGATGGGGGATAAATCAGTCCTGCTATGCAACCCTGCCTGGCTTCAGGCTCACAGCAATTGACTCTTAAGAGCTAGATGTGTACCACAAATGTGTTCCACCATAACGGGTACTGAGAGCTCTTTTTATTTCAGGATAACTAATACTTTTAGGTATGATATACTACGCAAAGTTTTCCAGTAACAAACCAATAATCTCTTCTGATGATAAAGTTTATGATGTCTTTGATATTTACTAATGTAATGAATCCCTAAATACAACTGAAAACATACTGACAACACACACAGTCCACAGTGCCATGAGGCTATGAAGTCTGGATGGCTGAGCATGGAATGAGCTAAGGGGCCATTCTTCTCAGGTGCTCTCTCCCTGGGCTATTGAGGCAGAGTCTCTCACTGGCCTTGCTGAGCCCAGGAATCCACCTTTCCCACCTCCCCACTGCTGACAGTGCAACTGCAGGCCACTAGGCCTGGCTTTGCTTACTTTCTCGAGATACAGGGATTTTCTATTTCCAGAAGACTCTACTTACTCAGACAGGAAATCTGCATGGTAGTAGTAATCTGAAAGCTTATCCAGGAAAGAACGGGGCTCCAAAATAAACGTAGGAAGAACCACCCTGGATAGATCCATGCCGGGACGGACTTGCTTGAGCAGCGTCCAGATAAGACTTTTGTTTTCTTCAGACACAGTTTCCGTTTGAGAAGCCTCACCTGCCTGTAACAATCAACAGAGCACATTGAAATATTCTATTCCTTAGACACAGACAACACAGACAAGACAGTGAATGTCAGAAGCATGGCTCTCCAGGATCACTCCAGGCATTATGGAATGTGCAAAAGCCGTTAGGTAATAGAATATAGTCTATAAAAGTAAACGCAGGGATGCAAGAAATATCAAAGTAACAGTGGATATGAAAGAACTAAAGTATTATTGTATTTGTTCAGTTAAATCTATTTTTCTATTGAAACAAGGTCTTGCTGTGTAGCCCAGGCTGCCTTGAAACCTGCAGACTTCATCCTCAAGTGCTGAGATTACAGGACTGTGCTGTGCCACCATGCCCAGCTTTGTAGTTCACTGTTTTACATACAGTGAATTCTATGCACTGGTAATAACAAGCAAGTTTTAAATTTATGCTTGTTTGCAATTTACTTTATAGCTGGCAATGACATCAAGCAATATCCTATTTCAAAAACAAACTTGAAGATGTAAACCATAAGAGCACACTGGCATCTGGGTATTTTTTGTTGTTGTTGCTGATAAATGCAACTGAATTTCAAAATATACCTTTGAAAAGACATGTGACACAGAATATTCTTTGGGGAAAACAATAGGCCAAGCAAATAACATCTCTCGTTTTGTGTAGGAATTTTCTTGAGCTAGTGAGTCTGACACTACAGTGCACTCACCTCTCCCAGTTCTTCGTGGCTCTGCTCCATGTAGGTGGTCTCCTTTAAGGGCTCCACAGGCTCAGGGTCGATGTACGAGTCGTCTTGCCTTTCCGACGTATCTGTGTCGCTCTCTTCGCTCTTCCCCAGCACCTCGTTGTCAGACTCATCATGCTCCGGGTCATTCTCCTTGTCAGATTTATCAGAGTACAAGTCTTGGTCCTTAAAGTGCTGTCTTTCGATCTCACTGTCATTCAACCTTAGTGATAAGTACAAGGAAGAACAAAGGAGGCGAAGAAGACAAGTTCATAACTGGGAATAACGTGGCACTTACTGGAAACTGACTATGTGCTATGCACAGCTCTAATAGCTTTAGTTTATGTAACCTTTGGAATTCCCATGCTAGGGAACATCCTTCTACTTCCCTTACAGATCAGTGGACAGAGGCACAGAGACATGAGCAGAGCCTGTAATGGTGAGCAAGCGATGACTAACCAAGCTCTTCCCTCTCTCCTCTTGGGGCCAGAATATTCCCAGTGAAATGCAGACTACGCTTGCTACCCCTGCCCACCTCATGCCTCACAACCACAGTCCTGGAAGCAGGGCCACTGCCACGTTTGGTCTGAAGAAAAACACTAAGTCAGGACTATCAGGTTCTCAGTGAATTCTGGCTTTTCACTGTGAAGAGCTCCAAAGAAACCCAAACTAATTGCTAAGAGCAGGATGGAAACATGCTCTGAGCTATATTTAACATCTATCTGATAGGCTTCATCAGCAGGGGTAAACTTCCAGGGAACAAGGCAAATAACACTTTCTGCTTAAGGGAATAAATCTGTGGCCCCAAAAGGAAGCTTTAAATGATAAGAGGAGGGAAGGGATTGTTTTCTGTAAAGCAACAAAGAGAGGCCAGCACCTGAAAAAGATCTGTGTGCTGCACCACAGTTTTGCCAGAGAAATATTGTTAGTATTAGATACAGTGACTACTTCAAGAGGTAAAACCACAAGCCAGATAAAGTTACCACTCAAAATGCTTCCATAGGACCTAGAGAGGCTCAGTGGTTAAGAGAACTGGCCAATCTTCCAGAGGACCCAGGTTCAATTCCCAGCACCCAAATCATATGCAACTCCTGTTGCAGGGGCCCGTCACCCTCTGCTAGCCTCTGAAGGCACTGTGGGAATATGGCGCACAGACATGCATGCAAACAGGCAAACCACACCCATACACACTAAAAAAAAATATATAAAAATGCTTCACAAATGGCAGACAAAGCCCAGTGCCATTACAAAGCAGCTAAGAGCAGGATAGCAGAAGGGAAGAGCGAGCTCAGTATTTTGATGCAAGACGGCTTCACATGGGGTACAGGGTTCAAACTGATCTTGAAATGGGATTCTAACAGAAGCAGAAATCATTCTTAATGGAAGGCCCATCATGCACACAAACAAAGGAGACACTCAGCTCACTTGTACCTGGGAAAAAGAACAATGACACAGGCTAGAATAAACACAATAAAGCCCTGTGCCTGATTTATAGCAAATAAACTAATAATACGGCACGCAGATTTCAATACTAAACACATCACTAACGTAGTAGAAATGATAACCAACTTAATGAGCAGGATGGTTTCTAAAAATTATTATCAAATCAGCAGCAAGAACGACTTACTGGAAGTTGTCACCACTGTGGAGATTGTTAGCGCGCAGTAAGCCATACAGTGTCACGTGTGTGCTGTCCGAGGAGATGCTCAGGTCATGCTCCTTCCCCTCCCTCATCATGGTCCGCTTAAGGAGACTGGAACACTTCAAAGCCAGCTCCAAAGCATCCATCCAGCACCTTCCTAAAGACAGATGGGAAGCATGACCATGAAGGAGGCCAGCACTCATTCATTTAACCTCTCACCTTTAAACATACTGTTTCTTTGACAAGCAAGCACTGGAAACAATTTAAATGTAAGTCTGCCAGGATTTTAATGCAATCTTTTGATTTTTATGTGAATGCTTTTTGAATAACGAGCATTTTAAAATCACAATAAACAGGAGAGAACATGTATTATGTAAGCATATCCAATCTAAAATAAATTTTATCTCTGAAACCTTAGAACATTAACATGCAGTTTTAAAGTATCATACAAGGTACATAAAACAAGAGAACATGTTTCTACTGGCTGAAATACTGTCTCATTGTTGACTGCATGTCTGACCCCTCCCTCCATGTAGGAGATCGTGTTGTCAGCTTGCACTGCTCAGTCACAGGCCCTCTTGGGACAGCCATGGATGCTCTTATGCAGTCAGCCCACACTGGAACACTGGAGGATTCCTTACAACAAGCTAATCTAGGCCATACAGTGTGACAGTAAGGAACAGATCCACTATCAATTAGAAAGCTTTGCCCTTATGTTGCATATGTGTGTGGTGTGTTTTGTTCTTTCTGTATTATTTGCCAAATGAATTATGTATATAGCTAAAGGTGTGTGTGTGATGTGATGTGTAAGTTGTCTGTATTTTGCTTTCTTACATAAAATAAGATCATTGTTGTTTGTTCCACAAATGTTAACTTAAAAGTATGACAGCTTATAGGTTGCATATCTCTCTTAAAATGATAATGTATAATGAATTACTACAAAGAATTACTACTAAGTCCCCAAAGCATTAATATGTCAGTGGAGAGTGAAAGAAAACCTGCGCTGTTAACACTGCCCAGTCACATGTATCCTTCTATCCAAGTTCTTGCCTGCAAAGCTAGTAATGTGTTCAATGTTCTACATAGTTTATGATTACAGGATTTTGCTTCAACTGTCTATGAACACACGATTTCTTCCAAGGTTAACACAAAGTAATATGCAAAATAATCATTTAAAGGCAATCCATTAAAAAGTATTTACCATCTGACTCTGAAGTAGCTCTGATAATCAAGTGGCTGCTAGGTAGAGGCTGAGTTATGGAGCCTACGGCTTCACCTTTAGGACCCTTCAAAGACAACCAGTGAACAGGTAAGTACTGTGATAGACCAACGATAAAATAGCCAGTATTATTCTTGTCAGATATGGATTCATCAGGCACAAATAATAATTTAAAACAACCAAGTTTTAATTACATCCCTAAGAATGCTGTTTATTAAAGTCTTTCCCAACAAATATTCCTTCTTAATAGAAAATTGAACAAATAATAGCATTTATCACTTAAATATTATCTTTACATATTGCTCATATACTAAAGAACACCTAATATCTAACATACTGACACAATTTTAACAAAATGTCTATCTTACAGGTTTTATTACATGAGAAATACTGTATTCTTAAAAGTTTTTAAAAAGTCACTGTAAATATATCTAAAATTCACTAGATAAGAAGAAATCAATTATATATAATTTATAATTAATTACTATTTATTTTAAATACTGATCACAAAAACCTTGACTTTTTACAAGCCAAGACAGAAAATTGCTTCATAACTGTGGTTATTTGAAAACACACACACACACACAAACACACACACACACACACACACACACACACACAGAGAGAGAAAACACTGGTAAGTGATCAGTGCCGTACCAAGGCTAAATTCAAGTGTGGGCAGGCCCTGGATCTAAGGTACATTAGGACCTAGAATCAGACTGCCTAGATTAAATCTCATCACTTACTAGAAAAGCTACTAAAGTAACCACTTTAGGATTCAATCTTTTAAGTGTGTCAGGAGAACTCTGTATTCTTTGCACATGTATGTGGATGAGCAGACTCCACTCAAACCTCTCTGCTTCTTCCACATATGTTGCTCATCCAGTAAGAAAATCTAAAATTTACCATACTAATACAATTTTAATGTTAGCAAGAATTTTCATCCTATAGGTCTTACGAGGTAAGAAATACTATGCTTCTAGAAGTATAAATTAGGTGGCTGGACATTTAGTTATAACTCGCTAATAAAAGAAATTGAATTCTGTAATCCTAAATTTATTTCTCAATGAATCTAGACTACTGTGACTAAAAAGCCCACATCTTTTCCTAGACACATCAATATTGTCTGGTATATAGTTAGTCCTTTATTCAAGGTGAACGAATTAGCCATCCTAGCCTAAAGCAGTGATCCCGTCATGAAAGCTTAAGGCTTGGTGACCTGGTTAATGTAAACAGCACTGTCTGCGGTTTGGAGTTAGAATTCAAACTCAGAAACCCGCCTGCCTCTGCCTCTGCCTCCCAAGTGCTGGGATTAAAGGTGTGAGCTACCACTGCCCAGCAACATTACACAATGTTACAAAGAAGAATGAGGAACCACAATTAATAAAAATATAAATTTAATCTTCAATGACAAAAGAGAAAAATAACATGTAATATATTGAGGAAATTTTTCAGAAAAATTGTCTTAGGTCTTAAAGGCAAGAGAAAGGCTTTTTAGTACACATTCAATCATAGATAAAGACAAAAGGGAAAAATAAGGAAGACAGAAACAATGTTCTGAGTCCTGGCCGAGTCAGAAGGCCTTTGACTGACTGACGCTACTTCCCCTCACTGTCACATCAACAAGTGCTCACATACCTTCACTGCCCAAATAGACTGCTCCAAAGGATGGAAAAGCTTGAAACAAAAGCCATCCTTTTTTGATGGACGTTCAATGATCTCACAAGCATTCAGAAGGACTGTTCCAACCCACTGACCGTTTTTTTGTGTTTTATAGATCAGAAGCACCCCAGGTTTCAACACACACCACAGCTTGGTCCAGCTCTTCAGGGTACCACGGATCTGCAGAAAGATAAACTTATTTTAAGATCTGTTTCTCTTTCTAGACTACAGAATAGTCGACTGAATAAAGGCTACCAAGATGTTTTACTCTAAAGTTATATTGCATATATATTTACACTGAATATGCCAGGAACATTTTTGAGATAGGGGCCTCCTGGTACTACCCCAGAATGTTCCAATAGATCAAGTACATTGCCAAAATATAGGACACGACCCCTTGGTTATGTAAAGCCCCTTGGCAGAACACCTTGGTGACGTAAAACTTGTACTTTTCCCCTGGCTATTTCCTATAAAAGCCTGTGAAAAGTTTGGGCCAATTGGCGAATCTCCTCTGCACCTTGCTGGCTGCATGAGTTTCGACCCCAGATATCTGGTATATGTGCTTTTTATGTGCTTTCTTGTCATTGCTGTATTAAATCTTACTCTCTATACATCTTAAGTTCGGTCTCAGTGTCTTCTTGGGTGCGCGGCTGACCCGAGGCTTGAGTGAGTGTCTCCCTTTGGGAGTTTTGGAGTCTTTCAAATACATCTTGAGTCAAAGGCTACGTCATGGCAATGCACTGCAGATAAACGTTGAGTCCACATGGCTCCTGATTCTAAGAAACTCTGGGTTTTGTGGGACAGTAGGCCAAAGTTTCAAATACATTAAGTAGAATCCCTAACTTCCTCCATCATTCAAGGGTCACTAAAATAAACTTCCATAGTACTGGAATGATTCTGTGGTAGCAGTTACAGCTGTTAATTTTTGTGAATAAATGATTATTCTGTCTTTTTTAACTTTGCTTTTCTGAATGCTTTTAGCACTTCCAGGGCTTCTCCTAAACATTTGATAAACGGTAAGAGGAAGAAAGAACCCCTACCTAGTCCCCTAAATGTACCCTTCTTAGATAACTGTTCCCAGTCATTACCTAAGGTATGCTATATAAATGTCTAGGAGGAAGTCTTTAAGTGTAGGCACATCATTTATTTTTATGAAATATTCCTCACCTCAAGCTCCAATGCCACCAATCAACTTTTTCTATCACTTCATACATCTGTACTCATTAAAAGTTGTTGCTAGGCAATTCACTCGCTTAACAATGCTGAAGAGGTTGCCACTATTGTATTCAAATTACACTAGGAACTTCCTTCACATTTACTCATTGGATGTACATGAATATAGGGTGAATGAATGTACAACTCCTTAAGGAGTTAAGTGGGCAGAACCCTAGTAATCTAAGATACAGAGAGCAAGGGAGACTCTGAAGCCAGGAATAAAAAGACAAAAATCATCAAGAAAAGGTGTGTGTGTGTACATCTCTCTATATAAATGAGATGGTAAATCAAGAGAATCAAAAAAAAGATAGTTACTCTGATGTAATATTCTTGTTCTTGGAGATGTAACAATAAAAAAGAGGGTCAGCTGTCAGGAACGAAGGTATGGTTTAAAGGCAGCCATGGCGTCAGATTTGAGATGCTGAGGCTAGAGGCCATGTGTTCAAGGCTGGTCAGGGCTGCACAGCAATGCCTTGTTTCAAAAGAACAGAGTGGGCTGGGGAAAGGAGGCATGGTCCATCCATCCTGAGGCTGTCTGGGGACTTGTAGAGGATAAGTTTGACTCTGGAAATGAAGACAAGTAGGATCCCGGGCTAATTTGCTCTCAAGAAGAGAGAAAGCAAGCTGGAATTTATTTTCAGCACAAAACTGAAGAAGACCCTTGCAGTATTTGAACCGTGTGCAACCATGATGAACAGTCTCATTGTAAAGGGAGACTTGTTTGTAATGTCTCTTGGAACCATTCAGTAGCAGTTCTGCTAACTCATTTACTTTCAAAGTCGGGAGTAAAGATGTCTGCAGCTGTCTGTCAGGTGAGAATGGGAGAGAAGACTGAGTGACCAGGGTAAGAGGAGGAGGGCAGAGATCAGTGAGCACCTGCACTCACGGCACAGCGCTTTTCAAGCAAAACCTTATTTATTTATTTATTTATTTTTCAAGACAGGGTTTCTCATTCTGTAGACAGGGCTGGCTTTGAACTCAGAGATTCCCCTGCTTTTGCTGAGATTAAAGGCTTGCACCACCACTGCCTGGCTCAGGTACAACTTTTATGTCAACTTGTCCAAATTCCAATCTGCAATAATACCAAATGATAAATGGAGCAATAAAATATTTTTATAATGAGTTATATTAAACAACATGGCTTCACACTAGTCAAAATGCCTTAACAGAGCTGCTGTTCTGGGGCTACTGGAGTCCCCTCTTGAGAAGACTGGCACACAGGACACAAACGAAGCTCCGAGCATCTACTGTTTTGTCTCACACTTCCTCATCCCCACAAGTAAGCGCTCTGTGAGAGCTCAGACCCAAGCCCTGACCTTCAGCCAGTCGGCCATGACAATGACCGAGGGGTCTGTGATGGTGCTGAGTAACTCCTTTGTGGCTCTCTTCTTCTCTTCACGGTAGTTTTTCTTTTGTACCTAACATAAGCAGAAACAAAAGACTCAGCAGGAGAAACAATTTCTTATGGTTCTGGCATTTTCAGATAACAAATGAGACAGGAGTTTTTGACAAGCAGGTTAGAATCTGGTTTCCATGATCACTACATCCTAAGTCACTACTGTGCTTTCACATGCACATAATCTATAGAAACACACACACAAAGTATCCCTTTTGATTTTTTAAAAAAGAGTTCCTATGCCTATCATCTTCTTTTAACTGTGCCACAAGATTCCTGGCATAAATAATAGCAGACAGTGTTAGCATTGAGTGCATTGGTGAACTGATATTATTCTAAACTCATATCGATAACGTTCCTCCATTTAATCACTACAATAAGCCTTTCAGGTAGAATATTATCAGCTTTATTTTACGTGCAAGAACACTGAGGCTGAGACAGTAATGTGCCCCGAATCACACAGCTAGCAAAGTGTGAAACAGGATCCTGATGCAGACTGGTTTCCACAGCTGCTCGAATCGAATCACAAGGCTGTTGTTCCCAATGCATCTCTTCCTGGTAGAAATCTTCTTAGCTACTAGCTTTTGATTATTATGAGCAATGCTGCAATTTCTCCCAAATGGAAGTTGTGCCTCCTTTTTTTTTTTTTTTTTTCTTTTTAACTAAACTCCAAGATAGGATACTAAGAAACTATGAGATGAACTTGTTAATCTATTAAATGCTTTATTTTCTTAGGTAAATTACTTCTTTGAAATAACCCATGAAAGCAAAAGTGAACTAATAGTTCTATTGTTGTTTTTTTATTTGGATGGGGAAAGAGTAATAACCTATTAGTGTTTACATTTTTTCATAAATAAGACAAAATCTAATGAAGTTAAATTTAGTTGAAATTATATAACATAATAAAGTTTAACTATTAATTGCCTCTAATACCTGAAACTTATGGTCATTTTATTTTAGGAGGTTTTTATTTATTTTTATTTTGAGTGTGGGTGTTTTCCCACTAACACGTATGTCTGTGCATCCCATACACGCAGTGTCCATGGAAGCAGGAGAGGCCAGCAGATCTTCTGGAGCTGGCACTACAGAGGGTTGCTAGCTGCCATGTGGGTACTGGGCCTGCACTCAGGTCCTCTGGAGAGCAGCCAGTGCTACTGAGCAGCTTTACTATGAGATGGCTGATGCAGATGCACACAGGACCAGCCATGGAACACAGACGGATGTGATGGGTTCTGAGACCTAGTAGAGAGCATGTGTTCTTTAAGCTTCGAGATCTATGGCCACTCAGGAAGGCAGCCTCCATACTACACATTTCTTAAGAAACAAGTTAGGAATCTGGACTTTCATTGTCTCAAAATTTAAAACATGATACAGATCAAGCAAAATATATATTCCTATGGGCCTGGAAATTAGCAAACTAACTTAAGTGGATGCCAGGAATGTCCTCTGGAAGTCCCACATCAATGAGGTACCCTCTTCGTTCTCTAAAGCCTACTCCAGAGCCTGTGCTATGGCGAGCTGAGGTCTAAGCCTGCTCTGGAACAGGCATCAAAACATCTTATGAGCTGACCGCACGGCAGCGTAAAACTCAGACACTTTGCATGTGTGCTTGCCCTTCCATCTGTTCCCTTTAGGAGGACACATATCAATGTTTTGTGTTAGCCCATATTTAAAAGCACACGCAAATACAATGTGAGAAGATCATCAACTTTGCTGTAAGACTGGCTCCTAGGAATACCAGAAGCTATATCCACAAAGTCTCACCAACATGACCACCCAATGAGCTGAACAAGGACACCACCAATGGGCAGGCCAAAGGAAAATCCCCACGAGGCCTCAACCCCACACAAAGAACTATATGCAACTGAGGAAATCTGGGGTGAGGAGAAGTGGCCTTCCTCAGAGAAGAACACACCAACTGGCTATTCAGTGCCAATGGTCAGCCTTGAAAACATACAAACAAGTAACATTATACGGACGGAGTAGGTTATATTTAGGACTATACATACATGCATGCAGTAACAATTAACAAAAGAAGAGGCCATGAATTTTACGGAGAGCAGGGAGGGGGATTTGGGAGGGTTTATAGGGGAGAAAGAGAAGGGAGAAACGCAATTATAATATACAAAAACATTAAAAATAACCATAGAAACTAACCTTGAGAGACTCTTTCTTCGTGAGCTTACTTGAAGTTGAACTGTCCTTTTCTGAGCCATTATATAGTTTAGATTCAGACTGAGATGAAAATAAGAAGATAATTAAAACCTACTTTTTTTTTACATACCACATAAAACTTAACATTATCTTTCTTACACTCTTCCCACTTGCTATGATTTAAGCAAACGAGGATTTTAATACAAAGTTTTCCCCACATGGTATTTGTGTTTTCACATGCTTGTATGCATACTCAAAAACTAATCTGCAATGTGAATTTAATATTCCTAAATCTTATACTGCATTTCTCACGATACTTCTTTGAAAATATACAATTGTTTAGTTATTCTTAGTATAAAAATTGCTAAAGCAGTGTTAAAATATGCTATAAAACGAGACCATGTAAGTTTCATCAAATTGACACACAGACTACCCACTACCTCAATTCCTCCATCTTCAAAAATTCAGGCAAAGCCACTTCAATTGTGGAGTTCAACACAGTACTCCTAGGATCTGTTTCTTCCCACTTCTCCACTGTAGTAAAATTGTGATTAATGGCAAAACTTGTTTTTGTTTTTGAGTTTATAGTTAAGTGTCTTCATGGGGGGTGGGGGGGAGTCTTCATAAAACCTGAAAACTTGAACAACACATGTTTCTGTATTCACTTTACATGTCAAAAAGAGGCTCAGAGAGGCTGACTTCTCAGACACAATCGTTAATATAGGAGTGACTGAAACCCAGCTCTCCTGATGCATTGCCCGCAGTCTCGCATTAGGGTACAAAAGCATACATTTGAGAGCTATCTCTGTAAAGCTTAGAACACTGTCAGCCTACTCCCTCAATGTCCTACACATCTTCATTTCTACCACTGTCAGACACAGGGCAGCACACTAGCATTCTTAGTAATCTTCTGGGTATATGTCGAACTTGATCCAAACGGTAGCTCCAAATGTTGAACAGCTACACCTACGTATCAGTAGCTTTAACCAAGGATCCTTCACTCAAGTTCATGACCCACGGTGGCAGCACCATGGTTATTCCCTGGTGAGAAGACAGCCAGTGCACCAGCTGAAGAAAAGGAATGAACCAAACATTTTTGATCAACCAACGAAATGAAAATGTCATTGAAGCTCATTTATCTTGTTTATGTTAAAAATACCTCTGGTGGTTGGCATGAAATACCTTTACAGAAACGGGGCATAGATGAGGAGAAAAGGAATGAGCCAAACATTTTTGATCAACCAATGAAATGAAAATGTCACTGAAGCTTGCTTATCTTGTTTATGCTAAAAATACCCCTGGTGGTTGGCATGAAATACCTTTACATAAACGGGCATACATGGGGTTATGATGATGGTAGTTAATTGACAGGAAACGAGCTGTATTATTTTCAATGCAGAAAATAGAGCTCAACCCCCTTAAACTTTTAAGTCACTGGCCTAAGCAGTTTGAAATACCACACTGCTTGTTCTCATGATGACGGCATAAACTGTGATACCAAAACAATTTTTCATAATTACTCCTGCTACACAGTTATCTGTTTCCCCCAAACAGACAGCGCTGAGGACTTAGCCCCAAAAGATGACCCAGCTGCTGTCAGAGGAACGCAGTGCATTACAACCGTCACAGAACTCTGCTTCCTACAATAGGAAGAGCACACATTAGCTCCTGCTGTCTAACGAGGAAGAGCACTCATGTTGATGACATTCGTGGGTGCACACTACTTACAAAGGACTCTGTTAAGCATTGCATATGTACCACCTCACTTAATGCTTAAAGCAATGCTGAGATAGCAGCAGCGCCCCCTTTACTCGTAGACCCAATCGTTAACATAGAAGTGAGTGAAACAGAGTAGACGGCGTCCCTAAATCATACAGACAGCAAACAGATAAACAGAATGTTGTACCTTGGCCTAATACTGAGCTTAGTAGTTTTGGTGGTCTCACTTTACTGGTTTATTGCTTTTGAAAGTTCTTCATATGGTGTAGCAACCAGCATCAAATGTAAAATGTTTTCTCTATAAATAAGAAACTGATTCCCCAACAAAGTCAAGTGACAATATCTGGTTTGGCTACTCCAGGATTCCATTGTCCTATGAATAATTATCAGGCAAGAAGCATGTCATGTGAAACTGGTGTATCAGAACACAGATGCCTTTAGCAGTCTGACAATCCTGTGCAGTCTAGTGTGACAAAACAGCCAAGTGAGTAACCAAGTTTTATGACCCAAACAGCACTGCCTCAGCTTTCTGAGCCAGCACATTCTTTTCCTTAAACTTTGGTAATGGGTTGAACATATGGCCTCTTGCATGTCAAAAAACACTCTCACTGTAACAATGCTCTACCACTTAGCTATCCCTAAAGCCCTCTTTTTTCCTTTTTACATTTTAAGAAAGGTGCCCAAGTTGTCTTTGAACTTACAATCCTCCTGCCTCAGTCTCCTAAGTAGCTAAAATTCCAGGCATGACCCAGAAGGCCTGACTCTGAATTAACATTTTATTTTTTTCCTTTTCGAGACAGGCTTTCTCTGTGTAGCCCTGGCTGTCCTGGAACTCACTCTGTAGACCAGGCTGGCCTCAAACTCAGAAATCCGCCTGCCTCTGTGCCCGGCTGAATTAACATATTTTTAACAGAACAAAACACATGAACCATCTTTGTTTCTTTGTTGACAATATTTCATTACAGTAAGCTTTTTTTTTTTCCTTCATAAACATGACTGGTTACCATCTTAATACTGTCAAGGCTTTTAATATAAAGGGCGTCTTGAAGCCACTGTTAAGTGGCTTTAGAATGCTTAGCCCCCACCCCGGTCCCAGATACACACTTAACTATTATGACCTTTCAGGCAACATGACTTTAAAGTTATTTCTCTCTTAAAATATCCTAATTTTCTACTAACTCCCAGGGTTGTTTTGGGGGTTAATTGAGGTAACACACATAAAGTATTTAACATTATACTTGGTATATGCTGTGATTCAGGTTTCTAATTATATTCTTGATTGCAAATGTAGTCAAAATCCGCCTTTCAGAATAAGGCATTATGCATCAAATCTCTTCTGATTTCCTTTAGAAACTATAAAACACTACATTTACTTAAAAAAAAAAAACCCAGCAATTAAGTTACTGTGATTACAAAGATACTTTGGGCTGGAAAGGAACTTATTCAGGTAAGCATACTAGTTTTTAAAAACAAGAACTAATAACTTACAAACTTAGAGGTACATACACAGAAGTTGGAGAATTAAGTTACAGGATCTATGCTACACAAAGCCTTTATCCTAGCAATAGGATTTTATTTATCTTACTACAAATTACTCAGACTGGCCATTCTTGTCATGAAAAAAATTAAAACTTCATTTAAAAAATTTTTTTGGTGGATGGAGAAATGGATGGTGGATGGGCCTTTGTGAGCACTAAGTGTTCTTCCAAAGAACCGGAGCTCAATCCCAGCACCCACATGGCGGCTCACAACTGTCTGTAACTCTACTTCAATCCCAGCACCCACAGGGCGGCTCACAACTGTCTGTAACTCTACTTCCTGGGATCCAAAGCCCTCTCACTGCTCCTTCGGGTGCCATATCTGTGGTGTACAGGTATACCTGCAGGCAATACACCTATATACATATAAATAAAATGAATTTTAAATTTTAAATTTGTCCTCCTAAATTACTTAAATAAGAGTGAGCAAGTTATACATTAAAATATTTAGGAACAAACTAGTTACTATTTCTCTTGAAAAATGGCAGAATGAGTGTAATATTATTAATACCAAAAGGTTATCATGTTAAGAGTTATTAACTATATAGTTTTTGTTTGTTCGTTCAGGACACGGTCACAAGCAGTCCAGACTGCCCTCCATTTCACTACATTTGAGTTGTCTGACACAGGAGCCACCAGCCATATATAGTTACTTAGCAGCTGAGGTGTACCTAGTAGAATGAGTATCCTTTTAATTTTTAAAATCTACACACAAAATAAATCTTGTATATAAGAATCATAGTTGTAACAAGGCCCATTTCTGTATGAGTTATTAGTGTCCATCAAGTCTGCAGAGTTCAGCCTCCTTGCCATTTCCCTCTCTCTCAAGGTAGAGATGACAGTAGCTTTATGTTTATAGTCATAAAGGCTTCTGCATAGCAATATTTTTAAACCACATTTTCCACAATTCTGGTACTAAGTGCTTAGAAACAAGCCTTAAAAATAATTCTACTGTATTTCTAGCTATGGTTAAGATACATTTTTTTCTTTGATTTTTAAAAGTTACAGGTTCTATACAATAACCAACAGAGCTCAGCACACACTGCTCGAAAAATGCAGCATCTCAGCAAACTACTTATTTTAAGACGAAGGAAGCCAAGAGAAAAGTGCAGAAGGAAGAAGCCATTCTGACTGCACCTTATCTGTCTCCCTGGAACAGGCCACAAATGAATATGTAATTTTAGGCTGAAAGGGTCCAATGACACACAGACACCAAGAAGAATCTCAACAAATAGTCTTGACTTCTGCCCTTCCTTATCCTCAATCTGTGCTGCTTCGTTTTTATCAACTCATCACAAACTAGAGTCATCCGAGAAAGACTCTCAACTGAAGAATTACCTCCCTCAGATTGGCCTGTGGGCATTTTCTTGACTAATGATTGATGTGGGAGGGCCCAGCCTGCTGTTGGTAATGCTACACCTGGATTGGTGGTCCAGAGTGGTATAATAAAGCAAGCAGACTAAGCAAGCCGGTAAGCAGCATTTTTTGTTTTTCACGGTCTCTTCTTCAGTTCTTGCTTCTGGGTTCTTAATTAAGTTCCTGCCCTGACTTCCCTCAGTGATGGACTGTGACATGAAGTCTAAGCTCTACTCCCAGAGTTTGGTCACTATATTATCACAGCAATAGAAAGCAAACCAGAGCATCGTCTTAATGTTTTTTTTTTAATATTTATTTATTATATGTAAGTACACTGTAGCTGTCTTCAGACACACCAGAAGAGGGCATCAGATCCCATTACAGATGGTTGTGAGCCACCATGTGGTTGCTGGGACTTGAACTTAGGGCCTTCAGAAGAGCAGTCAGTGCTCTTAACTGCTGAGGCATCTCTCCAGCCCCCTCTTAATGTTTTTAAAGAGCTAAATCACTGGATGAAGAGCATATCGCTGGATGAGATCTCCAGCCCTTTGTTACCCTTTTTGCTCAGTCAAACTTATACTCTTCATCAAACTAAAACATAAAAATATACAAGTTTACCCATTTGCTTCTTGGGGGGCGGGGGGGCATGTATTCATTTCTAAAGGCTCCAACGTTATGTGACATTACATTAAATAAATGTGTATATCTTAGTCTTGTTGATATGTCTTTTATTATAGGGGAATCAGCTATGAACCTTGCAATGAATTAAAAAAAGAAAAGAAATATATTTTCCCACCTACATGACTAAACACTTCCGCATTATAGAAATACAATGTACTGGAGTTGGAAGATGACTCACTTGGGAAGCATGAGGTCCTGAGTTAGATTCCCAGAACCCACGCAAAAAGGGTGTGTGTGTGGCCATGTGTGATTGTAATTCTAATGCTGAAGAGTGGGGAAGTAAGAGGAGCTAGTCTCACCTGCTTGGTGAATTTCAGGCTAATGAGAGACCCAGTATGTTAGAGAAAAGATGGGTAGTGCCAAAGGAAAATCAATAAAGGTTGTCCTCTGTCCCCCACAAGCCTACATGCACACATGTACTTGCACACATATGCCCAATAAATAAATGTCCTGTGAAACTTTCATCCTAAACATACACCTTGACGTTACAAATATTCATAAAGTTAACTATATATAGTATGGACACAGCAGGAATTAAAACACGCTATGTAATCCTTTTCACTATTCCTAAGAGCAGGAGCAAAAATATACAGTAGGAAGAACAAGGCCTACTGCTATGGACAGCAGAGTTCACTGGGTTAAGAAATAGGTTTCTGGGATTGGAGAGATGACTCAGTGGTTAATAGCACTGACTGCTCTCACAGAGGTCCTGAGTTCAATTCCCAGCAACCACATGGTGGCTCACAATCATCTGTAATGGGATCTGATGGAGTGTCTGAAGACAGCTACAGTGAACTCATACACAAAATAAGTAAATAAATCTTTTTTAAAAAGCAAGAAAGAAATAGGATGTCTTTCAACCATTAAGTTGATTCAAAAAACTTTTAAGAAGCTCTCACCACTGCTACTAAATCTTATCAAAAAAAGTTGGAAGTCAAATCCCTGGACAAATTTTGAAAATTCATTTAACTTTTATCAATCTATAGAGTGCTACTACTTCACTATACTGGTGTTTTAAAAAATACTAACATAGAATAACCATGTCCTATTTTAATTATAGGAGAGTATTGCAAAGATCTTTGTTCTTTATCTGTTTAATGTATATGACGTGGAAGTTTTTGGTAGTTTCATGCAATGCAGACTCCTGTGGTGTTTTGCTGAGGCAAAACCCATGGGAGGACACACGATGTTTGGAGAGTATACATAGGACTTAATGGGCAGTGATGGGGCTCTTGCAAAGCTAGCTATACAACAGTTCATTGGTCTCTCATCTTTGCTATCTTTGCTTAGTTGAAAGAGGCACACAGGGAGCTCCTGGCATCCCAGCTTTTCTGGTTGCTCCCTCTGACCTATGCAGATTGGGTAGAGGCTGGCTGGTTTTGCTGGATCATGTCACCACTGCTGACTCATGGTTGGTATTCTGATACTACTGAACTGGACTGCTGGTATCTAACAAAGGGAGATTAGAACTGCCCCCAGAGAACGCCTTCTAAACAGGCCCACATCCCTTGTCCTGTTTACCATCTTTCCTCCCCTACCTTTGGATGGCGGGCTAGGAGTGAGGGTAGGGAGAGTCAAAATGTTTCAGAACCCTTATTAAAAGTAGGCTTTAAAAAAATCTAAGCCTACATGTATATATCTTGATGGTCATATAAATAAATTTAAAATAATTAAAAATGTCTTGTTAAAAACATTAAGCCTGAAACATTTCTGAGTGGAGCTATCAGATTTTGGGTTGAGAAGTTCTGCTGCAGCCCACGTACCACAGTCAGTATTGCTCTGATGAGAGCAATGGTTGCCAGTCAGTACATCCCAAGGACTCCACAGCACCTCAGTCAGTCCAAGTAGAGACCTTTATACTTTTCATATATACACGTGGTTTAAAAATACCAACAAAAATTTTCTATCAACACTTAGAGAATTTCAGTTCAGTGCCTTCATTTTAAATGTCAAAAAATGCCCTATCACATACTGAGAACAACAATACGCCTACCTTGCTCTTTGACATTGAAAGTGAAGAGTCATCTTTATTTTGAGAAATGTCTTCTTTTCCTCTTTCAAAACCTTTGGGGGAAATGGCAATATTCAATTATTACAACTTTGAATATACAGTCATCAATGTTAACGAGCAAACACGAGCCACTCAATTTAGATATGCTTGCTATTTATTTGTACTCAGAGTTCAAACTACTATGGCTTACGTTCATCTCACTGCATTTCATTCAAATTAAGGTGGAGCCTTAGAACGCTCAGCCCAAGCATCACTGTCTCCTGAGAGGCTTCATCCAACAGCTGATGCAAGCAGATGCAGACACCCACAGTCAAACACAAGGCAGAGTTCCAGGAGTCTGTGGGTGAGTGGGGGGATGAATTGAGGGAGCCAGAGGGATCAAGGACACCACAAGAAGACCTACAGAGTCAACAACCCTGGGCCCATTGGGACTCTCAGAGACTAAACCACTAACCAAAGAGCATTCAGGGGCTGGACCTAGGCCCCTTACACATATGTAGCATATGTGCAGTGTGGTCTCCATGTGGGTCCCTTAACAATTGGAGCAGGGGCTGACTCTGACTCTGTTGCCTGCCTTTGGATCCCTTTCCCCTAGCTGGGCTGCCCTGTCTAGGCCTCAGTGGGAGAAGATGGGCCTTAGTCCTGTTGTGACTTGATATGCCAGGGTGGGTTGGTAACCATGAGAGGTTTCCCCTTCTCTGAGGAGAATTGGAATAGTTTATGCAGAAAGAGGGGCTAAAATCAGGATATAAAGTGAATAAATTAATGAAAAAAACTAAGGTGGAGCCAAACTAGATTCTGTAGGTTTTTGTTTTTACTTGGAGGGATGGCTCAAGGGTTACGAACACTTGCCATTCTTCCCAAGGGCCTAAGAACTCTCATCAGGCAATTCAGGGACCTGTCACCTCCCTTCTGGCCTCACACTTAACATATACACGGTATTCATCAACACAATCAATCACACGTATATATTAAGAAAAAGAAAATTTAAAAGGACAAAGTTATGAAGGGGGTAGGTGGAGGAAGAAGGGGGTGGATCTGGGCAACGTTACGGGGAGGATGGAGGGTGGGCATGCTCATATGACAGAACTAGGTTGTATGCATTGAGACATTCTTAAGTAACAAAGAGAATGGCAATGAAGAGTTCCCAAGTCCACCAGTGCCAACCTGAATATTACTTTCTGTGCTACTGGAACAATTCACATGATATCATCCTCTTAGACCTTTTAGCCTAGCAAGCTTTTTTTTTTTTTTTTTTTTTTTTTTTTTTTTTTTTTTTTTTTTAGATAGGCCCTGGTGTAGCCAAGGCTAGCCTTGAAATCAATATAGAGCCAAGAAATACCTTGAACTTCTGATTCCCACTGCCTCCACTTTCGGAGTGATGGGCTTACATTACACAGGCTTGCACCGATCCACCCAGTGTACACAGTTATGGGGAACACAATCACTGCCATGCACAAGTTAGAAATGTCTTCTGCAAATCAAGATAAATCCCCAGAATGCTAGTGAGCTGATTTCTGAACTGAAAAAAACCATCCAAGTAAGCTTTTCACTCTTACTGTCAACTAGAAAGATATTTCATATGGTGATAAAGAAGGGTGGGAAAATAAATCTTCAATAAGAATACATCAAAGGGAGGGGAGATGGTACAGGAGAGGACATGGCAGGGGAGGAGGGAAAAGAGAGAAGGAAAGGTGAAGAGAAAGAAGAAAAGGGAGAGAAGAAAAGGAAGGGAAAGAAGAGGCAAGAGAATACAATCAACCAACCAGCCTGGGTGTAGGGCACGTGCCTGCAGTACGAGGTATCTGGGAGGCAGGGGCAGGAAGAATAGTTGAATCTAGCAGCTTGAAACCAGGTTAGGTAATACAGTGAGATGCCATCTTAAAAGGGAAAGTAAATATCTAATAATGTATTTATTATAAGAATTAGATGAACATGTATATAATGTTGGCTCTTACTTCTAAACAGTCTGTGAATCTAGAATTCACAAACAGGGCTGGAAAGACTGTGGTTATGAGCATTGTTCTTGTAAAAGCCTGGGTTCAGTTCCTGGTACCCACATAGTGGGGTTCCTAATCATCTGTAATTTCAGTTCCAGGAGATTCAACTCCTTCTTCAATCTCTAGGGACATCAGGCACACACAAAGAGCATATATATATACGTATATATATATATATGTATCTATATATATATACGTATATATATATGTGTGTGTGTGTGTATGTATATGTATATATGTATGTATGTATGTGTATATATGTGTATATATATGTATATGTATAGGTATATATGTATATGTATGTATGTATACACACACACACACAACAACAACAAAAGACAGACATAAAAATAAGTAAGTCTAAAAATACTGATGCTCCTTTTACTTGTAGGGCAGAGAGTGTTAGCTCTTCCCATACATCACAAAGATGAATCAACAACAGAACCAATGCCCAAAGCATTTCAAAATGATTTCTAATTTATTGTTTGGGGTTTATAATTTTTCATTCTATTCCATCTTATTAATTCTAATATTTTTACTAAATTAAATCTCTAGCATGAAAATATTTCTCTCGCTAGAAAAAGTAAAGATTACTCAGTTTGAATATGGGGGTGGGGAGATTTTCATAACTGCAACATGGATTTTCAGATGAAAACTTACAGGAATTTGAAACTTAAATATAAAGCGAACTAGAAGTTACAAAATTGAGCTTGAAATTTAAAAAAAAAGTACTCAAAGCAATAAATACACCCATAAAGAATTCTCAATACTAATGACTGACACAACGTCAAGACTGCCTAAATATATACATGGAAGAACACATTTTATAAGACTTCAGATTTCCCAGTGTTGTTTTAGCCTCGGCTCAATCTGTATCAACCCGCTTACTAGGTTAAAAAAAAAAAAAATGTCCAGCTCACTGTGTCTACATCCAAGTATTATTTCTAAAATAGAACAATAATGAAAAGAAAGCTATAAATTAAACTTTGTGTGTATGTATACTCTTTCTTGTGCTTGTGTGTATGTGTGACTAAGATTCCTGTCTGTGTGTCCCATGATTGGGGTCAGTGTCTTTTCAATTACTTTACACTTTATTTTCTGAGATGAGGTCTTGCTCTGAACCTTGTCCATCTGGCTAGTTAGCCAGAAACCCCCAGCAAGTCTCCTGTCTTCACCTTCCCGGCACTGGACCACAAGTATGCTCTGCTATACCTAAACTGTGCGTTGGTGCTGGGGATCTGAGTGCAGGCCCTCAGGTTTTCACAGAGCACCTTGCCAGCTGAGCCGTGCCCAGCACTACAGCAAACAACCAACAATGTCCAAACTGTTAGAAAACTGTATTCATCAATTTGCTAGACGCACTTTGCCCCTTCTTAAAATTGGGAACAAAACACCCATGGAAGGAGTTACAGAGACAGAGTTTGGAGCTGTGACGAAAGGATGGACCATCTAGAGACTGCCATATCTGGGGATCCATCCCATAATCAGCTTCCAAACACTGACACCATTGCACACACTAGCAAGATTTTGCTGAAAGGACCCAGATATAGCTCTCTCTTGTGAGACTATGCTGGGGCCTAGCAAACACAGAAGTGGATGCTCACAGTCAGCTATTGGATAGATCACAGGGCCCCCAATGGAGGAGCTAGAGAAAGTACCCAAGGAGCTAAAGGGGTCTGCAACCCTATAGGTGGAACAACAATATGAACTAACCAGTACCCTGGAGCTCTTGACTCTAGCTGCATATGTATCAAAAGATGGCCTAGTCGGCCATCACTGCAAAGAGAGGCCCATTGGACTTGCAAACTTTATATGCCCCAGTACAGGGGAATGCCAGGGCCAAAAAATGGGAGTGGGTGGGTAGGGGAGTGGGGAGGAGGTTATGGGGGACTTTTGGGATAGCATTGTAAATGTAAATGAAGAAAATACCTAATAAAAATATTAAAAAAAAGAAAGAAAACGGTATTCATGAACCTACATTATATATGACTTCTCAAACTAAATAAATGAATTCCATTTTAACAGTGTCATATTTTGAACTTGCAAATCATATAATTTGCTTCATAGTGTATGATTAACTTCAAATTATTTTTAATTTTATCTATAAATGAGTGAAGTTAAATGCTTTTTATAATATGCAAATCTGGCCAAATTCCTTAAATGTTAACTAAAATTTTTAAAAAGCAGATGGTCAACATAAAATATACAGAACATATAAAAAAACCACCCCTCTAAAATAAAAAATTTCCAAACTGCATACTGGGTTTCCATGGGAAATTCAACACAGTAATGTAAAAAAATTGTTGCTAGTGTTGATGCTAGATCTTTTCATGAGACTGGATAGATCTGAATTCCTAAAAAGGTACAAAATGATCTATCCTTTAAAACATTCCTGCCATAAAAGTTGAATAGTCAGGACCTTTGCTTTAAGTCTTACGCCATGAAGTGTATTTATTAGAGCGCTCAGCAGCAGGCAAGTTTGCTGGTGCTCACCCTTCTTCCCAGCACTCGGGGAACACAAGCTGGTGGATCTCTGAGTTGAGGACAGCCTGGTCTACAGAGCAAGCTGTAGGCCAGCCACTGCAGGCCAGCCTAGTGAGAGCCTGTCCAGGCCACTACTTCCTACCATGTGATAGAAAAGGCTGCTGTCTAGAGGGGAGGCAAGGACTCCAACAGAGACGGGTGACAGTCCCACTGCTGTCACAAAGAAGGCACGTAACAGCTGAGAACACACAGTTCTTGTCCGGGATCCGAACTGTAGAGCTTGGACAAGCAATTGAAGCCAGGGCTGCCACAGGGGAGGACGCTGGAAGGGAGTGCCACAGTACTCTCTAAAACCAGAATAACTGAGGCCTCTCCAAAGCAGTCTCATCAAAGCTACGACAGGAGAATTCCCTAATGACAGAATCAGTAACAGGTAACTTGGACACCTACAGTAGCCTTTGTTCTAATGTTTCCATATTTGGAATAGGCTCACAATAAATCTACTGAAGAGAACGCTCTGTCAGGTAATTTTAAGTCCATGTCAAGTTTTGTTTACTTCTAGTGACTTCAGTTTCTTGACTAGATAAATTTTTAAATTAGATAATTTTTTAGCACACAGAGTTTACTTCTACTAAAACAGGACACTGGTTCTGAGTAAATGAGCTTTCTAAAGAATACAAATGCTCTTCCGGCCGGACCAGCACCGGGGTAGCTAGAGCGCAGGGTCGGCTAACACCCGCCAGCTACCCACGACCCCCTCCACAGGATTTTGAGACTGCTGGTGAGTGGAACACAGCTTCTGCTCCAGTCCAATCACGCAGGACCTGAGACTGCATTAGTTAGGGAAGCAGAAAACCGGCCTGAGTAGGACCACAGGCCTCCTCCGGCCGGACCAGCACCGGGGTAGCTAGAGCACAGGGTCGGCTGACACCCGCCAGCTACCCACGACCCCAGCCACAGGATTTTGAGATTGCTGGTGAGTGGAACACAGCTTCTGCTCCAATCTTTAAACAGTGACAACGACAACAACTAACCCCAGAGATTACCAGATGGCGAAAGGTAAACGTAATAATCTTACTAACAGAAACCAAGACCACTCACCATCATCAGAACCCAGCACTCCCACTTCGCCCAGTCCAGGGCACCCCAACACACCAGAAAAAATAGACATGGATCTAAAACCATATCTCATGATGATGGTAGAGGACTTCAAGAAGGACTTTAATAACACACTTAAAGAAATACAAAGGAACACTGGTAAACAGGTAGAAGACAGTAAAGAGGAAGCACAAAAATCCCTTAAAGAATTGCAGGAGAACACTGCTAAAGAGTTACAAATCCTTAAAGAAAAACAGGATAACATAATCAAACAGGTAGAAGTCCTTAATGAAAAACAGGAAAACACATCCAAACAGATGATGGAAATGAACAAAACCATACTAGACCTAAAAAGGGAAGTAGACACAATAAAGAAAACCAAAAATGAGGCAACACTGGAGATAGAAACCCTAGGAAAGAAATCTGGAACCATAGATACCAGCATCAGCAACAGAATACAAGAGATGGAAGAGAGAATCTCAGGTGCAGAAGATACTATAGAGAACATCGGCACAACAATCAAGGAAAATGTAAAATGCAAAAAGATCCTAACTCAAAACATCCAAGAAATACAGGACACAATGAGAAGACCAAACCTACGGATAATAGGAGTGGATGAGAATGAAGATTTTCAACTCAAAGGACCAGCAAACATCTTCAACAAAATTATAGAAGAAAACTTCCTAAATCTAAAGAAAGAGATGCCCATGAACATACAAGAAGCCTACAGAACTCCAAATAGACTGGACCAGAAAAGAAATACCTCCCAACACATAATAATCAGAACAACAAATGCTCTAAATAAAGATAGAATACTAAAAGCAGTAAGAGAAAAAGGCCAAGTAACATATAAAGGCAAGCCTATCAGAATTACACCAGATTTCTCACCAGAGACTATGAAAGCCAGAAGATCCTGGACGGATGTTATACAGACACTAAAAGAACACAAACTCCAGCCCAGGCTACTATACCCAGCCAAACTCTCAATTAACATAGATGGAGAAACCAAAGTATTCCACGACAAAACCAAATTCACACATTATCTCTCCACGATTCCAGCCCTTCAAAGGATAATAACAGAAAAAAACCAATACAAGGACAGGAACCACGCCCTAGAAACAACAAGAAGGTAATCCCTCAACAAACCTAAAAGAAGACAGCCACAAGAACAGAATGCCAACTTTAACAACAAAAATAACAGGAAACAACAATTACTTTTCCTTAATATCTCTTAATATCAATGGACTCAACTCCCCGATAAAAAGACATAGACTAACCAACTGGCTACACAAACAAGACCCAACATTTTGCTGCTTACAGGAAACTCATCTCAGAGAAAAAGATAGACACTACCTCAGAATGAAAGGCTGGAAAACAATTTTCCAAGCAAATGGTATGAAGAAACAAGCTGGAGTAGCCATTCTAATATCTGATAAGATTGACTTCCAACCCAAAGTCATTAAAAAAGACAGGGAGGGACACTTCATACTCATCAAAGGTAAAATCCTCCAAGAGGAACTATCAATCCTGAATATCTATGCTCCAAATACAAAGGCAGCCACATTCATTAAAGAAACTTTAGTAAATCTCAAAGCACACATTGCACCTCATACAATAATAGCGGGAGACTTCAACACACCACTTTCACCAATGGACAGATCATGGAAACAGAAACTAAACAGGGACACAGTGAAACTAACAGAAATTATGAATCAAATGGATCTGGCAGATATCTACAGAACATTCTATCCTAAAACAAAAGGATATACCTTCTTTTCAGCACCTCATGGTACCTTCTCCAAAATTGACCACATAATTCGTCACAAAACAGGCCTCAACAGATACAAAAATATTGAAATTGTTCCATGCATCCTATCAGATCACAATGGACTAAGGCTGATCTTCAATAACAAAATAAAAAATAGAAAGCCAACCTTCACGTGGAAACTGAACAACACTCTTCTCAATGATACCTTGGTCAAGGAAGGAATAAAGAAAGAAATTAAGGACTTTTTAGAGTTCAATGAAAATGAAGCCACAACATACCCAAACTTATGGGACGCAATGAAAGCATTTCTAAGAGGAAAGCTCATAGCTCTGAGTGCCTCCAAAAGGAAACTAGAGAGAGCACACATTAGCAGCTTGACAAACATACCTAAAAGCACTAGAACAAAAGGAAGCAAATTCACCCAAGAGGAGTAGACAGCAGGAAATAATCAAACTCAGGGGCGAAATCAACCAGGTGGAAACAAGAAGAACTATTCAAAGAATCAACCAATCAAGGAGCTGGTTCTTTGAGAAAATCAACAAGATAGATAAACCCTTAGCCAGACTCACTAGAGGGCACAGGGAAAGCATCCTAATTAACAAAATCAGAAATGAAAAAGGAGACATAACAACAGATCCTTAAGACATCCAAAACACCATCAGATCCTTCTACCGAAGGCTATACTCAACAAAACTGGAAAACCTGGATGAAATGGAGAAGTTCCTAGACAGATACCAGGTACCAAAGTTGAATCAAGATCAGGTTAATGATCTAAACAGCCCTATATCCCCCAAAGAAATAGAAGCAGTCATTAATAGTCTCCCAACTAAAAAAAGCCCAGGACCAGATGGGTTTAGTGCAGAGTTCTATCAGACCTTCAAAGAAGATCTAATCCCAGTTCTTCACAAACTATTCCACAAAATAGAAACAGAAGGTACTCTACCCAACTCATTCTATGAAGCCACAATTACTCTGATACCTAAACCACAAAAAGACCCAACAAAGATAGAAAACTTCAGACCAATATCCCTTATGAATATTGATGCAAAAATCCTCAATAAAGTTCTTGCTAACCGAATCCGAATCCAAGAACACATCAAAACAATCATCCATCCTGACCAAGTAGGTTTCATCCCAGGGATGCAGGGATGGTTCAATATACGGAAATCCATCAACGTAATCCAGTATATAAACAAACTCAAAGACAAAAACCACATGGTCATCTCGTTAGATGCGGAAAAAGCATTTGACAAGATCCAACACCCATTCATGATAAAAGTCTTGGAAAGATCAGGAATTCAAGGCCCATACCTAAACATGATAAAAGCAATCTACAGCAAACCAGTAGCCAACATCAAAGTAAATGGAAAGAAGCTTGAAGCAATCCCTCTAAAATCAAGGACTAGACAAGGCTGTCCACTTTCTCCATACCTATTCAACATTGTACTTGAAGTCCTAGCCAGAGCAATTCGACAACAAAAGGAGATCAAAGGGATACAAATTGGAAAAGATGAAGTCAAAATATCACTCTTTGCAGATGATATGATAGTATATATAAGTGACCCTAAAAATTCCACCAGAGAACTCCTAAGCCTGATAAACAGCTTCGGTGAAGTAGCTGGATATAAAATTAACTCAAACAAATCAATGGCCTTTCTCTACACAAAGAATAAACAGGCTGAGAAAGAAATTAGGGAAACAACACCCTTCTCAATAGTCACAAATAATATAAAATATCTTGGCGTGACTCTAACTAAGGAAGTGAAAGATCTGTATAATAAAAACTTCAAGTCTCTGAAGAAAGAAATTATAGAAGATCTCAGAAGATGGAAAGATCTCCCATGCTCATGGATTGGCAGGATCAACATTGTAAAAATGGCTATTTTCCCAAAAGCAATCTACAGATTCAATGCAATCCCCATCAAAATTCCAAATCAATTCTTCAACGAATTAGAAAGTGCAATCTGCAAATTCATCTGGAATAACAAAAAAACCTAGGATAGCAAAAACTCTTCTCAAGGATAAAAGAACCTCTGGTGGAATCACCATGCCAGACCTAAAGCTTTACTACAGAGCAATTGTGATAAAAACTGCGTGGTACTGGTATAGTGACAGACAAATAGACCAATGGAATAGAATTGAAGACCCAGAAATGAAACCACACACCTACGGTCACTTGATCTTCAACAAGGGAGCTAAAAACATCCAGTGGAAGAAAGACAGCATTTTCAACAAATGGTGCTGGCACAACTGGTTGTTAACATGTAGAAGAATGCGAATCGATCCATTCCTATCTCCTTGTACTAAGGTCAAGTCTAAGTGGATCAAGGAACTTCACATAAAACCAGAGACACTGAAACTTATAGAGGAGAAAGTGGGGAAAAGCCTTGAAGATATGGGCACAGGGGAAAAATTCCTGAATAGAACAGTAATGGCTTGTGCTGTAAGATCGAGAATTGACAAGTGGGACCTCATGAAACTGCAAAGCTTCTGCAAGGCTAAAGACACCATCAATAAGACAAAAAAAAACCACCAACAGATTGGGAAAGGATCTTCACCTATCCTAAATCAGATAAGGGACTAATATCCAATATATATAAGGAACTCAAGAAGGTGGACTCCAGAAAGTCAAATAACCCCATTAAAAAATGGGGCTCAGAACTGAACAAAGAATTCTCACCTGAGGAATACCGAATGGCAGAGAAGCACCTGAAAAAATGTTCAACATCCTTAATCATCAGGGAAATGCAAATCAAAACAACCCTGAGATTCCACCTCACACCAGTCAGAATGGCTAAGATCAAAAATTCAGGTGACAGCAGATGCTGGCGAGGATGTGGAGAAAGAGGAACACTCCTCCATTGTTGGTGGGATTGCAAGCTTGTACAACCACTCTGGAAATCAGTCTGGCGGTTCCTCAGAAAATTGGACATAGTACTACCGGAGGATCCAGCAATACCTCTCCTGGGCATATATCCAGAAGATGTCCCAACCGGTAAAAAGGACACATGCTCCACTATGTTCATAGCAGCCCTATTTATAATAGCCAGAAGCTGGAAAGAACCCAGATGTCCCTCAACAGAGGAATGGATACAGAAATTATGGTACATTTACACAATGGAGTACTACTCAGCTATTAAAAAGAATGAATTTATGAAATTCCTAGCCAAATGGATGGACCTGGAGGGCATCATCTTGAGTGAAGTAACACAATCACAAAAGAACTCACACAATATGTATTCACTGATAAGTGGATATTAGCCCAAAACTTAGGATACCCAAGATATAAGATACAATTTGCTAAACGCATGAAACTCAAGAAGAATGAAGACCAAAGTGTGGACACTGTGCCCCTTCTTAGAATTGGGAACAAAACTCCCAGGGAAGGAGTTACAAAGTTCGTAGCTGTGATGAAAGGATGGACCATTTAGAGACTGCCGTATCCAGGGATCCATCCCATAAGCAGCTTCTAAACGCTGACACCATTGCATACACTAGCAAGATTTTGCTGAAAGGACCCAAATATAGCTGTCTCTTGTGAGACGATGCCGGGGCCTAGCAAACACAGGAGTGGATGTTCACAGTCAGCTATTGGATGTATCACAGGGCTCCCAATGGAGAAGCTAGAGAAAGTACCCAAGGAGCTAAAGGGATCTGCAACCCTATTGTTGGAACAACATGATGTACTAACCAGAACCCCGGAGCTCTTGTCTCTAGCTGCATATGTATCGAAAGATGGCCTAGTCGGCCATCACTGGAAAGAGAGGCCCATTGGACTTGCAAACTTTATATGCCCCAATATAGGGGAATGCCAGGGCCAAAAGAATGGGAATGGGTGGGTAGGGAAGTGGGGGGCGCTATGGGGGACTTTTGTGATAGCATTGGAAATGTAACTGAGGAAAATATGTAATAAAAATATTAAAAAATTAAAAAAAAAAGAATACAAATGCTAGCATCATTGACAAGCTGCGTCACAGGAGCAAACTCGGCTTGCTAATCATTGCTGTTTAGATATAACAGGAAACAGTTTATGCTGCTTTGGTCTTTTTAAAAAAAACTGCTTATACTTCTACCAAAGCAGGTTTAACTAACAGCCATATGCTGAAGACCCAAGAACTATAAAACGTATGGAAACAAAGGCTGAGGGTCCGGAAGGTGGGTGAGCAGGTACCAGAGCTTGCCAGCCACTCACCATGACAACCTGGGTACAATCTTCAGGACCCACATAGTGGAAAGAACCAAATCCTGCAAGGTGCTCTCTGACCTCAACATGAGCCCACAGCATGCTCACACACACACACACACACACACACACACACACACACACACACACACACACACTAAATAACTGTAACATTAAAGATGTTTACTATTTATCTGTGGATATTTTGCTTGAATTTATGTATGTGTAGCACATGCAAACCTGGTACTCATCGAGTCCAGAAGAAGGTGTCCGAACATCTGAAACTGGAGTTATAGGCGCTGTTAGCCACCAGGTGGGTACTGGTTATGGAACCTGTGTTCTTTGAAGGAGCACCCAGTGCTCTTAACCACTGAACCATCTCTCTGGGCCTGAATAATTGTAATTTTTTAAAATTTAAGAAAATTTAAAATTTAAGAAGTAAAACACTATTTTTAAAAGCCTGAAGTAAAGTCTTTTATAGGTGATTTCTTTGCTAAGGATTTCCCACAATTCTTAGGTAGTGTTCTAGAAACAAGCACAAAAGCTGTAAATAAGATCTGAGATTTAGAGTTATAATTAGATCCTAACTAAGCAAAGCATACTGCATCACAATGGTATAATGAGCACACAGGCAAGGGCGGAGCTCTAGAATACAGCTCATTATCAACAAAATAATGCAGTTATTGGTAGAAGGGTGTGGGAGAGAAAGATATAGAAGCAGAAACAGATAAAATTTCCTATAAAAATGAAAATTGAAAAAAATAACTGATGTATAAGATAAAGTTATCTTCAAATATCACTGTGGTAGAATTAATTCTCCTTTAATGCTACTATATGAAAGCAAATGCATCTAAAATAATCTTTCAGAACAATAAAATATCTCAAAAGGCATCAGATGTCTATTTCTTTTTACCTTTAACTTCAACAAAAAGCCCTTTCTCTGGGGTACCTCACTCTACTGCATGACTGATAGAGCTGATACTCCAAAGAGCTTTCTCACAGAACACACAAGAATCCCTACAGGACCTCTCTGCTGGAAGAACTGAGAGACACAGCACATCATTTACTCCTCTGACAAAATAAACTCACAACACTGGCTTCAATTTTCTTACTTTGAAATTTTATACCTAACTTTCACACAGTCAGGTTCCTATTGCTTACCAAGGTCACTGATTATTCCTTAATACTAAGCAGATCTTGGTGTGAAGGTCAACAAATAGCATGCGCTACTATACCTAGCAACGGCGCAAAAACAGTCAGGAAGATAAACACAAGACAGGAACGAGTCTCATGCAAAACACAGGCTGCACATACAGTATTACAAGCTACCCTGTATTTTAAAGTCACTTCTGAATAAGGACACACTAAAGTTTACACTGCTTAAGGACATAAACGACCATGATCGGAACCACACTATGTTAAGGAGACAATACAGATTAAATACTATTCAAAGCTTATGCTACTTAGCTATAGCTTAGAACCATGGGCTTTTATTTTATTTTATTTTTTTGAAAACATTGTTAGAAAAGAATCTGAAATTAGTGAATTTATAATTTATTTAATGTTTAGGTATCTCAAAACAATGCTTTATTGTCATTATGGTTATTCACAAAGACCCAAAAAGGTTAGGGGTAAAACAAAAACTCTACTTCAAATTCAAAAAATGTAAATGTCAATATATATATTTATTTATTTTAGTTAATATTAAAATGAATAACCAAATATTTGTCACAATAGTTTTCAAATAAAAGCTCAAGTTGTGTACATCTTATTGACCATTTAATGCCTAAATAATAGCTTTAAAGTATCTAATTTCATTTAATAAATATTATACTGTATATAACATATAATTTTCTTAGCAAAAATTAACTCCACATGAATAAGTCTAGCAAAAATATATATACCTAGAAAACTTTACTATCATCAAGAATTAAAAGGTTGTAAGAAAAGCACATATGATAAACATTAATTATAATGGCCCCTTTACAGAAATGGCTAATCATGTTAAATGTCTGGCTTTCATCTGCTAATACCTCTGTCAATACCATTTCTTTACAGGAATATATATGTATTATATATCAAATTCGGAAATGTTTTAACTGTCATCAAGGGTCATATATTTACTGCTACATTAAATCAAAATGCACATGATAAAAAAACATCAAGATTCATATTTTACTGACTCGTAGCTCTCAAGTTTCAGCTGAAGAGACTATTACAAGAAAATGAGGGAAAGCCCAGCTACAGTTAGGCAGCTACTGAAAGCTAAGCTTTCACAACACACTTGTTTAAATGAAACATAATGTTAAGATTTTAAAAATCCCCGTGTTATTTTCATTAAGAAAATGTAAGAAATTAAGGCAAGAACACAAGATGAAACAAACCAACCTTGTAAGGAAGGAGAAAGTTCATTGTATCCTCCAAACGAAGCATTCCGGACAAGCTTTCGGCCATCAATTCGTGGAGGGAATAAAACAGACGAAACCCCAGTACATGAAGAAAATCTACGATGCTGTGAACTCTCTTCTTTCATGGTTCAGAAGGTCTATTTAATATATATGCTCACCCAGAAGGCTAATTAGCCCAATATGGCAAAGACAGGCTTTTCTCTCACATCCAAATGTAGCAAACCAGCACAAACAAAGGACACACACACTTAACAGCAAAGGAGGACCAGAGACTGTCAAATCAGCAATAAACAGATAGAGAGACTGACGGCAAAGGCACTGAGCCAGACAACTGGTTCTTCTTTAAAAAACAAGTTGATTAAAGGGCTATTCCACTAATGCTTTACGATTGTATCAAAGAAACGATGCCCTGCACTGAGCCGCTCAGTGCTCTAGAAAAACAAAGCAAGATCAATACTTAGACATTCTCGATGAATAGGGTTCTTTCTTCTCTCAAGACGACAAGCCTGTCATTACATCTATTACATTTCTGTAGTATCTGGCCACATCTCCCTCTTCTCCCGACTCTTCTCTTTCCAGCTTTTGGTTACTTCAAAAACAGATCCCAACATTATACTGTTTATCTTTACTGAGGCTTCTGGATTTATATCTAATCTGCTGCTTGTCTTGGCCATGATTAAAACTTCACAAGGAAAGATATTTTTTCAAGTACAATTTTGGTGGATCACACTGCTACAGCAGAGAATTAACGTGTAAGTTTTACTTCTAAGAGGAATACAGGAGTCTTAAGGCACCGTGAATGTGAGCCAATCAACACAGAAGATTAAACGACACCATAAAGATGCCGCACACTCTTGAAGCATTCTTAATGCCCTTGAAGCATTAGCTGCTTCAGTTCCTCTCCCCTGTGTTTAAAATACATAATCTACCAATGACTTCTGTCCATATAAAACCAAATAATTTGCTATTTCAAAAGTAATAACCTATACCATCTCTTTATGCCTAACTTTTAAAATTCCCAAGAACTCTTCTCATTTTATTAAATTACTTTTGCCTTACCCTATCTTACTCCATTCAAGCTAAACTTGGTGGTTTATTCTTACAAGAACTTTGCCCTAAGATTCAGTTTCTTTCTTACCATGCACACACTTTAAATCTGAGTTTGGTTCATATAAAATATCATTCCATATAACCTTAAGAGTATTTCTTCTTAAGGAAAAAAAAAAAAAAGCATTTAAAAACTCAGTTTCCAATAGTGTGGGTGGTACATGCCTTTAACCCCAGCACTCAAGGGGCAAAAGCAGGGGGTCTACATAGTGCGTCCCAGGGCTGCAGATAAAACAATCAAGCTTCCTATACAATGCTATTCCTGCCCGCTGTGGGCAAAGGCATTTCAAAAATCATTGCTAAGTTTATGGAGCTGTGGTGTTGTCATCCGAGGGCCTCTGTTTTTGCCTTGTTTCATTCTTCTACATACCATAAAGTGGAAATTAATAATCATAGACAATCAGAAAATTATAATTAATTCATACAGTTAGTGCTTGCCTTTAAAGGAATAAAGAAGGTATCACAAAAGGCATTATCCTCTTACAGTTAAGTAGGGTTTAAATTTAATAGGGTCTCCATTTCCTTATCTATAAAATACTAAGAGTAGCATCTATATTATAAGATTATTGTGTAAAGTCTACAAAGGTTCCGGGTAAAAACATTAGAATAATGAGTTCTCTCTTAAAGTTCAAGGAACATCAGAGGAAAGAAGTTGTTTTTGTTTTTAATGACCATAAACAAGGATGGGAATACAACTGCAACACAAATTTGACAGTGAACCTAAGATGCACAAATATAGGCTCAAAGAGGCACAAAAGCCATGTCACATGTCAGTCTTTATATCAAAAAGTCCTTTTGTATACAATTCACAGCAGCAAATTACACTGGATTGCATGTCAAATGGATGAATTAATAATTTAAAATATTCAAGTGAGACACACAAGCAATGTCTTCAATATCTCAAAGAGAATGATGTCCCATTTAGAATTTTTTGTTTGTTTGTTTGCTTGTTTGTTTGTTTTTCGAGACAGGGTTTTTCTGTGTAGCCCTGGCTGTCCTGGAACTCACTTTGTAGACCAGGCTGGCCTCGAACTCAAAAATCCGCCTGCCTCTGCCTCCCAAGTGCTGGGATTAAAGGTGTGTGCTGCTGCCACCACCACCACCCAGCCCCATTTAGAAATCTTAACCCTGCCAAACTCTCAATTATGCACATTAGAATATATTAACAATATTTAAGATACTATAGGTTTCAAAATCCTACTTTTCATTCATGTTTTATTTACTTTTGCATGCTTTTAAAGAATCATCAAGCGCACCTCTTGTCACTTCTGGTTCTAAAACAGAGTCAAATTTGATGCACAAAGGATGCAGTGTTCAGAGGAGTTCTCTCTCCCCAAGCCTCTGTATCATCTCCAACCAGATGCTATGTGACTCTCTCCCCAAGCCGCTCTTCTCTGTCTGGTAGAACTGAGAAAATTCTCATGTAAATAATTTCCTCTAGAGCTTACTTCTAGCCAGTACACTTAGAAAAGACTGTACCAGCATATATACTGTACAGCATATATACTGTACCAAAAAGGGGGGGGGACAGTAAATCAGCACTATTTAGGATATAAAAGATCACCAAGTCAAATAGCTACTTTCACCAAAAAGTCCCCTACCAGGGTACCATCTTTCTTGGGTGACCTTCACCCAGGTTCTTCTCTGGCCTGTAGCGTTTCCTAGTGTCTATTAGAATTGTCTCTTTCCCTAGACTCACAGTTGAGTTAACTGACAATACCTCTAGTACAAGAAGGTGTCCTACTTTTCATCTGATAGGCCACACAGTACAGACTACTTCTGCCGTCTTCCTGCTGTAGCAACAGCCCAGAACCACACCACAGGCAATGCTGAGCACCCACAATGACTACAACTAGTCCTTTCACATGGAGCATTGTGTGACTGTTGCAAAATAACTGACAGACAACATTTCAAAGGAAAAAAAGAAGGGTTTAGGCCCATGGTCCCGGATGTTTTAGTCCATGTTTGCTTTGGCTTGCCCTACTGTTAGGCATGCAGTGAGACAGAACATCTTAGCAACAGCAGCATGTGACAAAACCTGCTTACTTTACAGCAGCCAGGAGGCCAAGGAGACACCAGGACCAAGATTTACCTTCTACTAGACTATTCAGAAGCTAGGCTTTATTAAAGGCTTCTTCCACTCATGAAGTTAGAGCCCCAAAGAACAGCCCCAACACCAGGGGACCAAGCCCAAAACGCATGAGCCTTTGGGTTCATTGATATCCAAACCATAACATGATTCTTAGTAGATTCTCAAAGAAATCAAGGCCATGCTACAACCCAGAGTTTTTTGGCTTATCCTTCTCCAGCAATACTGCCCTTTACACAAGGACTTGCTGAATAGGCTGAAGATATTTGGACAGAGGCTCTCTCTGTAATTTGAATTCCTATAGAATGAACTACAAAACAACTTGCTTATAAATGAATGTGAACTTAACTTGGTCTAATTTTGGAACAGAAAGTCAGATGTCTGCCAAGACCATAAAGCCACTGAGCTTCAGCCAATTACTGGCCACGCTCAAACGAGGCCAGAAGCTCATCTTGCACTCCACTTGTGAGTTCTGTCTGTCAATATTCACCGCCCCATACTGCAGAGCAGAACTCTTGGAACCTCTGTCCGGTACAAAATGCTGCCCAATACATGAATTACTCTTGTTCAAATAAACTATCAAGTTTATCTAGTTTTTCTTTGAACACTTACTTAGTCCTTCCAAAGAAACATTTTAGATATGCACATATGATAGTACCATTACTATAAATACAAGGCAAGAGAAAGCCACAGGTGACACGGGGCCAGCAGGCGTGACACTACAAGCTGATTAGGAGCTGCCTCTGAGGACTTCTGAGCACTAGCAATGATCCCTTCTCATTATGCATTTTCATGGAATAGTCTATTGTACACTTACAGATAGTCCTTTCCTTTTAACAAAAGCTGTTCAATTGTTGCCTAATGCACAGAAAACACAAATAGAAGCCACTGTGATGAACAGAATTTATAAGTATCAATTTATACTCATTTGTTTGTTTGTTTGTTTGTTTGTGTGGGCATGCAGAGGAGGAGCATCAGCCCATGGCGCACTTAGAGGTCAGAGGGTAATTTGCAGGGGCTGGTTTTTTTCTTCCAAACCATTTGGGTCTCGGAGATCAGACACAACTCTGACTGTCTGGCATATTATAACAGTAATTTTGTTATAATTTTTAAAAATACACTGGAAATCTGGCTCTACATTCCTCAAAGAACTGAAAATGACAGCAGCCAATGGAACTGAAGCCCTGTTATTACTTTGTAAAGAGGACAGTAGACTCTCCCAGTTTCCAAACAAAGGAGATTAAATCCCAACAGCAAGAACTAACTAGTAGAGGTAATATCTGATCACCCTTAAAGAATCTTAAGTTAAAAATATACTAAAAACATTTCTTTTCCAAGAAAAAAATGTCCCTTGTTACTCTTATATTCCTCTTTCTACTCTGATTAGAACAAACAAAAAAAGCAACTCAAAAGGCCTGGCAATGCTAAGCCAGACCTCCCTGTAATCTCTGCAAAGATGCTTAAAACAAAGCTGGATTAGTCATTCTTAATTTTCAATAAACGCTTTCAAGTTATTTTAGTTTCTTTTGGAGACATAGTGTTAAATATAGATATTATAACATTGGCAAGAGGAATTTTAAAATATTCTATTCTTATCTTCTTAATTTGCAAAATGTTGATTTTCATTATGTTATAAAGCAACTTCCTAAACACAAGGGATTTCAAACCAGAAAATAACCATATTAAAAGAAGTCTTTGTAACTTCAGAATGGAAGCATTAAGACCTCTAAACCTCAGAAGGTGACACAGCCTGTAATTTAGACTATTTCAAACAAAACTATGGCTGGAAGGCAGCAACAGGACTCAGAGGGTGGAGTTAAAGATGAGGGAACGGGAAAATCAAAGTGCTCTTCCGACAACACCGTTCTCATGAGATATAAACACACATTCAAGAACATATCTATGTGTTTATGACCAATACAGGTTCAGAGCATGTTCAAATGTCTTACCGAGGAAGGAAGAATTGCTTCGGTTCATGGAAGAGCGTGACTTCTAGGTGCCTGTACCTGTGAACCCCTCTACTAAAGGTTCTCTTGTGTCTGTCTTCTGAGATTATAGCAGCAGCGCCTACCATAGCCCTGGGGAATATGATACAACCCTCTACAGTAGAAAGCTGCTGCGCAGAATCTCTCTTTTACACACACATTTTCTATTGGCTCTAGATACAGACTCCTAGTATTTTTAATTCTGCCAGAACAAAGAGGGAACTGACTTTGGGTCTAAGAGTACTTACTAAAGGATAACAAAAATGCACTACTCAGATGGTCTAAGTTAACTCAGGTAAAACCATAATCACACAAAGGCTTTTTGTTTTTTGTTTTGTTTTTTTAATATAGCTTTAAATTTTTTTATTTTAGTTTTTTTTAATTGGGTATTTATTTCATTTACATTTCCAATGCTATCCCAAAAGTCCCCCACACGCTCACCCACTCACTCCCTACCCACCCACTCCTAGTTCTTGGCCCTGGTGTTCCCCTGTACTGGGGCATATAAAGTTTGCACGACCAATGGGCCTCTTATTTAAGAATTTGTTTGAGCCATGTATAATTGTACATGCCTATAATCCCAGCACTCGGGAAGGTAAGGCAGGAGGATTATAAATTCAAGCAAGCCTGAGATGTAAAGGGAACCTGAATCTCAACAAACAAAAATATGAAATGGGCTGAAGTTTCAGCAAGGAACATGGGCTGTTCTCCCAAAAAGCCAAGTATTTGAAAACTAGCTTAAAAATAAAAATGTCGAAAATAGCTTTTTACATCAAAGAAGGTTAGCTACCAATCGCAGTGTACCACGAAGCCTGAACATGAAGCCTGAGGGAACAAGGATCTCTCCTGAGATGAGCTATGATTTAGTCCCATGCTCCTTCCACACTCCTGTTCTTTAAAAACAGCCAGAGGCAGGGAGAAAACAGGCTTAATTAGTCAAAATGTCTGCCTTTCCTGAGCAACAACTGAAAGACGCACTAAGCCCAAACAGTAAGAATGAAACACATCTTACCCTTACTGAGACTGTAATAGTATTTAGCTCAAACTACTAGGGAGTAAACTGGTTTTTAAAAAAGCATGGAGTGAGTGGGTGAGGGGCTGAAGAGATGGCTCTGTGGTTCGAAGCACTGGCTATTCTTCCAGAGGACCGAGTTCGATCACTACCATCTATCTGGTGGCTCTCCCTTGTCTGTGCCTCCAGTTCCAGGTGATCTGATGCCCACCAGGCAGGAACATGGTGCATAGACACACATGCAGGAAAATACCCACACACATAAAGTCTACAGAAATTGTAATGGTAAGATAAGCTGATGAGAAAAAAAATGTGGAAAATGTACAGTTTGGGGAAGAAACTGAGTCATTGTTCTAATACAACGTGTAAGAACTAAAGATTATCCTGACAGCTGTGGGTTGAGAAAGTCAGTCTCTGCAGATATTCCAATGAAAACCAGGAAAATCCCAAGAAAATGGGAAGAAATTCTACTTCAGAAAACAATTGTGTTTTTAAGTAATTATGTCCTCTCTTAAGTTGTTATGAGTCAATTTACATGAAAAAGACACAGCTAGAAAACAGAACAATGAAACTAAATGAATTTACCAAATAGTTAATAATGGCTTATTAAGCTTGTAATTTAAGGTATCTGAATAGAAATTCTACTATAATAACCATATAAAGGAGCAAGTTATAAAATTTCAAAAGTACTGATATGGGAATTTAAAACTGAAAATAGCAGTATTATTTAATAAGGTCCTGTAGAAGAGTAACTGTTTAAGCTGCATTTTCAAGCCAGGAAGGGAAGTGCACACGAGTAACTTCAGCACTTGAGAGGTTCCTAGGTAGGAAGGAGTTCAAGATGCTGCTAAGTTTGAGGCCATCCCAGCCTACTCAAGATGCCATCTCAGTGAACGAATAAAGAAGCAAGCCGGAGCTTTAGAAATGGTTCACAAGGACAAGGGAGAACACTGTATCTTAATTATTTTATCTTATTTTTTAGTTACTCACTTTACATCCCCACTCACTGCCCTCTCCCAGTCACCGCCTCCCACAATCCTTCCCCCTTCTCCCTTCCCCCTTCCTCCTGAGAAGGTAGCCCCCCCAGCCCCCCAGTATCCCTCACCCTGGCACATCAAGTCTGTGAGGCTAGGTGCTTCCTCTCCCACTGAGGGCAGACAAAGCAGCCCAGCTAGACGAACATACCCCACGTATAGAAAACAGCTTTTATTGTTCAGGATTCACATGTGGAACAACAGCTCCAGTGTTCGGGACCCATGTGAAGACCAAGCTGCACATCTGCTACATATGTGCAGGGAGGCCTAGGTTCAAATAAGCTAAACAATGAAGTCACAAGAAAATACCCTTGAATCTCACTTAGAAGGGGGAATCAAATAGTCCTAAGAGGTAGACAGAGGAAGGGAACTGGGTAGGAGGGGTTGGGAAGAGGAATGGGAAGGTTCAGGATCAGGTATGGGGAGGAACAGTAAGGATGGCCAGAAGGCCATGAGAATGAATGGAAATCTGCAACTGATGGGGGTGGGGAGGTGAAGGGAATCTCTAGGACAAGGCAGAGACCTGGGATAAGGGAGGCATCCAAGAATCAATGGAGGTGACCTTAGCAGTGACTCACAGCATTGGGGACATGGAAGGTGAAGAGACCCTGTAGCCAGGCAAGAACTCCAGTGGAGTGATAGAGACACCAACCCACCCACGAAACTTTCGACCTATAATTTGTCCTGTCTATACAAAACGCAGGGATAGGGAACACAGCAGAGACTGAGGGAATGACCCACCAATAACCAGCCCAACTTGAGATCCAGTCCCTGACACTATTAATGATATTCTGTTCTTCTTGTACACAGGAGTCTAGCATAGCTGTCCTCTCAGGGGCTCCGCCCAGCAGTTGGCTCAGTCAGATACAGACATCCACAGCCAAACAGTGGATGGAGCTTGGGGACTCTTATGGAAGAATAGGAGGAAGGACTGCGAGCCCTGAAGGGGATAGGAACTCCATAGGAAGCCCAACAGAGTCAACTAATACAAGAGCCTGGACTACCAGATACACACTTACAACACACTTACATCACATGGTTACTGCTTTCCATTTGCTGGGTCAAATGGTGCTGCATGAGATACCCTTGAAGATGCTTATGAATGAGGTAACTAGCTAAGCACAGCTCCCAGGTGGTTCTCAGACATGGCCCAGTCTGTCACACAACCCTAAGTAACTGTACCCACTGTCTTTTCACTAGCAGGAGTGACACAAATGCAAGTGAGTCATCTAACCAGCTTTTCAATGACAGGCTGGAATAATTACAAAGTGTTATTTTGATTTATAATTTTCTATTTTCATTCATGTTATTTCCTTGGAGATCTACTGTATAGGTTTCATATATTTGTTGGCCATATGCACACATCTGGAGGGGCCTCTATTTCACCATAACCTCACTTAATAGTAATAATTTTTTTGTTTAGTTGCTTTGTAAGGAAAAATGGATGTGTTGCATTAGAAGGCAAGGGCTTAACAGAAGAAGAGACTACAGCAATAGCCACACAGTTATATAACAACAAAGACCTGACCCAAGATGGTGATATTAAATTATCAAGGGAGACATGAAGCCAGCTATGGTGGCACACCTCCTAGCACCTGGGAAGGCAGAAAGATCAGAGTTCAAGGTTGAGGCTAGCCTGAATCATATGAGACTCTTTCTCAAAAAATCATGAAGGGGATGAGAAGAAGGGAGGGAGGAATGGAAGAAAGGGAGGGAGAAAGGGGGGGAGAGAAGAGTGAGAGTGAGAGCATATCCTGACACTAAAAGTTGACAATGATATGCATGGAATATACTCACTTGTAAGTGGACATTAGCCATAAAGTACACTATAACCATACTACCATCCACAGAGCTAAGTAACAAGGAGGGGCCAGGGGAGAATGCTTTAATCTCACTCAAAGGGGAGATAAAATAGACATTGAAGTGGATATAGAGAAGGAACTGGGTGGGAAACAGGGATGGGAATCAGGTGTGGGGAGAAGGGGGAGATGAGAGGACTGAGAGAGAAGAGAAATTGGTAGGTGGGCATTTCAGGGAAGCTTCTGGGAGGATATGGGAGTGACTCTAGCTGAGATGCCTAGCAGCAGGAGATATGAAGCCAGGAGTGGCCATCTCCTGTAGCCAACCAGGACCTCCACTGGAGGAGAGAAAACACCAACTCACCAACAAAACCCCTACAAGATGTACAGAGATAAAGATGCAGCAGAAACTGGGAAAATGGCCAACCAATGACTGGTCCAACTTGAGATCTACCAATGGGAGAGAGACAGCCCCTGAGTAATGATTCTCTGATATGCTTGCAGACAGGAGCCTAGCACATCTGTCATTTGAGAGGCTTCACCCAACAGCTGATGGCAGATGCAGACACCCAGAGCCAAACATTAGGCAGAGCTCAGAGAGTCATGTTGAAGAATCAGGGAAGAATTGCTGGTACCGGAGTGGTCAAGGACACCAAAAGGCCTACAGAGTCAACTAATCTAGGCCCACGGGGGCTCACAGACACTGAACCACCAACCAAAGAGGATTCAGGGGCTGGACCTAGGTCCCCTGCACATATGTAGCAAATGTACAGCTTGGTCTCCATGTGGGTCCCCCAACAATTGGAATGGTGGTTGTCTCTGACTCTGTTGCCTACCTCTGTATCCCTTCCCCTAGCTGTGTTGTCTTGTCTGGCCTCAGTGGGAGAGGATGTGTTTAGTCCTGCAGTGACTCTGTGATGGAATAGGCTGGTGGCAGAGAGGGGGAAGTGCCTCTCTCTTCTTTAGAGGAGGGGAGGGAGTATGGAGGTGGGAAGAGAGGAGAGAGGGGGCTGTGATCAGGAAGTAAAATGAAGAAACAGCTTGGAGAAAATTAAAAAGCTATCTACATTAAAATTAAAAACATCTGCTCTGTCAAGGAAATCATTAAGACACTGATAATGCATGCCAAGACTGTAAGAAAATAAAGTACAAAGCCATTAAAAGATGGCACAAATATATTTAATAACTCTTAAAACAATAATAATGTAAAAATCCAATTTTGCTTTTTTTCCCCCCTAGGCAGGGTTTCTCTGTGTAGCCCTAGCTATTGTAGGACACACTCTATAGACCAGGCTGGTCTCCAATTCAGAGATCCATCTGCCTCTGCCTCCTCAGTACTGGGATTAAAGGCTTGGACCACCACTGCCCAGCCTGGAAAGCCAAATTGGTAGATGGACCAAATAAGAACTGGTATTTCCCAAAAGCTACATAATAGGCATGAGAATGTTCAACATGAACATTCAACAATAGGAAATGCAAAGCCAAACAAACAAATGAACCCCCATAATATGGTCACCACAGGACCAGTAGAATAACCAAAACCGAGAAGGCCTAAGCACAGAGTGACAGTTCAGCTCACAGACTGCTAGCAGGAAGGGGTGAGGACCCACCCTCAGGACAGTGTGCAGCTGGAATGTCAGCTCTCTGCAGGCAGATCAGTCCCTGGACTCTATGGGGGAGACCCTGCTCCCAACCTTCCCACCTCCCTGCAAACAAATGTGGCAGTCTAGACCTTGTAAAAATGTGAGAGGTTAAGAACTGTATTTTTGTTTTTAACTATTCAAACAACATGGATATACAATAGTGCTTAATTTCCCCATTATAATAATTATAAACGAGCTTAAAAATCTAAACCAGATTATCACCACTATAAATAGACTACATATCATTAGCCAGCAAAAGAAATCTAACAACTATCTCTCTACAGTGGTATTCATGTAAAAAGATTATTAAAATTTAAAATCGAGATTAAAATTCTTTTCCAGATGAGAGTTCCTTTGTATACTGTGAAAAGTTGGTCAGAAAAAAAATCACTCTTCCCAGCTGTTCAAGCTCATTTGTAAGAGGGGGAAATGGCTTATGCGGCATATTTGCTCCTATAGGAATCCTATGATCTAACACATGGGAAAGCACTAGAAGACATTCAACTTAAGCATTAGTCACTATACTTTTATAACTAACTCTTCCCATGCAGAAGCTGAAACGCGGCCGTGAGTATTTGACATACTGTGGACTCTCAAGGTTTTCTAGCTGCCTTTATCAGCTCTCACAGCAGATCACTTCATCAGAGACCTAGCAGACCTTATTTGTTTTTATGAGGGGGTTGTTTATTTTCTGCTGTGCTTGTTCCTGACAGGGTCTCCCACAGCCCAAGGCCTCATCCTCCTCCCTCTAGCTCCCAAGTGCTAGGATTACAGGCATACACCATCATGGCATAATTTAGTTGTTTTAATTTTTTTTTTTAATTTAGTATTAGGCATGGGCTTATTGACACTAAAAGAAATTCTTTTATTTGTTTATTATTATTGTGTGCATGCATGATATATTTGGGGGAGGGAATGCATGCATAGGTAAGAGAATAAACTGATGGAAAGTCAGGCTGCCAAATTTGCTCATCAAGTACATTACCCACTGAGGCACTGGGCAAGCCAGCCGCATACTAAAATTCTAAATGAGCCTACTACCTTCAACCCAAGTGATCATTTTTGTCAAAATAGTTATGACAACTAGTGCAATAATCATATCAACTATGGGGAGTTATCTACCACATTCTTCTGTAAGTTTGTTATGAATATGATCTGATTTTAAAACTCAGTAAAATATGGTGTGCTACAAAACTATAATCTTGTGTGGGAAGGGATATTTGTGCATGGGTGCAGTACACAAGGAAGCCAGAAGCCAGCTGGACATAGATACTAAGATTTGAACTCAGGTCCTACAGAAGAGCCAACTGCACTTCTAACCAGAGCTCTCTCTCATGCGCCTACTATCTCACTTGTTAAAATGAAAACATAACGAATACCTAAGAACACTAATCTATCCATAGTAATAATTTTACATTGAAAACAGCCAGAAAGATAAAGATCTCTTCTTTTTAGAAAAAAAAAAAAAACATTGATAAATGTTAATATCAAAAGTAGAAAGGAAAAAAAAAAGTAGAAAGGCAACATTGTTCAACTGGTTCAGCTTTATGTCAACTTACTACAAGCTAGAGTCAACGGAGAAGGGAGTCTCAGTTAAGAAACTCCCACCTTAAGATCTGCCTGCAAAGCATTTTCTTATTTAGTGAGCAACGGGGGTGAGGGTGGGGCGGGTAGCCCACTGTGAGTGATGCCATCTCTGGGCTGGTAGTCTATAGGCTGGGTTCTATAGGAAAGCAGTCTGAGCAAGCCACGAGGAGCAAAGCATCCCTCCATGGCCCTGCATCACCTCCTGCCTCCAGGCTCAGTCAGCTGTTCTACAGGTGCCTAGAAGATAATGTTGAGAGCCGTGCAGATGAAAGAGGCCTGGCTTGTGAAGTTTCAGAGGGAAGCAGAGATTCTACTGGGCCATCTGTATGAGGGATCTGTGGTGTCTGGTTAGCTGGGGCTGAAGAACCAGCTGTGATTAACAAGATAGCAGAACCACTAAAGTGAAACTTTTGCTTTGCTGGGATACTGACTGCTAGTTAGCTGAAGCTGAGAAATTAGTGATGCTTAAGAAGAAACCAGCCCCGCTGAGGTGAAATCTTCTGGAAAGCACTTCCTGAGAGTCAGCACACAAGATGTGTTCCAGACATGGCCACAGTCGTACCTTGTGCTGGCAGCTGAACCTGGCAGTTGTGAAGGTGTGAAGGGCATGGAGAGCAGCTGAGGCTTTGCACTGTGTGGCAGGGCTGGAGGCCCTGAAGAGGGAGGGCCTAGGAGAGGCTATGGTGAAGTGGCCCAGATCAGCAAGGAATCCCAGCAGTTTTGAGATGCCAGTACTACAGGATGACTCCAGAAGAGCAGTGGAGAAGAGCAGTGGAGCAGAGCCAGCCATAAGTACAAGTCACTGTGTGTGCTGCAGCAGAGGGCACCGCGGAGGAGTGCAGAAAACCACGAGTGAAGCCCAGACAACTGGACATTGAGTTATGTGCACCGTTGGAGTTTGCCTTTGCTCTGTTCAGATTGTGACTGTGCTCTGCTTCGTCCCTCTTGAAGAAGACATCCATGTAATTTTGATTTACACAGGAACCCACAGTTGAAAGACTTTGATTTTTCTAAAAAAGATATTCTGGATTTTAAAAGACACTGTATATTTAAAGGGGCTGAACTGAATTATTTATGTCATATATTGTGATATTACTATTAACCCATGCTACTGTGGGGATAAATGAAAAAGGGAAAGTTCTAACTGAAAAGCAATGTGTTCATGTGTCAAGTTAACAATGGGTCAGTTGTACTGGCTAGGTTTATGTCAATTTGAAAGATTTTTGCTAGATTTTCAAAGAGGAGGGAGCTTCAGTTGAGAAAAATGCTTCCATAAGATCCAGCTGTAGAGGATGGCCTTATCTGGCATCAATGGGAAGAGCCCTTGGTCCTATGAAGGCTAGATGCCCCAGTGTAGAGGAATTCGAGGGCGGGGAGGTGGGGGGGGGCACCCTCATAGAAGCAAGGGAGGGGGGTGGAATAGGGGATTTCAGGGGGGGGCAGGGGACAGGGAAAGGGGATATTACACTTGAAATGTAAATAAAGAAAATATACAATAAATTCTTTTTTAAAAAAATAAAGAAAATTTTAATTAACAGACTTTAAACAATAACAACAAAAAGATCCAGCTGTAAGGCATTTTTTAAATTAGTAGTCAATGGAGGAGGGCCCAGTCCATTTTTGGTGGTGCCGTCCCTGGGCTGGGAGTCTTGGGTTCTACAAGAAAGCAGGCTGAGCACACCATGGGAAGCCAGCCAGTAAAAGCAGCACCCTCCATGGCCTCTGCATCAGTTCCTGCCTCCAGGTTTCTGCCCTACCTGGGCTCTTACCCTCACTGCTTTTGATGATTAACTGTTATTTGGAACGGTGACTGAAATAAACTCTTCACTCTCCAATATGCTTTTGGTCAGGGTGTTTCATCTCAGCAATAGTATCCCCGACTGAGAAAACTGTCTTTTGGCAAAAAAAAAAAAAGATTTACAAGGGAGCTGGAGCGATGGCTCAGTGGTTAAGAGCACTTGCACAGTTTCACAGAGCCTGAGTTTAGTCACCAGCACCTATACCAGGTAGCTCATAATTGACTACAACTCCCATTCCAGAGGATGCAGACACCCACTTCTGGCTTCTGCAGGCACCCACACTCACATGTACATACCCACATACAGCCACACACACAAATCAATAAGATCATTCATTAAAAAAAATATTTTCAGATGTGTGTAAAAGGCTGATGGAGAACAGGGTGTTTGCAGGATGCCAAACAGCATTTCCTTTTTACTTAGTCGATTAGAGAAGAAAAGCTGCAACTTTCAATAAAGAAAATGGAACTAGTGCAACTTCATTCTATAACTCATCTGCATGTCCCCACTAGTAGGACAACCAGAAACCAGGTGACTCCTCACATGCGATGGGACATGTTATAGAACACCTTCCCTATAAAAACTATTGTTCAAAAATGATGAAAATTAATATAATCAAACCTTGACGTTCTCCCATTTATAAGAAATACCAGAAGGTACAGAAACAAATTAAGGGCTGGAGCGATGGCTCAGCGGTTAAGAATACGGGTTTCTCTTCCAGAGGTCCTGATTTTCAATTCCCAGCAACCACATGATGGCTCACAATCATCTGTAATGGGATCCAATGCCCTCTTCTGGTGTGTCTGAAGACAGTGACAGTGTACTCATATACATAGAATAAATAAATCTTTAAAAGAAAGAAAGAAAGAAATTAAGTAATAGTTGCAGGAATCAAAGTGCCAGCATTATTTAGGACACTGGACCAGTTTACTGAAAAGTCAAAGGTACATTTGACAAAAACAAACAAGGACATTCTTCAGGATTGATGATATAATAGCCTAACAACGCATTTGTTTTAATTTCAACAATCATACTTAATAAAGACTTGGGACTGGGATGTAGCCAGGTGGTAGAGGTCTTCCTGGCATGCTGAAGGTTCTGGGTTCAATCCCCAATAGCACATCCACTGGGCATGGTGCTGGCCACATGGAATCCTGGCACTCAGGGGCGAAAGCAGAAGGAGCGTGAGTTCAAGGCGTCACCCTTGGCAAGGTTTAAAGGCAGCCTCCATTATCTGGGACGCTGCCTCCAAAACAAGAAGGCTGGGGAGAAGAGGGGCGAACAAGCTTCACCTCGGAAGATAAATCATAACGTTAACCACTAAAACCTGACACGGCCAGCCTAGTTAGGAGAGTCAGAGGTCTCACTGTAAGTTTCTAAAGTGTGAGCTTACTAACGGTCCCTTCCCTTTCCCATGGGTAGTGCACTCCAAGACCTCAGGGGATCCCTGCAGCCACTAACAATGCGAAGCCTTACACAGACCTTACTGTGTCATGTTTAGCTTATAAGTGGGCACCATAAAAGAGTAACGACAACTAAGACAATAATCACAACAGCACACTGTAATACAACCCTCCAAACCACAGGGTGGGAGCTGCATCCAACAGAACGCCCTCCACGAAGGGACGGTCCACATTCCTGCAAGGACAGACCAGGATCCTGACAGATTTCATCACAATACTCAGAACTGAGTGCAACTTAAAACTGAGGAGCTGCCCTTTCTGGAATTTCCCATCTAACAATTTCAAACCATCATTTGGAAGATGACTGAAATCACCCAAAAAAAAAAAAAAAAAACCACAACAACAAATTCAAGTTCTTAAATCTTAAAAGCACAAGCTCTTTCACTGCAGCTCTGGAGTGTGGCTGGGGAACAGAGAGTATGCAATAAAACTCTAGCTGAGTACCAAAGTGCTCATAAATTAGAAAGTGCAACCCACAGACTTGTGGGAGTCTCCAACACCCTTTTACAGGGCCTGAAAGGCCAAAGGCAGTTTCATAACACTACAGATATTAGTCACCAAATTCTTTGCTGCCATGTACTCGTGGAAAAAGAATGAGTTTCATTTATAAACGTCATCAAAGCAGCAGTGGAAAAAACCTTAATCTTGAACCTTTATATACAGATTTAAATATTCTGTGCAATAAAATGAGAAGTGTATTAAACACTACTGTGTAGTACATTTTTAATACACAATTCAAGGCAGACTACATAGAAGGCCTGACTTGGTCTGTGTGTGTATGTGTATGTCCAGATCTTATTTATATTTTTCATACCATCACACCATAGCCCTCTGACTACATAGGAGTGGAAATAAAAATAGTCTGTTTTATTAAGATAGGCACTTAAGCCTTGTGAAAAAACCCAAACTACAGTAAGAGAAAAAACATCTTTTGTAATAAAAATGTTATTGATGACCCAGCAATTCCAAATACTCAAATACAGAAATCAGTAAGCAAGCAGTACTTGAAAACGAAGTCCTATCAGTTGTAGCAAGAACTTAAGATTCTATATTAGCTAAAGCAGGCAGGCACAGAAGCCAACCACCAGAGGTACGGGAGCTAAGAGAGTCAACAGCATAGAAAGTAAAAGCCCTGGTCTTACAGAAGTGGGTGTAAAATAGTGCTTACAAACTACTGGAGATGGAGAAGGAATGAGTGCGGGGGGAGGGGTAAGAGAAAGAATGGTTACGACCAGGGGCAAGTTTCCATATTTTTCATTGTATATGTAAGGAGACTAGAAGACCAAAAAGTGAATGACTCTCTGGCTTAGAAGAGTCAAACACTGGTGAGGCTAAGAAAAGGCAAGTAACCAGAAAGGAAAGTGTATTCATTCCAAGCCCACTGCAAATGACCCAAACCAAATAAACAGCAACAAAAATTGTATAAAGCCAGGCAGAAATGCAGTGTGGCACCACAAATGCCAGTCTTTGCCCCCTGGAGACCTCTTACCCTGGCTGTGAAGGCTGGCGGGGCTGAGAGAAGGCTGTGGCAGATCTCTAGTTGGGGTTGGGTAAGCTTCTCTGCCTTGGCGCTGACTCATCTTTCCTGGGGTCAAATGCTGAGGTTCGTCACTGTTCGCTACAACAGCTCAAAGAAAGAAAAGAAAAGAAATTACTATTGAATTAATAGGTTTTATAGCATAATTAATAACTTGAAATAAACCTAATGTGCCTTTTTGATGATATTAATCTTACCACTTTAATTACTTGCATAATCATTTTGTTTTTATGTTCACGTACTATAAATCCAAGAGGAATGGACAGGTAAGACTGAGTTAAGTGCACACATCACAGACACTATCCTTATCCAACTGCTAAGGCTCCCTAGGAATAACTGTCTTTCACAGATATAACCCTTCAATATCGGTGAATACAAGTCATTTCAGAGAAGAAATAAAATGATCAAAAAGTATAAGGAAAAATGTATAGCTTTATTAATGATCAGAAAATACAAATTAGTAGCAAGAGAAATAATACTTTATAGTCAACTGAATTTCTACTCTGGTTTCTAATTTTTGGATGGCAAGTAGTTAAGATTTTGGTTTCAAAGGGAGTGAAAGTGAGGTTCAGAGACCACCTTCTCCACAACTAACCAGCAAATAACACAGGCAACCTACTCAGAGTAGGTTTCTAAGTCTGTCTTCCAAAGGCTTCCTGGCAGGCTGGAGAGAGACCTCAGCAGTTAGGAGCACTTGTTGCTCTTTTGGGAACTCCTAGTTCCCAGTTCCCACATGGTGGCTCATAACCACCCATAATTCCAGTTCTAGGAGATACAGTGCTCTCTTTAGATCTCTGCAGGCACCAAGGCAGGCCTGTGCTGTACAGGCATACCAGCAGACAAACCACTGCTACAGAAAAGTCTTTTTTTTAAAAAAGCACCATGTTTGGGAAAAAAAAAAAAAAAGAAGACGAAAGGAAAGAGAAAGAGGAGAAAGAGAAAGAGAAAGAGAAACAGAAAGAGAAAAACAAACTTGCCATCCCAACTTTCAGTTTGTAGTGGACTTCACACTTCTCACCCACCTGGCCAGGCTACCCACGAACTAGATTCCAGGAGAAATGGAGACTTAAGCGGTGAGGGAACAGGGTGGGCATACCCGGCCCCAGGCCCACCACATACTTGCATGTTTCTGTACTTGTGGACAGTTTAGTTTCATCTTAAAAACCCATGACTTGGTCTTTACTTGTCATTTTAACTAGAACATCTCACTGATATTTTTATCATTTTATCTTTTTTTTTAAATATATGAATACACTGTAGCGGTCATCAGACCCATTACAGAGGGTTGTGAACCACCATGTGGTTGCTGGGAATTGAACTCAGGACCTCTGGAAGAATAGCCAGTGCTCTTAGTGGAAAGCATTCTTTCCAGCCCCATCATTTTATCTTTTAAAAAAACCAATTGTTTTACATATTTTCTACTGTCCTAAAGTTTTCAAAACTATATTTAGCTCCTTATACTTCAAAACCAAAATATAAAACACTCTCATTTATCCCCCAAGAAAAGGTATAATATGTACCCCAAAGTAAAACTATCAAACCAAAATAAAAACCAAAAGCCTATGAACAGGTAGCTCCCAAATTTACTTCTCCAGTTACAGTATCTCCCTGACTAAATCTCCTGTCTCAGCTGCCAGCCAGAGGCTCACTGTTCCAACAAAAAGGGAACACTTTTTGTGATACACATGACCATTACCACATTAAAATTATGAGTTTGGTCATCAGATGATCAATCACACAATGAACCTGAAAAAAACCACTCAACAGGAGAATATATCACAGCCATATATTCTAAAAAGTCTGTATCTGAAGTGTTTTAAACCTATAGCTCCTATACACCAATTAAAAAGACCGACAGCAACAGAAAACTCGAAGAACTGAGCAATACTGCAACAGAAAACGCAAATGTCCAATTAGTACATAGAAATATTCTTTCTACTTAAAAATCAGAGAGGTAGAAATCAGGTTCACAGTGGGATATTTTACAGTCATCAGAACTAAAAAAAATTAATAAGCTTGAAAATATCAAATAAGATGGGTCATCAAAATCTCTTTGGGCACTGCTGGAGTAGAAACTGATACTAGCACCCTGGAAAACAATTTGGGGCTAGCACATACTTGATGAATGTAACACAAACTTGCTCTCATCCCTAGAAAAACTCTTATAGGTGCATACTAAGAAAAAAGAATAAAAACTATTTTGTGAGCCGGGCGTGGTAGCGCACGCCTTTAATCCCAGCACTCGGGAGGCAGAGGCAGGTGGATTTCTGAGTTCGAGGCCAGCCTGGTCTACAAAGTGAGCTCCAGGACAGCCAGAGCTATAAAGAGAAACCCTGTCTCGAAAAACCAAAAAAAAAAAAAACCAAAAAAAAAAAACAAAACTATTTTGTGATGGTTTGTATATGCTAGGCCTAGGGAGTGGCACTATTAGAAGGTGTGACCCTGCTGGAGTAGGTGTGGCCTTGTTGGAGGAGGTGTGTCACTGTAGATGTAGGCTTTAAGACCCTCATCCTGTTTGTTTTGAAGGCATGAAGGTGTCATAAAGAACAAGTTGATGCTTGGCACTTTGAGAGGCCATGGAAGGCCATTGGTGAAGGTGCAGCCTCAGTTGCAGTTGACAGCCCAGGACTGAAGGGGTCATGCAAATGAGTTGAGACTTGGCACCATGAAGAGAGCCTATAAGAGGCTATTGGTCAAACCTCATTGCAGCAGAAGACCTCAATGTATTGGAGATGCTAATACCATGGGATGATCACCAAGAACAGCAGTGGCAGTGGAGTGGATCAACATGAGCTTAGAGTGCTACAGAGAACAGAGATGGAGAAGTGATGCCAGCCCTTTGGAGGAGCCTAAGATGTTTGAGATGCCAGAGTCATGGTCTATCTGCTTAGAAAAGCTGCTAACAGGGAGTGGTACCAGTCCAGGAGAAAGAAGTTTGTTGCAGTTAACAAGGATGAAAAAGGAGTTGGAGATGTAAAGACTGCTTTGACATCAGATACGGAGACGCAGAGTTTGGAGTTTTTAGCTGGTTTCCTGTCTTGCTTTGGACATTACAGTTAAATGATTGACTCTCAGAAGAGACTGAACTTTGGACTTTTAACATTGTTGAGACTGCTATAGACCATGGGGACTTTGGAAGTTGGACTAAATGTATTTTTGTATTATGCTATGGTTAGGTATGGTCATCATAGATTCATATGTTTGGACAAGCCTATAGGGGCCAAGGAGTGAAATGTGATGGTTTGTATATGCTCAGGCTATGGAGTAGTTCTATTAGAAGATGTGGCCCTATTGGAGTAGGTCCGTCACTGTGGGCATGGGCTTTAAGACACTCATCCTAGCTGCCTGGAAGCCAGTATTCTGCTAGCAGCCTTCAGATGAAGATGTAGAACTCTCAGCCCTTCCTGCACCATGTCTGCCTAGATGCTGCCATGTTCCCTGAACCTGTAAGCCAGTCCAATTAGATGTTGTTCTTTGTACTGGCTATTTTTGTGTCAACTTGACACAGCTGGAGTTATCACAGAGAAAGGAGCTTCAGTTGAGGAAATGCCTCCATGAGATCCAACTGTAAGGCATTTTCTCAATTAGTGATCAAGGGGGAAAGGCCCCTTGTGGGTGGGACCATCTCTGGGCTGGTAGTCTTGGGTTCTATAAGAGAGTAGGCTGAGCAAGCCAGGGGAGGCAAGCCAGTAAAGAACATCCCTCCATGGCGTCTGCATCAGCTCCTGCTCCCTGACCTGCTTGAGTTCCAGTCCTGACTTCCTTTGGTGATGAACAGCAGCGTGGAAGTGTAAGCCGAATAAACCCTTTCCTCCCCAACTTGCTTCTTGGTCATGATGTTTGTGCAGGAATAGAAACCCTGACTAAGACATTCTTGTAAGAGTTGCCTTGGTCATGGTGTCTATTCACAGCAGTAAAACCCTAACTAAGACAATGCTTTGCAGAAACCAAACAAAGTAAAACAAAAACAAAATTCAAAGAGCTTAAATACTCACCAATTAAAAAATAAAACAGAGGAGGTGAGAAGTACTAGAGAGATGGCTCAGTAGTTACGGGCACTAGCTCTCTTCAGAGGCCCCGGCTTTAGATTCCCATGCCCACATGGCAACTACAACCATCTACAACTCCAGCTCCAGGGGGTCCAGCACCCTCATCTGACTTCCGTTGGCACTAGGTACAGAGCATGCACACTCATAAACACAGCAACAATAATAATTCTAAAACGAAACAAACTAAATGTGTTATCCAAGGATGGTGTACATCATCAATCCCAGTACTCCAAGGGCAGAGGCAAGGGGATCTCTGTTAGTTCAGGAGCAGCCTACTCCTCACAGTAGGTTCTAGCCAAGCTAGTCCTACACAGTGACTCTGTTTCATAAAAATAAAATACTAAAGTGGGTTAATAAATTGTGACACAAGCATAAGCTACAATAGCATATGTCGTCTGCTTCTGGGTCAAACAGCATGCGTGAGTCACAGAAACAGAACATCAACCACAAAACGCCAGTTCCCAACATATTACATACACTCCGGTACAGGGCTTAAAAACCAGTGTTGACAGGGCGCATGCTTAGCATGACAGGGGGGTTCTGGATTTAAACTTTAGTATCAGAAAAAAAAAAATGTGTAAGAAATAAAAAGCAAGCCAAGCTCAGCAGTAAAGACACCTGCCACCCAGTGTGATGAGCCACATTCAGGACCCACATAGTGGGACAAGAGAACTGATATACACAAATCGTCCTCTGACCTCCAAAAGCATTCTGTGACCACATGGGCGCTAACACACACACACACACACACACACACACACACACACACACACCCTGAGATACATGTGTAATTTAAAAAAATTTAAATTTAAAAACAAATCCTTACCCCTTTTCAAGCAAAAAAAAAAATCAAAAAATAAAAGATTAAAAAACCCACAACATAGTCATCATGTCTGGGGAGAGCCACAAGCTAGAGAAAAGGAAGCGATTACAGCATGTTTGTGCATTTTGTTAGTACACACAGGCATGTGTTTAAGTAACTCCACTACATACACAGGAAAACAGTTCTGCCCACCTTTCCGACCCAGTGTCTATGTGCTTCTCCAAAGAAGAGCCCAAAGTGGAGAGACCTCATGTGCTCCTGCCGGTCTGGCATTACAGGCCTGTGTCTCCATGCCCAGCTCTCAAGCAACCTCTTTTTCAGACTGCTTTACAGTAAGACAGAGAGCCCATCTTCCTGTGTGTTTTGTCTCAACTAGTTCATCAACATTTCTCTTCATAACACAAATCATCAGTGCCCTACAGGAAGTCTATAACAGTGCAGTATCTGAACAGAAGCTTAAGAAGAACAATGACTTTGTTGTTGTGTGTTTCCACTGGCACAACTGATAACTATTTGCTAAATAAGTGAAAAGCTATTTGGCAAAGGAATCATTGTGGCAGCGCAGCTTCTTAACAAGTGACTCACCTGCCGATGGTGACATTACAGTGCCCCCTGCTGGCTCCACTTATAGTGCATGCAGCTGCTCGGTAGCTTCTCCAACTGCACAGCAAGCACACTGGCATAACTAGCAGTGACTAACAGTTACTGTGCCAGGTAACCGATCACCCTCCCTACATCCGCAGCGACTCATCAGACTTTAAAGGCAGGCGTTTGCAACTTCTGCCATTTCTCTTGTGCTGCATGGGAGCTAACATAAGATACCTAAGTAATCTGCAAATCAGCCTGACTGCCCTCAAGATCTCAGCCTTTCTTATATAAAATTAAGGTAGTAGTAAGATTTAGTAATATCTGGAAGGAGTTTTAGGATTTAAAAATATTCTTGGAATAATAAAAAAAATGTGTACAAAGAGATTTATGTTCTTCTATTTTTGTTTTCTACTACCTGGTAATATTGCATGTAATATGTATCATATTATAAGAACGAACTGCTGTGAGTTAAAAGAAATAGTGTATTACTTTAAATTAGCTTTCTATAAAAAATTAAATATTCTCTCTAATTTATTTCAGACCAAAGATATATATATATACACACACATACATACATATATATACATCATATATATATATATTAATTATAGAAATGATGGCTTTGTTATGTGACTATGTAACCACATTCATGTCACCATTTGCCCTCTCTTTAGAACAGCATCAGAAACCTCATTATGAAGAACTTTTGCCATTATCTTGCTCATTCCCTTTCTTTGAATCCCCTCAAAAATGAGGCCCAGAGCACAGAGATGGCTTGCAACAGTGAGATGACTACTAAATATAAATACAAACTTTGAAATTAGTTTCAAATGTGTCTGTCATTCAAAAAAATCAAAACCTCTGTTCAATTTATGATGGAATAAAATTTTAATTACTCTGTTAGACCAGAATTCGACCACCAATGCTTTGCTCTCAGTGTTTAGCATAGTAATAGTAGTCCTTAGTGGACTGTGCTTCTGCAGAGCTGAGCTTCAGGCTTACCCTGTAGGATCAGGGTTTAATGAACTGATCTCGGAAGTACTGTTCAGTTCAGTGTTGCTATGATTTCTAATGTCAGCTGCTCCCGTCACTGTCTAAATGGACTAAAACCATCTGAGGTGGCATGTTTTATTTGCTGTGCTTATTCAAAAGCCACCACAATGTCCATCCCTATCCAGAAAACAAAAACAAAACCAGCAAAATCTGTTACAGTAAATTGAATATAATTTATCTTAAAGGGTTTCTAGGCCTCTAAAATAAAACATGCTTTCATAAAAAGCTCCAAAATACAAACAAAAATGACAACCCAATTACTCTATTAAAATTCTATAAATGAAAACACGTTCTCAGTTTCAAAAGGCAGTAAGTAGGTCCCAGGTCCCTTTTGTAAGGAGGAGGTCTTACTAAATATTGAATTAGCTTCTAACTTAGTGGTTTCTCAACTTTCCTAATGCTTCCAAAATACAGTTTCTCATGTTGTGGTGACACTGGCCATAAAATTATTTTTCTTTTTAAACCTATTTTTTTTAAGATTTATTTATTTATTTATTTATTTATTTATTTATTTATATGAGTACATCGTACCTGTCTTCAGATACACCAGAAGAGGGCATCAGATGGTTGTGAGCCACCATGTGGTTGCTGGGAACTGAACTCAGGCCCTCTGGAAGAGCAGTCAGTGCTCTTAACCTCTGAGCCATCCCTCTAGCCCCCATAAAATTATTTTCATTGCTACTTCATAACTGTAATCTTGCTACTGTCCTGAGTCTTAATGTAAATCTTTTGCTTTCCAATGCATGAAAGGGTGGTTTGACCCTGCAGGTTGAAAGCCACTGCTCTGGATGACTGTGATTACGTACAGACTCTGTGGCTCTCAGAGATCATAGCAGCAGGTGAACACTGGTCACTGAGCATTTCACAAGCAAAACTGAAACACTATTTTTCATTTGTAAGTAACATCAACAATATTATTGTGTCCTTAAAACATGACATTCCAACGTTAGCTACTTACTTGAAGGCCCAAGGACATCTTTGCTATCACCAAGAAGCTTTTAAGGCAGAGGAATTGAGCAGCAAACACACACAATCCAAACCAGGGAGAAGCAAACACCGGACGGACGGAAGCAGCAGTAAGACAAAAGGACAAGAGGAACAGCGTTAGTCTGTGAGTAGGAGGCACGTGCACAGTAGTTTCAGTCATCATAATTTATAAGGCATTTCCTTCTATATACCCAAAACAAAACAACACCTAAACCTTGGCTTAGGTGATACCAGATATTTGCTTAAACTTGGGGAAGTGAAGCTACGAAGAGACAGCGGAGTCACCAGAGTCCGCTGCTTTACAATTACTCTAAGCAAGCGTCTCTCCTCATTACAGTTCAAGAGAGGGCTAAGCAGCAGGAAGGAGGACCATTCAGAAATCTAAGCTCACTCGTGGTTACTTACCCTTTTAAATTGAAAGCTTTAGAAGTACCTAACACTCAACCACTAGTAAGCATTAGTTATACCCACCATTAGAGCACTCTACAGAGACTTAGTGTTAGAATATTATAAGTCAAGCAAGATATAGGTTCTACAAAGACATCGATAAAATAGATCATTTTTAAACCAAATGGCAAAAATAAAAAGAGAAACAGTTGTCAGACAAATAACCCCAGGATAAGTTTCTTAGGACTGACTAAAGACAAGCATAATTTACAGCTACTAATCCTTTAGGAAGTCAAAAGACACATCCATGCTGCCCACCCCAACACGACCTCACTAAGTACCCTAGGCTGACTTCAAACCCACAGTCCTCCTCCTTCAATCTCCTATGTTCTACCACACCAAGTGAATGAAGAACTTAAGACTGACAACAGAGAAATAGCTGCAGACCTCTGTTTAGAAACTCTTTAGAAACTGACAGCATAACTAGGGCTCCCTTCGTAGCACAGAGCTCTCAGGCACCCAGCACCTCACAAAGCAAACCTAACCTGATTAGACGGTTGGTTTCCGAGCACAGAGGTAACTACAATGGGACAAAACCAGGCGAGGGAGCCCTCTGCTGCAGGCTCTGTCATCTCCTTGGAGAAACTTCCCTAGCCTGGTAGCTGTGGATATCATATTCTGGTCTCCGTTTATTTTTCTTCAGATGCTAAGCCATGCTTATTCTTCTATGAACAGAGTTGCGTTTCACAGACACAGCTCCGCTAACAATGAACTCATGTGCTCAAGTCCTCCTTACAGACAGCAGGCTTGACGGAGGAGATTAAAAGGGGTCAGAGATTAAAGTGTGTGTGAGTCAGGACTGGAGAGATGGCTCGGCTATAGAGAGCACGTGCTGCTCTTCCAGAGGACCCACACTGGGGCAGAGGAATACTCACAGCCACCTCTAACCCGGCTCCAGAGAACCCATTTATGCACTCACACACGCACACACCCACAAAAGGCATACAAATAAAGACATACTTTAAAATAAAAAATACACCTTAAAAGTTTAAAAGGCAAAAGTACTTGTGAAGACAATAATCTTAAAATAACAGCCAGTGCTCTTCATTTCCTAGTAAACAACCCTTTCTCCTCCGGAGTATACACAACCTCTGAATTTCCTTTTGTTAGTTTTGCTTTGGGTGCAGAAGGTATAGCCTTGATTTTAACATGATGTCAGGCTGTTCTGAAACCCTTGATCCTCCTGCCTCAGCTCCTGGACTGAAAGCATGCATGGCCATGCCTCGCTCACTACTAATGAAGAGAAAAATGGCAAAAGGATGGCAACCTCTTCTGAGACTGGGTCTTGTCTCAGTGCTCTCTCACAGGTAAATGTCTATGGCGGCCCTCCATAAGGCAGCCTTGCAGAGAGGCCTCGGTACACACTGAGGTGAGGATGGAGTAAGCTTAAAGAGGATCCCTCGTGTCCAAGCAGTCATCAGTGCAGACAGCGACAGAATCCCTCCCTATTCTTAGCTGCAACCTCCCAACAAGCTGCAGCCACATGATAAACTTCTCTTGGATTCCTGATTCATAAAATTTGAAATAAATGATCACTGTTTAATATGACTTAATTCTGTGATCATAATATAATATGAAATATTATATATAATAATATATAAATAAGTAATAAATAAGAAAACTGTACGAAGGCAGGAAGCTGACAGAGACAACTATAGTCAACTTTGTAAATGTTTCAAGAACATCTATTTTTTTTAAATTTCTTCTTGTGATGATAAATTTAGAGAAAACCTGTATGTACATTTGTCTTAAAACAACCCCTGCCAAAACCATGGTAAAACAAACAAAAGGAAATTCAGTGGTTCTGCACTCTCTGGAGGGAGGGGACTCTCCTCTTCCTCACTTTCCCTGAATAAGGGAATAAGGACCGTTGGAGACCATTTGGGATTGTCTTCACAAAATGTTTTTAAAATTTTTTTTAAGGTTTTTTTCATTATTAGTTTCCCCCTAGATTTACCAGTAACTTCATAAGGGAAAACTGTAGTTTTAATCACATACAAACACACAAGTGTAAACATGGTGTTCACACATATGCATATATAAAACCACGTTACAAACATATTTGAAGGTTTTAGAATTCATCTTCTATTTGGAGTAAATGGTTAATAAGCTCATTTTCATTGCACAGTTTTGTTTTATACTCTCCAATTCTATTGATTAGCAGTACTGTGCTGACTTTTGTGCAGTTTCTATTCCTTACCCATTCACTCTCCAAAACTGATTTCTAACATAGACAGTAACTTGAAGTATTGTTCCAGTAATTGCATTATAATATCAACATTACACCTTTCAGCATGTTTGTGCTATTTGCAGTTTATGCCATTGGATTAATCCTAACTGGTTCAGTTTGACACAGTGAGTAATGACCTGAAATATATACTATCCATACAGCCAATAAATATTTACTGAGTAACAACTATAGACACATATTTTAAACACCAAAAGATCCTAGCAGTAAATGAAACAGACAGAAATCCTGTCTTAGGCTGGAGTTTGTCCTTCAGTGGTAAATGTATGCCTAACTCCAGCCCTGGGTTTGACTCACACACCACCAAAACCAGAATTCTGTCAAAGTGGTACTTAAATTTTAGTGAGGGAAGTATAAAAGAACATGGTCATAAATAGTAATAATTCATAGTATATTACATAGCTTAAAAATAAAGCAAGCAGACAACAGGGGCATAGAGAGCATTAAGGAAAAGGAGCTCAAAGCTTCAGACAGGAAGCCCAACAGCACCTACCACAGTGTCCACACACAAGTAGGAGAAAACTGCCAGAGATGGCTCCTCAGGGCAGGAAAACTGTATACACAGGATTGCTATGCAAGCCACTGCCAAGGGTATGGAGGTCAGTGTGAGTGTCAGCAGAAGCTCGACACACCAGGAGAGTAAAGAATACGAACACTGCAGTCAGTGTAGCACAAGATCCTCCACTATAGAAGCCTTTTCCTAGGCTTGCTGTGGCTCTGGCTGTATTTTGAATGGGATCAGGGAAGCAATGAACAGTTCTGAGAAAAGGACTGACATGGTCTCTGATTATATTTTAACAGAATTGTTCCAACTTACTGTTCCGAAAACGCTCTAAGAACAGGAGTATGTATGGCGTTTACTGAGACAACCTGGGGATAACACAGCAGCAGCAGTGCAGGTGGTGAAAGGTTTCTCAGTTCTGAGTTTTTTGAAAGTACAACAGCTGACTTTCCAAGCAGACCAAGTAGGAGGCAAGAGACAGGGTATCGAGATGATGTCAAGTGGTCGGAATTGAGCGCCTGCATGACGGAAATGCCATTAGCTGAGCAGTTGCAGTTGTTACAAGGAGAACTCCAAGGGGCTCAGGAAGACATCCAAGCGGATGCCAAGAAGGCAGGCAGCTGGATGTGTAAAATCTGTACAGAGAAAAGGGTGAGGCTGGTCGAGAAAGCACAAGTGATGGTATCTGTGAGTTAGCTTATGACCTCAAGGCCTTGGTCACTGACGACTGACACATGCCATGACAGGGATGCTCTATAGTATAAAGGAACAATCACAAGAAAACCAAATTATAATGGACAACAGATCTAAGACTCAGGCAGAAGCACTCAAAAGCACAGCTGAAGCACAATGGGAACGCACACTGCATGGCTTCAGAGCCATTCCCAGAAGACATGGCTGAGAGGCGTTCCATGGCACGATGCTAATGGGAAATGAGTTACAATGAGTTAGCATCCTCTTGGCAAGTAACTTTCAGCACTAAGTGGACCACAGACTAGTTTGTTATCCTTATGTTTTCAGGATGCAGTACCATGTTGTGTAATATGTAAAGACTGTGAAATATCTAATGTGGAATAACTCTACATAAGCATCCTATACATTTTTTTAATATAAGCTAGGCACTCATTGGCGTTCACTAAAGTACTAAGATACTACTCACATCTCAAAGAATCTAGAAACTTCTCGGTATATTTAAAGAATGACCATTAAGATAGGATAAAACATTTTCTCTTTTAATTCAATAAATATTCAAACTCATCTCAGTAATTTGTTACAGAAATAAGTCTTCTAATTTGATTGAATGCAGTTTAAAAAGAAACAACTAATGTGGCTAGAAATTTTTTTTAGGAATTTGTGTGCTACAAAACACTTTGATTGGAATCACTAAATATTTACAAGATTATTTAAATCATTAGTCTATGAGCACCATAAAAAGTGTTATATGGGATCTAATTTTATTTTATATCTAAATGTATGCCACTCATCTATGAATACTCTACATAAATGACAAAGTAGAAGTTTAAGCCCTTCAAACTAATAACTACTCCATCGCAACAAACCAAGACAACAATCGCCCTGTGGTACAGAAATGACTCCATGACACTGGTATCTATCAAGAGCTTTACATACACTTTCTTCCCTGTATATGCAGTGCCTTGGCTTAGGCTATCTGGTGAGTGTAAGGCAAAGCACAGAGCTTATCTAGCAAGGCCGCAGCTGGTGGCTCGTCTTCCCCAATACAGCCAGCAGCTCAAAGTCTCTGAAGCACTCCTCCCATGGCAGGCAGCGCCCAGAACCCACTTGGGAAGGATTACACAACGCACCTCAGGTGTTCTGCTCACTCTCTTTCAGTGATGGATGGACATACAATGCAGCTGGGACTGACGTGTTCTTAGAACACGAGTCTCTCTATACTTAGCTTGAGTTTCTCATATTATTGTCATCTTCTGCAAAAATGTGCACAGTTTATACTTTAGTTTTACATGAAAGTTTTAAAGGACCCTTTTTTCTGGGAACTAGAGCTTATCACTATTGAGTAAATACTGTGCGTCGGCCCTCTAGGTACTCAGTCCATTTTACAACATTTAATGTAAGACAAATACAAAGACACCGAGGAAAGATGCACCAAAACGTGGTTATATTTAGAAGGCAAGAGTTTTACTTACTGTATTTTTTTGCATAGTATTCAATTATGGCACACTACTACGCATTACTTTTATAGAGAAATAAGAAATGGAAACAAAATGGATCTTCCTATAACTACACTGGATGTTTTGCATAATGACAATGTGTAAAGTGCAGTGGAAAATATCCACTTCAAACTTAAAACCATAGAAAAACCAGCACTGTTAGCGTCTTAAATGAAGGACCATACATTACTCACTGTCTCTTCAACTTCAGCAACTTCTGAATATTGCATGATCTTTAAAAAATTTTCAGGAGCAATTTTATCTCAAATTCCTGAGGTCAGAGATTAAAGAATCTCCAGAGTCTACAAGTGGTGAAACAATACTCTATAAAGTCACATGGAGAGGAAGGCCAGGGTGCTCGAGAACTAAACTAAATCCTTTCCTTCTCTTTTAAATCCTGGGACTTCAGGAAATTATATAAAATCATCTGTCAAGATATAAAGTTCTCTCTGGAATGTTCTGGAAGGAATATTCATCTGGTATGATTTACATTCTATCAACATTTTTCTATGAAGGGCTTTACTGGTATTTCCCAAATATCCTAACGTAGCCCTGCCTTGTGTGTCCTCTCAGTGAGTGAGAGATCAGAGCAGCCTCCAGCCCTGTTACCCAGATAACTTCCAAGTCTCTTCTGCAGACACAGCTTACCTCTCCAAACACTTCTACCCACGCATTGGGACATGCTCGGCAATTGACTGCTTGTTCTAAAATTCTGTTACAAAAGGAAGGCTTTTAGGTTTATTTAGAAAGCATTTTTTTCCTGAAAAACAAAACACTTATTAGCTCTCTCTCAGAACCCAGTTTTCTTCCCATTTATCCATCTTTTTTTCCCACCCACTCAGACAGACCACCCCATCTCCATTTCTAATCAAGTCATTAAGTTTTAATTATTCTTCTCCTCTGTAACAATGCTCTCTCGATCCAGGCCTTTCTTTAACGTGACACTAACAGCATGCCATGTTCAGTGCTTGCTCACCCTTCAAAAGCTGCATCCATAATGACTTCATACCACTCATTTACCACGCTAAATACTGAAACTCAAAAGGTGATAAAATGTGCTGCCTACTGCAAAGACCAACACAACACAAGTATGCATCGTATTCCCTTGTCACTAAAATGAGTTATATCTGGACTACTCGATTTTAATAGTTCTTCAAAACAGCCCATCAACTCTGGTGAAGTTTCTTCTCCTCCTCTGCAAATGCATTAGTTACTAAACTTTATCATTTTCTGGAGCCACTGTGAAATTTAATAACATTTTGTTTAAGTATACTATGTGTATTCTTTCAAAGCATGACAACACAAAGAACCAAGCTGGAGAGTATTCAACCTAAGATAATTTCCTAAACCATCAAGTTGACTGTGATATTCTTCCACTCAAAAACATTCGATACACTATTTTTTTTTTTAACAAAATATGCCTCAGACTCTGGTACTTAAAACCTACAATTCAGGTAAATTATTCATCCCACAGAAATGTTTTGATCTCCCATAAGAAAGCCTAAAAACTCCACTTAACTTTTTGACTGCCAGAACTGATTATGCAACATGATTTGTCATCTGTGTCACACATGCCCCCACTCTCCACCCCAAGCTTTCTCTTTGTTTAGCTGCCCAACACTTTGAAAATCCTCTGATCTTAGTGGCAGTATAACATATAATTCATTTATAACAGACTTACAAAATCAATTCTGTTAGCAAAGTTCAATCTGGGTTATCCTTCCCTTCTGACCCTCAGAGTGTTTTTCCTTACTGCCTCGTGTATGAGCATGCTATCCCACGTGCACGGCACTGCATAACTTCTGTTAGCATCAGGCAGGACTGTGGCAGAGCCCAGAGTCCCATCTACTCCTTGAAACACCAGCCCTGCACCTAGCATTTAGAGGCCAACTCAACAGACCCACAAGTTCTAAGAACACTGTCACTCTCTGGTCAGAAAACAACCCTTATAACCAAGCTTGGTTCTGCAAGTCTGTAATCACAGCTACTTAGGAGCCTGAGGCAGGAGGATTACAAATTCAAGGTCTGCCTAGGTTATAGAATGATCACAAGGCCAGCCGAAAGAACTCAAGCAGACCCAGATCTCACCTCAAAATGTACACACAGAGTGTACAGAAATGGGCAGAGCACTTCCTGACTTGTATAAGGGCCCATGCTCAATCTCCACCAGAGAAAGGGGTATGGGAAAAGGGAAGACGGGTAAGTCCTGAAGATTCTGCTCAAAAGCTGCTGCTTCAGAAGTCTCTTTATATGCCCCTCCTTCTCCAGGCTGCCACACTCTCCCTTCCTCCCCACACTGACTGTCTCTCACCATCCCGACCTTACTCCACTGCACTGAGAATGGGCCTGTGCACTGCTGTGTTCACTGATGCTGTTCTCATGTTCACCTACAGCCAGGTCTTGGGGAGGCATGCTCTCAAGTGAGGGTTCCTCCTCTCACATCATCTAAAACTAGCCAGCACATCTGACACACAAAGAATTAACAGACTATAAGTAAGAACTCTATTTTTACTGCTTTAAAGCAACAAAAAAATCTGACATATTATAGACATTCAATAAATAATGAATGGATAAGCACATGAGTGAAAAGGGACTTAATAATTATTATAATCTTAACACACAGTGAGGTTTAGTGTTATTTCTGGTAGGGGATATGGGAGGTGCTCGTGGCAGAGTGCAGGTGGGGTCTAGAGGACAACTCTGTGCAGTCAGTCCCCTCCTTTCACCTTTCCGTGGGTTCTGAGAGTCAAACACAGGCCGTCAGGTTCACGTGGCAAGCCCTTTCTCCAGTGAGCCTCCTTACCAGACCCATGTAAGAAATTTCTTATGTGTAGTTTTCTGCATTCCTATCTGCTAAACAGATTAGTTCAACTTTTCTAATACGAGTAAAACTTGCCTAGCCTCTTTTATTTCCAAAATGTTAATATATTGCACATCTAATGTCTTGAAAGGAAGCATAAGCCAAATAAACCCTGATCATTATTCATCATTGAAGGAGTCAAAACAGGAGCGAAAATGAGAACCTGGGAGCCAGGAGCTGATGCAGAGGTCATAAGGGACTGTTGCTTACTGGCTTGCTCTCTGTGGCTAGGCCATCCTGCTTTCTTATAGAACTCAAGATTACCAGCTCAAGGATGGCACCACCCACAATGGCCTGGGCCCTCCACATCAAACACTGTTCAAGAAAATGCCCTACATGCTTACCTACAGCGAGATCTTAGGGAGGTGTTTTCTCAATTGATGTTCCCTCCTCTCACATGACTATAGCTTGTGTCAAGCTGATCTAAAACTACCCAGCACATCTAATATGACACACAAAGAATTAATATAGAGTATAAGAACTCTATCTTTTTTTTTTTTTTTTTTTGTCTTAAGGCATGTAGACCAGGGTAGCCACAACACAGACACTGCCTCAGTCCTACAAACATCCTCAGCTGTCATCAACAACCCAGTTGGATTCTCTCCCACTATTCTAAACTCATTTGTAGTGATGGAACATAACTGGTAATTCTTGTCATAACTAAACCCACCCCCTTCATCAAAGTACTTACACAGAGAGAAGCTCAAAAGCTGATCAATATGATTTCTTACTCTAACTAATGTCTTTTAAATGGTGGGGCAACAGAAAGAAAATTGTGGTCATAAAGCAAAGAAATGTCCCAACTGCCCATGAAAGACTTAAACCTACAAACCCGGCCATTGACGTCATGAAATCTTTTCCTCTAAATCTGACTCAATCAACCAGTTATTTGGAAAGGTTATGGAAACAATACAACCAAAACCACCTGTCATACCACAATCACACCAGGTGAGATATGAGAACCGGTTATATTAGAAATGCAGGTTAGTAAACATTTCAGTAGATCTTACAATGTAAGCTTAATCTCAGGATGGGTTTGAACCATTTAAATTTTCAGTGTAAAAGAACTTAGCTTACCTGGAATTTCACCTGGAAAATGATAAGCATTGTTTACACAGATCCGTGAATTTTATGTTGGAGGGAGGGACGGAGGAAGGGAGAGAAGAAATGAGTCAGGACCAATGAAGATGTAATAACAAATTTCTTCTCAGTTTCTAAAAGTCTATTCTCTTTCTAAAAATTATAGCATAAAAATAATGGCAAAGTATGCCTTGCTGGATATTACAAAGCCATAGACAAGATTGCTAATGCTATGGGAATATTGATTTCTGTGACTCATAAATCTACAACAGACAAGAACGTAGTTACTTGTTCTCCAGGCCTCAGAAACCACGTAGTGCCCAGTATCAAATGAACACCAGACACAAAGACACAATTAGCTTTGAGAGAATCAAACTCTGGGAAGTGTCATGTCACACAAAATTTTCAAAATGTGCACTACATTAGCTACTGAATACAAAATACTTTAAAAGGATGGTTAAGAGAGTATGTGTAATACAGATGAGCTTATGACATAAAAATATGTCTTTGCATACAATGACAAAAACAGTTAGAATATCTGTACTTTTTATCTCAGCATTGCCCTTTGCCTGGCTAAGGGACCTTACTCAAATGGCCCTTTGAGGATCCCATTTTCTTCATTTCTACAGAGAATACCTACTTCAAGGTATTTATAGAGATTCCCATGAAAGTGTGTGAGATACACAGCTCAGGATAGAGCACATAATTAAGAATGCAAGAAAAAAATTTTTTTTTTTACCACACAAGTATAGTAATACAACAATAGTCTAAAAATCTAATGGGGGAGTTAAACAAAATTCAGAAAAAGCAGGGTGCAGAAAACTATTAAAAGATGTAGCAGCTCCTAGAGAACACATGATGGGGCACTTTATTAATCCTTCAGTTACTCTAATATTCTCTTGAGTTTTGCATCTAGGATGCCTTTTGACCACAGAGAACAGTAAAACAAAACAAAAAAGTCTTGCAGTGAAATAAGCAATGTTAAGGTTCTGCTAGGTCCAACTTGCCTACAAACAGAAATAGTGGCCAAGTTATTTAACTATTGCACTATGGCATCATAAAACTCCAAGGGTCTTAATGGTTCTTTCTAAAAATAGTGCTCGCATTAAGTACCAAATATACATCAGATACTAAATGGAACCTTTTCGAAGTACTACCATAACTCCACTATATCTACTAAGTAGAGCAACTGAAAAAGCCCTGATGTAAAAAAGGGTTAAGAACTAACAGTAACTGGAACAACAGAGAAACAAGTGATGGGTGACAATCATGGAAGAACCACCATGAAATAAAGAGCTAACGAGCTTATCTAATGCTAGCACTTGGGGGGTAAGACAGAAGGACCAGGAGTTCAAAATCATCTTCTTATACATAGTTCAAGGCCGGCCTGGGCTATATGAGACCTCATCTCAAAATAAGCAAACAAAACCCCAAGTCAAGAGAGAAGCATCCATCTCCAAAGCTCATCACTATGCACTGTTCTCATACCCACTGGTCCAACTAGACCTTTAAATGTGCTTGAGGTCCCTGGTGCACCATGTTAGATTGCTGCTCCTCTGCCCACAGTGGCATCCTCACCTTCACAAAGACAGTAAGGGAACTATGTTCCTTTCAACCCTAAAGCCAAGCATTCTCTCTAAAGTCATGTTCTAACAACACTTTCTCTCTTCCTCTAAAATAACTGACTCCTCTGGTCCTCTCTGCATCATACACTATAATCTGCCCATACATTTAACCCACCTCCTATGGTCCATGTATTAAAGCCCTAAAGCTCACAAACTCACAGATAGAAAATACTACCAGATATGGAAGCCTTGAGTCCACTTTATACCTGCTTAAAAAAATAAAAATAAAAAAGCAAAGCTATACTTTTCCCTAATATTAGTTTCTGTATCCTTAAAAGAAAGAAAGAAAGAAAGAAAGAAAGAAAGAAAGAAAGAAAGAAAGAAAGAAAGGAAGGAAGGAAGGAAGGAAGAGAGAGAGAGAGAGAGAGAGAGAGAGAGAGAGAGAGAGAGAGAGAGAAAGAAAGAAAGAAAGAAAGAAAGAAAGAAAGAAAGAAAGAAAGAAAGAAAGAAAGAAAGAAAGAAAGAAAGATAGATAGATAGATACTGTTGTCACTTACTCTTCAGGTCGTCTTCCTATGTATCTCTAATTTCTTTCACACATTTTCTATACCGACACTGCTACCCTACAGTTTAAACTGCTGTTTAGATAGCGTGTTCTCTACTGTGACCAGTAGCCTCTATTTCCATTGCCAATCCCGGTTGCAATTGCAATCACCTAGGGAACAAGTAGGAACTGATGCCTGCATCTCACCTTCTGGTGAAATGAACAAAGATGTAGCCATGCACTGGCATTTCATAAAGCACACTAGATAACCCCAGTGCTCAGAGTGAGCACGGTAACACAAACCTGAAATCATAGCAGAGGTAGGAGACTGGCCACAAGTTCAAGACCTGGACTACATTCCTAGTTTCACACTATCCTAGGGTACACAGTGAAAACCTATTTCAAAACAAAACAAGAAAGAAAAACTCCAATGCTCGGCCGATTGTCAGTTCAATATTCCACAGTTTTCTCAAGACGATTTCCCCTAAATCACATCACTTGAATTAGTTTCACGTTCATTTAAACAGGGTCTCTCTATGTAGCCCAGGCTGTCCTGAAACTCTCAAGGGAAATCAGGCTGTCCTCAAAGTCACAAAGATCTATCTCCCTGCCTCTGCTTCCCAAGTGCTAAGATAAAAAATACACACCACAATGCCTGGCATCTGGTTCAGAAAATGTAATGGTCCAATACTATCTTAAAAACAAAATCCCAAAGAGTAAAAACTAACATTCAAGCCCCTGTATGATCTCATTCTAGGATAGGTGAGATACAGGAAAAAATGTTTGATCTACAGAGCCAAAATGTACCCAGTTCTGCTACTTAGTAATTATATGCCTTAACAAACCAATTTATGGTCTGGCAATGGTAGCACACACCTTTAATCCCAGCCTTGGGAGTTAGAGGTAAGTAGATTTCTGAGTTTGAGGCCAGCCTGGTCTACAGCCTGAGTTCCAGGACAGCCAGGGCTGCATAGAGAAACCCTGTCTCAACCCCCGCCCCCCAAAAAAGAAAGAAACTAATTTACTTTTGTCCGTATCCATTAAGCAGGAGTGACAGTTCTCTCATGAAGTTGAGAGAGTTAAATGAGCTTATTGGAAACCACTTCAAATCGTATCTGAGGCAGGGCAGACATTTACTACATCTTAGTTGGTACTCATATCTCTTAGCATACTTCGGAAAATTCCTCTATTGCAGCACACAGCACTGCCTGCGAGCCCCAAACCTACTGCCAATGGTGCAGGTATGACTGCAAGACACTGTGCTCATGGAATGTGCTCAATGAAGCACATTAAGTTATCCAACATCATAGGTGAATGTTTAAGCAAAGTAGTTTTTCTGCATCTTGTATGCCGTTCATCTTGCCTCCTGCCCCACAGCACACAGGAAGTCATCCTCAAGCTTGCTCTCCCTCCATGGTGCTCCTTCACCACACTCAACATGATATATGCTGAACAGCTATAAGCAAATGAAAACCTACTGAGTCTAGAGGAGAACATTTTGACTGCTCCATTCTTGTTAGATAAAATGGTAGACTTTATTAGACTTCCACTCCAATTTTATCTTCATGTATGTCTAACAGGTAAGATTTCTTTCTATTCCTGTTTCTTTAATTAGCCAGCATGCAAAATAACGGTATTGAGAAATTTCCCACGTGTGTATCACTGCACCACCCTCATTTCCTGCTCCTACCCCTCTCGCCTTCCCTGTGGCTCTTCCAGCAGAGACAAGCCTTGAGGAAAGCTTACTTGGTCACTGTCTTAGGGTTTTACTGATGTGAACAGACACCATGACCAAGGCAAGTCATATAAAAAAACAACATTCAATTGGGGTTAGCTTACAGATTCAGAGCTTCAGTCCATTATCATCAAGGTGGGAGCATGGCAGCCTCCAGGCAGGCATGGCACAGGCAGAGCTGAGAGTTCTACATCTTCATCCAAAGGCTGCTAGTGGAAGACTGACTTCCAGGCAACTGGGGTGAGAGTTTTAAGCCCACACCCACAGTGACACACCTATTCCAACCAGGTCACACCTATTCCATCAAGGCCATACCTCCAGATGGTGCCACTCCCTGGTCCAAGAATATACAAACCATCACAGTCACTCAGCCTAATGAATCAGAGAGCTCCAAAAGAGCTCTTGATGAGAGATCCCATTGCAAACAATATGAAAAACCATTTTAAAAAATCATTCCTGTCTGGCCCATACATACACATATTCTTGTGTGTGCACAGCCACATACATATGCCAACAGGTACACATGCAGATATCACACATACATAGATAATTTTATATACCTATATGCATACATATATGTCCATGTGTATGTGTGTCTATAAAAATCAGTATAGATTCATTATGTCAAATGTACCATACTAAATATAAAATAATAGGGAATAGTAGATACAGAAGATATAGAAACCATCTTTGTAACTAACTTCTCTGCAAGTCTAAAAGGAAATCACTTTAATAGTAAACCCTGCTGATGGAGAGTGGCTCTCTCTCAGTTAAGAGCACAGGTTCTTGTTCCTGCTGAGGATGCAGGCTGCAAGCCCAGCTCCCACATGATGGCTCACACCATCCATAACACCAGTTCCAAGGGATCCAATACTCTCTTCTGATCTCTGTGGCACCAGTATGCAGACATACATTTGAACAGAACACCCACTCACATAAACTGAAACAAATACATCCTATTTTTAAAAGGCCAAAATAGCCTGTGGAAAAAATTAAACTAAAAAAATGAAATCACAAGATTTCACAAACATACATTGGAGTAACTACCAGATCAGTCTACAGGTTCAAGAAAGTAAGAAAAAGCAAAAAGTGATCAAATACCATGGTAATTACAAAGGTAATTGTGACCTCACATTTTGTGAAAGCCTTTTGGGAATCCAAAAATCCTAGGACCTTACTTTAAGGTTCCCAAGCAGGCTTGGGGATGTCGTTACAGCAGTAAAGCATTTACCTGGATGTTCAAAGCCCTGGGTTCTATCACCACCAATAGGGAAAAAAAAATCTCCAACCAAAAATGCAAATCGAAACACACAATCTGCTGCTAGACTGTGTAGAGAACTGGCTATTTTTCTTATAACTAAGTCTTCTTTTTACTGGCCTCCCCAAAAGTATTGAACCGTCTCACTGTGTATTGGAATGTGTTGTTTTATTTTTTCCAAGTAGGTAGACCTACTTTGAATATCAACATGAAATTATGTAATTCTAACAAGACATTGACTTTTATTTTAACTGTATTTTACTTTTTAAAGAGTCAGATTTTTCCTTCCAGAATGTGTGTTCTGGAGATCAAATTCAGGCTGTCAGGCATGGTGGCAAGTGCCCTTACCCAGTGAGCCATCTCACCAACCACATACCTGGCAAATTTTATTACTGTACTATTCAAACCTTGAACAATGTTAATCTCTAACAACAAAAATGTGTTTAGAAAGATGGAATATTTAGTACCTGTCCAATAGGAAATAGGAAATATTATTTTCCCACTTGGGAACTCAATGACAAATAATTGTTATTAACATAACTTTTGTAATTTAGAAAAGATATACACAGAATATAAAGACTGTCTTTCAAATTATCCATGCCTTTAAAAATGTTTCTCTGTAGCAGTCTCAGTGTGCTGGCTGGTCTTGTGTCAACTTGACACACAAACTGGAGTTATCTGGGAATCTCAATTTGAGAAAATGCCTCCATAAGATCCAGCTGTAAGGCTTTTCTTAATTAGTGACTAATGGGAGAGGGCCCAGCCCATTGTGGGCAGTGCAGATGATAGTCCTGGGTCCTATGAAAGCCAGCCATGAGGAGCAAGCCAGTAATCAGCACTCCACCATGGCCTCCACATCATCTCTTGCCTCTAGGTCCTGCCCTGTTTGAGCTCCTGTTCTGCCTTCTTTTGATGATGAACAGTGATACAGAAGTGTAAGCCAAATACACCCTTTCCTCCCTGACCTGCAGTAAAGTTTTTAAATAGCAGAAAAACTAATAGTCTAGAAGACAAATACATCACAAAATGTGATCAGTTAATTGCCTAGCTTAAAGATCATTATAGTCAACCTCTCAAGCCCTCACTTTCCTAAGCTAGCTGAGTTAACAGATGTGGGCAATGATTGTCAGTGACTCCCATTTCCACAAGAAAAACACCATGGTCTCCTGGTGGTGATACACAAAGCCATCTATAAAGTGTTTTGTGGAAAGAAAACAGAAATCTACATCTAAGCAATCCTCTACTAATTCTGATTCAAGAAATGGACTGGGAAGCAAATTTTAAAATAGCCATGTTTTTCTTTCTTTTTCAATGGCTCAATGGGAAAAGCGCTTGTTATGTAGGCATAAGGGCCAGAGTTCAATCCCTCAGCACCCATGTAAAAACTAAGCACAGCAGCACACACCCATAACTCCAGTGCCTACGAGACAGGGATTCTGTAGACTTGCTAGCTGCCAGTCTAGTCAAAATGGTAAGCCCGGGTTCAGTGAAAGACCCTGCCTCAGGAAATCCGGTGGAGAGCAAGGCAGAAGATGCCTGACAGCAGCTCAGGGCCCCACGTGCTTCAGCGTCCTCAGTCTCCAAAACATTTCAGACCCTGCTCCCAAACTCATTCCAGCTACTCAATGAAAATACTAAAGGATTACCATTATCTGCATATCAAGTCCAAAACCCTTGCTTTGGCACTGTATGTAAACCTGGTCTTTATCTGCTGTGGCAATCATTTTCCACATAAACACTACTCATTTCATTTCCAACCTAGCATATTCAACTTTTACTTTCAACTTTAACACCTGATTCCCTGGTGGTCCTCGCCTCCTATTAAATCCTGAAATGTTCTCCTGCTCATTTTCAATCAAGTAAGCCCTTGCTACTCCAACTTCTGCTGGGCCCAATTCATATTCTCTTAAAGCTTTTCCAGGTTAGAAAGATGGCTCAGTGGACAGAGAACTAGCTGCTCTTTCAGAAGACCTGGGCTAACTTTCTACCCCCACCTGATGGCTTATCAACTGTCGTTAGCTCCAGTCCCAGGAGATCTGCTGCACTCCTCTGGCCTCCACATCACCAGGTACGAATATAGGCAAAACACCCATACACATAAATAAAAATCAAAAACATAAAGCCTTTACAACTATCCAATGTATATAAACAGATTTCACAGACTTCTCCTCATATTGAGCTTTAGAGAGAGTTCTTTTAAGATAGATGTTACAATTATCATTATATAATTCATAAGGAAACTGTAACCCTGGAGATTTATTTTTATTCATTTCCCACATCACACCAAGGCGGAGCTTTCTCCTTTTTCTTATGGCAGGGTCTCACTAGTTAAACCTGCCTTCAAATCCATGATTCTCCTGCATCAGCCTCCTGAGCACCGAGATGATAGGATTATACCAACATAGCCAACTCAGCTCAGATGTCCAGCCAAAAATCTTGAGATCCTAAGTTCTCATCCACTAGCTGGCTCAGGGCATGAGGTCCAAAGGTGCTATTTTGTAAGTAAATAACTCAAAAGTGAACCATAAGTGAAGTTGAAGTTCATATTTCTGTAGTTTATATTGAAACTATCAGTATTATCCTTTCTACAATAAACTGTAATATATCACAGAATAAATAATTAACAGGAACAAAACAGTTTCCCCCTACTTTTTCCAACATCTCTGTTCTAACTTCTCAAGGAACAGAATTTAGAATTAAAAAAAAGAAAATAAAAAAACCACTGAGGTTTCATTAATACAGACTCTGCTACAGAATGTAATGCTATTGATTAGCGCTTTCTTTACTAAACATTCCTTTCTGTTGCTGTGATAAAAGACCTTGAACAAGGACAATTTAAGAAGGAAAGGATTTATCTGGCTTACACCTTTACTGCCCATTCCCAAGAGAAGTCAAGGAAAGAACTCATTCACAGACAGGGAGCTCAGCAGAAACCCTGGAGGAGAGCTGCTTGCTGGCTCCCTCCTGCTGATGCTTAGGTAGCTTTCTTTGATAGCTCAGGACCTCCTGCTCAGAACAGTAATACAGTGGTTTGGGGCCCTTCTATATAGCAAGCCCCATTATTGACATTTTTTTTTAATCATCACTAGGGCATCAAGCACATTTCAGCCACAAGAACAGTGAAGTAGTTTTCCTAAACATGATGTTATGGTCACGTAAATATAATACCCTAAATACAAGGTTTATTGTCAAATCTTTCTGAAATGATAAAGATAAAATAACCTCCCATCAGTTGTCCATTTCTAGCCAGCTACCGTGTCCTGTAAGCCAATCCATTGCAGTCTCTGTTAACAAGTGATCACTTTTAGGTTTACCTTTTTTCTTTTAATGTTTAAGGAACCAGAACAAATCTGAACCAGAAGTTCAAAACAGGTCTCAATCAAGTTACTCCAAGTCATCAAAACTGCATGTTGCTATGAATTATTACACTGTTCTTACACTGGAGCCTAAGCAAAGACCATCCACCCAATTAAAGTTTACAAATACCTTGAAAAACTAGTAACTCATTTCCTTAGTAAATTAAAGACAAAAGCTGGCTCCTGCCTTGCTTTAATTTACTTTGATTTCAGAATCTAATTCAGGAAGGATAGCTTATTAAACCTTCAAATTTCCATATACTATATAGTGCACTTGCTTTAACTCTTAAATGTTTCATCCACTCTCCTTGCTCCTTGCACATTTGAGACTCAGAGGTATTTAATGTCTTCTTGGGTTTTCCTAAGAGCCAAAAGAGGTTTGGAAGAACAATACAAACTATTACATGAGAATGTCTAAGACAATATGGCTGGGAAGAGATAGAGAAGGATATGAAGTAGAACTACCAGAAATACGACAGGGCTCTGCTCCACAAGCCGCAGACAGCCTGTAATTCTCATGACAGCATGGAAGTTTAAGTAAATGGCTTTTGCAAGGCCTATGGCACCTGCCTCAATTCCAGCACTTGGGAGGCAGAGGACTCAGAGCTCTAGGAACTCAAGTCCAGCTTGGTCTATCACAGTGAATTCATAGCCTGCTGGGGCTACACTGTGAGACCCTGTCTCCAAAAAACCTGCAAAACCAAGCAACTAAAGCAACAAGCTTTTGCTTTCAATGAATGCTTTAGAATAAAGCCTGGCTTGTATCAGCACTCTCCAGCTGTAGATGACATATCCTTATTTAGTGTTGTTAAACTACTCACCGAAGATCTGTCAGGTTCTCCGTCTGCTAAGCCTGCCTCCATAATGGATGATAGACTTATGCTTTCCCTTCCATTAATGGTTAGCCATCCTATAAGTCTGGAAACCCTAAAAAAAGAAAAATTGTGTGTATTAGGTAAGTAGAAAATAAGTCATTAATTACAGTAGAAGGGGGAAATCATTTTATGCTAAGGTTACTGGAAAATTCAACAACAAAAATGGATTTTGACAAAAGTTTCTTTTTGTTTGTTTGTTTTTAGAATTAATCTGTAGAGATGGCTCAGTGGTTAAGAGCACTTGCTGTTCTTTCAGAGGATCTGAGTTCCATTCCAATACCCACACGGCAGCCAACATCTATGACTCTGGTTACAGGGGATACAACACCACACACCTAACAAAATAACAACCGTTATTTTTTTTAAAAGAAAAGAAAAGAAAAGTGTTCCAAGCAAAAAGAAATCCCCAGAAGCAGGTTTAAGCTAACGCAGCCATCCTGCATCAGAGCCAAAGGACTGACGAGGCTGTGTGAGACTCTGCCTCAAGAGAACACAAAAAGCAGCTCCCATGCTGAATCGTAATACAGTTCTGTCTGTGCCAACGGAATAAAGAAAACCTAGCTTATTTCATGAATCCCACACAGATTAGAACTGAATGATTTAGGCATCCCTTCAAAAGAATAGTATATATACAAATATAAAAAAATCTACTATACAAATATAAAACGAGTAGACTAATGTCAAATCAGACAATAACATGTGATTTAAAAATTCAAGACAAGCAAAGGGAAGTGGATAGGCTGGAGCTGGAGTTGAAGCTGGCAATCTAGGAAATAGTAAGATAGGATATGATGTGTATACAGGCATAAAATAGTTGGTAAGACAGGATGTGATCTGTATGCAGACATGTAAATAAGTAAGATTTCAGAGTAGCTGATGAAAATCAAGAAGTATAGATGGCCAACATTTGCCTAATAATGAATCTATCATGATCCAGGTGTGGTTACCTGTGACCTCAGCACACACGAGACTGAAACAGGAGGATTAAACTAAGAGTTTAAAGGCCACAAGATGCTGACACCATAAAGAAAAAACAAAACAGAAACCCAACTCCAACAATTAAAACTCAGTATAAAGGAGAAAGCAATTAACAAAGGAAGCTCCTGGACATATTCCCAGAAGATGCCCCACCACGCCCCGAGGACACTCGGTCCACTATGTTCGTAATAGCTTTATTCGTAATAGCCAGAAACTGGAAACAACTCAGATGCCCCTCAACCAAAGGATGGATACAGAAACTGTGGTTCATTTACACAATGGAATACTTTTTCATTAAAAACTAGGACATCATGATTTTTGCAATATATGGATGGAACTAGAAAATATCATCCTGAGTGAGATAACCCAGGCCCAAAAGGACATGCAGGGTATGTGCTCACTGATAAGTGGTTATTAGCCATAAAGTACAAAATTACTATGATATACCCCATAGTTAAAGGCTATTATTATTAAATTAATAGTAGTAATGACTGACATTCTCTAAAAAGAAGCAATTCTGCTTCCTGACTGCCTGTCATTCAAGACTCTATTACCAACTCTCTAGGTTTCCCATGTGCCTTGCATATTTCATAAGTACACACCTCACCATCACAATGAAACAATTCCTCAAAATTGGTAGGGTAAGTGGGCTTCAACCAGCTGGAGCTTTGAAGAGAAACTAACTAAGGTTCTCTAAATAACAAGAAAGTCTGCATTGTAAATTTTAGAGGTTTTTTTTATTGTTTAGGGGTGTGTGTGTGTGTGTGTGTGTGTGTGCACGTGCACGCGTGCATGTTGTTAGCATAGGATGATCTTGAACTTTGCTTCTTTGGTCTTCACTTCCCACAGGTGGAGATTATAAGCATGCACTCTCAGACTCCGTTTAATGCAGTGCTGGGACTCAAAGCCTAGGCAAGCATTCTACTAACTGAGCTATACCCAGATTTTATTTCTGAGCCTCTATAATCACATTAACCAATTCTCAAAATCAATCATGTGATATCCTACCAACTCACTTTTACACACACCACATATATACACACACCCACACACATACTCACACAATTGGTTATGTTTTTCTGTAGAACTCTAAGTCCAAAAATATGTAGGCATATGTGGTGGTTTAACTGGGATGTGCCCCATATTCTCAGGCACCTGCATTCTTGGTATCCAGTTTGGTGAGATTGTTTGGGTAGGTCTTGGAGGTATGGTCTTGCCAAAGGAAGTATGTTTTGAGGTTTCAAAAGCCAGCACCATTTCCAGTGTGTTCTTTCTATTCCTGTATGCAAGATATGAGCTCTCAGCTCTTCCTGCTACCACGTGTGTTGCTTACTGCCATACTTCCCCACTGTCATACTTATGTCATACCATAGTAATGGACTCTTATCCTTCTGGAACTAAGTCCAAAATAAATCTTCCTATAAGTTGCTTTGGTTATGGTGTTTTATCAAGGCAACAGAAAAATTACTAATGTGGCATACATATGTCCATATTTTATCCATATGTTATCCATATGCATGGGCACGAGTATGAGTTCATCAGTGCCTTCTGCTTTCTTCTGCATCACAGAAGCTAAAGGCAGACACTTAGTAAACATCTCTGTCTCTGAAGTTCCGAATGATTTGCATTCAGAATTACATTTGGAAGGTTCGAAGGAGACAGAAACCAATCCGTTTTTCATCTGGCCACAGTAAACATGGACTTTAATAACCATGAGGTTTTGGAGTGATTACCAAATGCTTCCCTGTCAGCTACCCATTTGGCACTGCCAGAGAACTGCAGTCATCACTGGTGATAAAATCAAAGGGCAGAAACTCATCTGCTTTCACATCTCTAGCTTTCCCAATAAACTTCTCAGCATCTAATTCCTCATATTCATTTCCTTTTGCCTTAATTATCTGTAGTAATTGTTTTTCTCAAAAGCCATCTAACCTGATCATTTTTAAATAGCACTCAGTGCTAAAGAGAAAACTCGGGCAGGGAAGAGCATAGGTCCGGCGGGGAGAATCACATAAGATGGAAGACCTCAGAGATGATTCAGAGTCAGGATCCCAGTAGCAGGAGGGAACGAGCCACTCAACAGTGGGGACAGAAAAGTCAGCGAGTCCAAAGCCTCTGGGGAAGGAACACCAGGCATGTTCACAGAGCAGCAGGGATTCCTGTGATGAGGTTAGTAAGGAAGAGGATGGCAAGCAGTGAGAAGAGAAGGGCCCCTAGCTCCTGAATCGGTCAGTCTGACAAGACAAACAGGACTGAAGGTTACTGCTGAAAACAACGTACCAGAGAAGATTCAACTTGTGTGGGATTGCTCTAGCTGCTAGCTCTGAACAGTGACAAGTAAGTCCTTGCTGCTATAATCTACATAAGAGACAATGGTGGCATGCTGCAGAAAGGCAGAGGACATGGTGGGTGGTGCCTGACCATATAGTCAAATTATCATTGATGAGCCATATATAAACTACAGAGTAGGTTGGGAAATCTGGCAAGCATTTTTGCCCTAAGCAGCTAAAAATACAAAATACAGTCACCACTAGCAGGTACTCAGTATATTGTAGGAACACTTGGGAAGAACATAAATGGATATGAGCTTGTCTCCAGGTGGACACTCAGGAGGCAAAACTTAGAGCTCTGAATGGAGCTATCAGGGACACCGCTGAAGACTGGAGAGATGGCTCTGCTGTAAGAGCAGCCGTTGCTCTTGAAAGGACCCAGATTCGATTTCCACCACCTACATAGTGGATCACAACCATCTGAAAGTTCAGTTCTAAAGGATTCAACCCCTCCTCTGACCTCCGGCTCCAGGCATGTATGTGGTACATATGCATACATCAAGGAAAACATTCATACAATACAATAAATCTTCAAATTAAAAAAAAAAAGGCAAACGAAGCAAATGAACATGAAGACATGCCTCTGAGGCAAGTTAGTCTAGAAACCTAAAGTGACAGTCTGCACACGTAACAGATGAAACTTAAAGAAGACCTGATCTTCTTGGGAAATGAGTTGCAAGCTCAGTTCAGGGCCATGTGTTACTTATGTTTTAAAAGATCAATATTTATCTTTTTTAAAAATCTTTTTAGCATTCAGTTTGAAGAATTTTCTATCATTACTCTTTACAAAGATAAACTCACTCTACAGAAAAAGGACATATACACACATAATAAAAATCATAGCTAGCATGTGTAATTAATAAAGGGAGCAGAAAAAGGGAAAGCCTAATAAATTCATCAACTTTGAAAACAAAGTTAAACACTGCTAATAGCAAAACTCCTGAAGGGAGAAGGTGGCTGAGCCTCCCTGGTTATGGGTGTCATCATCCATCATGCATGAAGCTGGACCCCGGGTAGGATCAAAGCAATGGAAGCTGAGCACCCGTTTCCATCTGTCTCTGCATCCTAACTATTTCTGCAGCTTGACCAGGTGCCTCAAGCCCCCTACCAGAGTGAACTGAACTCGGGAGTCATGAGCCAAAAAAATACCCACCCCCCCCCCTTGCACCTGTTGGCTACTTTGTTGCAGCACCTGGAAAAGTAACACACAGAGAGCCTTCAAGTGTCAGTGCATTCATCTCCTAAGCTCTAGGAAGGATAACGCTAGGTCTGAAGAAATGCAAGGGTTTTTTTTTAATTGAAAACAAACTTAATGGTCCTAGGTTCCAAAACACAGGCTTGAGGACAGGAAAGCGTCTCCTCTGTTACTCAGCAGCTCTTCAGAGCGCCTTGATTCTGTAGACAAACAAGACTTAATGACTTTAAAAGGGCTCTGTATCAGAGCACTCAAGTCTCACTTCTCAAAGGCTACATGTTAACTTCAACATAGTCCCTAGCTGAACTCAAAGTGTAAAAAGGACCATGCTCTTCCTTTTGAGATCAGTACTCTAAAAACACTGCCTCCATCTCTATACTTAGCCTATCAAAGTACAGAAACTAAATTTTATAAAATTTATTTTGTATTTTGGGCTTATTTTGGTCACAGAGCAAAGGGAGGAAGAAGCATATACCGAGCTAGGCTCATGCCATTTGTAGCCACCCAGTATTACAGGACACCCCAGAAAGATGGATGGAAGGACATGCCCATAACAGCTCTGACAAAAATCAATGGCTCAATCTTTTGGTGGATCAAATTTCTTAAGTTAGAGCACTCGTGAATACTGAACTGTGAAGGATGGGACCTAGGGAGGAAGCAGGTCAGGACGTCTTTGAAGGGCTTCTCCTGGCCAAGGCCACTTCCTGTCACTGCTGTCTGCTTGATGGCTGCTGTGAACTGACACTCCAGTTTCCTCATGTGCTCTTTCCATCAAATGTTTGAGGCCCAAAGCAATCCAGAGCGCTGACTATGGACCGAAACCATAAGCCAAGCAAGTCTTCCCTTTTAAGTTGTCCTCTGAGGACTTTGTAACTGAGATCAAGGTTAACACAGAACAGTTAGCAAAATTTATAAAGAAAATGGACTCTGTCCCTACATATCAGCAACTTTGAGAAAATGACTCATACATACAAAGCTGCAAAATGTCACAAAAGAAATAAAGAAAATCTAAACCAATAAGATTTATACCATGTTCCTGGCCTTGATACTTTTAAAGTGTTAATTCTCAGGTTAGAGCTTGCTTGGCAGTAAAGGGCGTGCACTGCTGTTACAGATGCTCCAGCCCATGTGGGTAGGGGTTCTCAACAACCTGCTTCTCTGGTTCCAAGGGAATCTGACACCACTGGTCTCCTCGGGCACCTACACTCATCAGCATACATCCATATACCGACACACACAGAGACATACACATGATTAAATCAAATTAAATGTATTAAAAGTTGTTACTTCTTTCAAATTAATTTATATACTCAAAACTGCAACCAAGCAGCCGGCAGGCTCCTTTTATTCTTAACCTAAACATACTGACTTTAGAAATGGTATGTAAGTTCAAATGGGGACAGAAGAGCAGAGTTTACTCTGCACACCTTTTCTTTCTCTTTTAAAGAAAGTGAGTAACAAACAGGAGGGATGCGGCCATGGCAGTGCACACCTGCAATCTCAGCACCAAGGAGCCAGAGGCTGCAGTTCTCTTTGCGTTCCAGGCGAGCTAGAACTACACAGAGAAACCCTAGCTCAAAAAAGCAAGCAAAAAACAAAGAATCATTCGGTCATCTGTAGCTCAGCGGCAGGTACTTGCCTGTCATTTTCAAGAATCTATATTTAATCCCTAAGAATTAAAAAAAATAAGTAAGTGAACAGAATTTTAAAGTCCTTTTATAAGATTCAAATTCTAAATTTCTAATAAAATCACTTTTACAAAAAAGTGGCCCATTGACCCTAATACATCATGAGTGTCCTGGATAGTCTTATGTCACTTTGACACACACTACAGTATCATCAGAGAGGAGGAAGCCTCAGTTGAGAAAAATCTTCTCTAAGATCCAGCTGTAAAGCATTTTCTTCATTAGTGATTGATGGGACAGGACCCAGACCATTGTGGGTGCTGCCATCCCTGGGCTGGTGGTACTGAGTTCTTTAAGAAAGCAGGCTGAGCAAGCCATGGGGGAGCAAGCCAGTTAGCAGCACTCCTCCATGGCCTCTGCATCAGCTCCTGCCTCCAGGTTCCTGCCCTAAGTTTCTGCTCTCATTACTTTTGATTATCAACTGTTTTATGTAACTGTGAGCGAAATAAACTGTTTTCTCTCCTATTTGCTTTGGTCATGTATCTCATCACAGCAATAGAAACCCTAACTAGGACAATGACATATGGGAGCTTAGCAGCATTCTTTTAAAAACAAAAACAAACAAACAAAAAACCCTTTGTATTGATTCACTGTAAGCTTCACAACATGAGCTCCAATACCACTTATGTCCCTGTCCCTCTGTGTCCATCCTCCTCTACCCTTGCAACCTCCCCGCTAGAAGAAAATAAAATTAGAATTAAAAACCAAAACTTGCTATGGAAGCTGTGGTGTCACAGTGTTTCACCCCGTATACCCTCTCCATACATCTGTTCATGGCAGTGAGTCACTGGTGTGGTCCGTGGCCTCCTGCTGCACCATCAATATTGGGTCCTCACTAGGACTCCTCTCAGATATGCTGGTGTCATGGAGATCCTGCAGCTTGGATCTCTAGGGCTGGCCCCTTCACTTGCTCCAGCAGATCGTAAATCCAGTAGATGTTGCGGTGGGCCATTCAAAGCCCCAGATCTGGGTCTGGGAGGTAGGCAAGTTGGTCAGCCTGCCAGTTCTCCTGCACGGGTATCACTAGGGCAAGCTCTCCAGCACTGTCCTGCTAGCTCACCCAATACAGTAGCCAATAAGGGGCAGGGGCAGCTCCTCTGTTCTCGTGTCCTCAGGGCAGGCTCCTCTGCCTTCACCACCAGGGCCAGCTCCACTGTTGGTGCAGAGCCCCACACTCTAAGAGCTGCAGCCAGTTAGGGGTAGAGCCAGCTTTCCTGTTCTCATGACTGCAGGGTCAGCTCATCCACATGCTACAGGCAGGAGGGGAGAGGGAGCACCTCTTGCCCACCCCACCCTACAGTAGATGAAGGATGGAGCCAGTTCACCAGTGCTTCCACTTCATCAGGGTCAGCTCTATTGTGCTGCCCAGGCAAGAGATAGGGACAGCTCTTCTGAGTGTGGTGGCCAGCAAGAGGCAGGGCTAGCACAGTGCTTCAGGCAGCAATCCAGACCAGGGGCATCTGCATGGCTTTTGGTGGTAATAAGAGCCTGGGACATTAACGAAGACCCAGAGTGCAAAGGACCACAGACCCAGGGATGCCCCTGCCCCATCAGCAGCCAAGGCAGCACAGCCTCATATATCCACAAGGTCTCCAATGGCAACCCAGACCAGACATCCATCCACTTGGCCTTTACTCACTGTGGTGGTTTGAATATGCTTGGCCAGGGAAATGGCCCTGTTGGAGTGGGTGTTGGAGGAAATGCATCACATTGAGACCGTTCTCCAAGCTACCTGGAAGACAATCTTCTCCTGGTTGCCTTGGGAACATGACATAGAATTCTCATCTCCTCCAGCACTATGCCTGCCTGGGAGCTGCCATACTCCCTTCTTGATGATAATAAACTAAACCTCGGAACTAAACCTCGTAAGCCAGCCCCAATTAAATGTTATCCTTATGAAGAGTTGCTTTGGTCTATGGTGTCTCTTCACAGCAATGGAAACCCTAACTAAAACAGTAGTTAACTCTGGCCACAGACATGGACACAGACTCCAGCTATAACAGGGCCATGGACCCAGACTTGGCTCTTGGTGACAGCCTGGGCCAGAACCTCACAATGGCCTCCTCCTATTTGCTTGCTCCTCACCACCATCAAGTCTCAAGTTCCACCTTTCTCCACATCATATGAACCTCTCAGCCTTGCTTTCTCTTCCATCTCTCCACCACATACTCATCTTTCCCATCTCTCCATCACACATCCATCTACTGTAGTGGTACCTGAGGCAGCTGGGTGTGTGTCTATCTGCTGGATGCCCCAGGCTAGCCCTAGCAGCTTTCTCATATCAGTTGTGAATTCATCCCTAAGAGCCACTTTTGAAAAGTATCATTACTTTAGATTTACTTTTATTTTTTTAATGTTCTCTCTCATGTGTGAAGTGTATGCATCTGTGTGAGTGCGAGTGTGAGTGTGTGTGTACTTTAAGTGCAGGTACCTGGAAGGACCAGAAAGGGACATTTGATCCCCTAGAACTAGAATTACACAAGGTTATGAGTGACCCAACAGGACTGCTGGGAACAAAACTCCGCTCCTCTAGAAAAGCAGCAAATGCTCTTAACTGATAAACCATCTCTCAGCCCCAAGTATGATCACTTTAAACTACAACTAACTTGTTAGCTAGAAGATCTCATGGTCTTCAAAGACTTGTTTGACTTCACTCTCACTGACATTGGTGCTGACAACGGAATCCATACTCTGCAAGAATAATATGCACCTCTTAACTGCTGAGCCATTTTTCCAGTCCCCAAAAGACTACAACTGAAAATAGCAAAATAAAAAAAGTTGAATCGTTATGCAGGAAACAAGAGTAGATGAGACTCCTGAATATACATGCAGGGGCTTGGAACTGAAAGTGAGTCTTTTGCAAGATCAACAAGTACTCTAAACTGCTCAGCCATCTCTTTAGCTCCTCCAATGAATGTTTTAAAAGTTGAGTTTTTTTCTTTTTAAACCATGAAATTAACAGAGACAGACCTTCATTATCATCTCAAAGCCTAGTGGAATTCTGAATTCACAGTGTTAAATAAACACAGTGTTAAACATCCTTCCTGTTCCCCAGCTGTAATAAAATGGTCTTGTAGGTTATTCTTATTTCTCTAGTGTGCACTGCACAGCGCTAATGAAGCTTCCCTGTGTCTCCTCCTCTCGCCTTCTGTCACTCTGTAGACATCCCTGGCTTCAGCTGCCGTCACAGGCTGACTATTCCCAGTCCCATCACTAGCCCCCTCAACTGCCTCCTCAGTAACTCTCTCCTGAAGGGCTCGCCTCAACCCACCATGCGGCTCTCCCACAATAGAGTTCTCCATTTCTCATCTGCACTCTCCGTGGCCTACCCTGCGATCCTTCTACTTCTACCTGTACTCTTTAAAGAGGAAGGGCCTCTGGTGTCTTCAGTTTTGTGCCATCTATTATTTTTCATAACTATAAATCCTGTCTTGTTCTTTGTTTCTCAAAATTATGTAAAGGTCTCCCTCACAGGTCTTCCCACTACATCTCTTCATGATCTAGCCTTGGGCTTGTTCTCCAGGACCTGCTACTGTGAGCCACTTCCAGAGCTCAGCTCCTGCACCTTTGCAGATTCTGTAACAACCTGCTCTACTCTTCACGTTCCTAATGCCCGCCTGTTGTTCAAACTGCCCAAGCAAAGTTTCTCTTCTGAGAAACGGTCAGTAATAGAAAGGTTTCCACCATTGAGCTATACCCCAAATCCCAGATTTTACATTTAAATGCTGTATTCTGATACACAACTTGAGTTACTTCAGCCCCAAACCCCAGATCTTCTTTAAAATTAGCAAGCTAGTGAGATGGGATGACATATGCCTTTAAGTCAGCACATGAGAGGCAGAAACAGGTGGATCCCTTATAGTACAGAGCCAGCCTAGTCTTCACAGCAAGTTCAGGGCCACATAGTGTGACTATCTCAAAATAGGGTAAACAAAAAAAAAAAAAAAAAAAAAAAAAAACGACAACACTGGCTGTTACTCTCCAGGACCTGGATTTGATTTCCAGCACACACACACACACACACACACACACACACACACACACAGTGGCTCCCAACTATCTGTAACTCCAGTTCCAGGGAATCTGATGCCCTCTACTGACCTGTTTGGTCACTATAGTAATTTACAAGCATTTTAGGCAAAGCACTTGTACATATAATAGTTAAAAATCACACAGCAAGCCACACCTTTGTAAGTCATAGTTAGTTCTGAAACCACTGACAGCACAGCTTAAGAAGACCCCTACGGACCAGCTCAAAGTTCTCTCTGACTCTTCCTTAACATAAGCAGCACTTATACCCCAGAACCAGCTAGCTTAAGTCTCTGCTGGAGAACTGGTAAAAACAAAAACAAAAACAAAACTTCTCAGGAGATCAAAAATATAAACGACGAGGGGGGAGTACCTGCACTTCATGTGCCAGACATCATAAAAATTAAACTCTTGCTCAAAATCATAGTTTTAGGAACAGAGATGGCAGAGTGCTTGCAAGCATGCATAGTGTGCACAAAGCCCCATCACCAGGCGTGACACCTGGAATCCCACCACTTAGGAGGGAAAGGAAGGAAACCAGAAGTTCAAAATCATCCACAGTTTCCGAGGAGTCTGACATCAGACTGCTCTACATGAAACATGGCTCAGAAAAATAACAGTTACATATAAATTCCTAGGTCAGTGGGAGAGGGAGGCACTGGAGAAATGAAGTTAGGAGCACTGTCTGCTCTTTCAGAGGTCCTAGGTCCGGTTCCTGGCAACCACATGGTGGCTCACAACTATCTGTAACTCCAGTTCTAAAGAATAACACCCTCTGCCGGCCTCCCTGCTCTAGAGTACTAGATGCATGTGCTACACAGACATACATGCAGACAAAAACATCTATGTTACAGGTCTTTGGCTGCCTACATTTCCATCTCTCTTGGGCCTACAATGGATGTTTTCATCCATATACATAAAATCTCAAGAAATAATTTTTAAGTCAATAGAAAATTGGTTTAAAAAAAAAACAAGATGAGAAGAAGCACTAATTTGAAAGCAGATTAAAGATTCTAGAGCCAGACTTATAGATCACATCTATAATTCCCCCACTCAGAAGGTTAAGGCAGGACTGCTGTGAGTGCAAAACCATCAAAGGCTACAATATAAGACACTGCCTTTAAAAAGAAATAAGGAAGGAAAAAAAGATACATACGACCAGTTTAAGCAAGGTGGTCAGTTCCAGTAGCCATCAAAGAGATGTGAAGAAAAGCCACATAACACACTACTGAAGAATGACAAGGAGAGCTAAAATACTTTTAAATGAAAATGTAAGTATTGATGATAATGAACAAGAAGTAAATAAAACACTCCTCCATTGTAGGCCCAAGAGAGATGGAAATGTAGCCAGCCAAAGACCTGTAACATAGATTTCATTTCTGTAACAGCTTCACTTATAACAGGCAGAAACATGAAACAAGCCAAACGCCTGTTAACAAGTGAGCAAATAACTGAACTGTACCATAGTCACATACACGCAACAGCATCCAGCCATAAAAGGGAACACTCTAAAACGTACGCCAAGCAAAGAAGTCAGGCCAGCGTATATACTCTAACTGTATGAATGGATCAGCTGTTATCTGGGGGAAAGTGGGCAAGAAGAGAGATGAAGGGAAAAGGCATGCATGAATTTTAAAGGGCTACTGGGAAAACTGTTTACACTGTGGTGCAAATTTCATGGGTGTCTACGACTACAAAACTACAAACTGTTCTTTTAAATGGGTACTTTTTTTTTTTTTTAATTCCATGCACACCATACCTGAGTAAAGTAGTCTGGGGAGTTTAAAGTTGTGTTTTAACATATGAGAACAATGAGAGAGAGGGAGGGGAGGGGAGGGGCTATACTATTCCAAGCAAAGCTCTGGGTGTCCTGTACATACCTCTAAGTCCAGCACTTGGAAGGCTGAGGCAGAAGGATCATCATGACTTTGAGGCCTGCCTACAGCCTGTGTTACACAGTGAACTAAGGCCAGCCTGGGCAACACACTGAGATCCTATCTCAATACATACACACTAACTTTTAAAATGTTCAAATTTTAGCACAGCTAAACCTAAGAGTTTGCCTTAAGAAATGCATGTGGTAAATGAGAAGTCCATTTGCTCTGTTGCCCTGTCTGTGAAATGGAAGTCACAGAGCAGCTGTGACAATTAGACGGGGCAGTTAATCTTAGCCCCACATGGGTGCTGGCAACTAAGAGCAACACAGCTCACAGCATTAGATCTCCTGTCTGTATTTAGGTAAAACAAAGATGGAGGCAATGATGAGGGCTTTCTAGAGGAAAGAATTTTGCATGCAAGTTTTGAAAGGAAAATAAAGAAGGGAGTGTACAGCAAGTGGAGGGTCAGACAGGTGGAGGGACAGGCAGGTGGAGGGACTGGCACTGACAGAAGCACGGAGGCGTAAAGGAGCAGTGGTGAGGAGATGGAAGAATTAGTGTGCCTATGGCATCAAGTCCATATGTGGGAGAAAAAAATCAGAGTGTCTTTCCATCTGATTCAGATACCCATTTAAATTTCACAGTAACATCCAGAATTGTAGCTTCTTCATCTAGGAGATGCAATGTTATGTGTGAGACACAGAGGCAGCTGAAGATCTAGAGCTCTTCCTGTTGAAAACAATGTGAATATCCATGTTCACCAGTTTCACTCTCTTGGAACTCAGCCATAGCCCTTCTCTAAAGCAAGAATAATGATTGAACTATAATAATAGACCCACAGCATATGGGCCTGCTGTGCATCTGTCACCGTGTGCTAAAGAAACTCTGAAAGCTTTTACAGTTTTTCAGAATCTCAATTCAGTTCAGTTGGAAATCAAGATGTAAAAACTCTCCCCAGAAAACTATTCACCATGCCTGTAATCCCAGCACTGAGGCAAAGGATCAGGAAATTAAGGCCACAGATTCCTTTTCTTACTGAGAAAACTCAAGGACAATCTAGACTACAGGATTTATAAATAAGTAAAGATTAAAACTAAATAAAGCAATGATCTCATGACATTACAATATATTTCAAGAAACCTAATATGAAACAATGTGATAATTCTCTGTGTGTGTGTGTGTACACTTCTGAGACAGTACTGACACGCATCCTACACTGGCTTTAATCTCATGTTGCTCAAGCTGGCCTGGATTTCAAGATCCACCTGCCTTGGCAACCCAGAGCTGGGATTACAGGTGCTGAGTAAAATAAAGTAAAAATAAATGCTTTCATTTTGAAAAATATTTTATATTATTTCACTTTAATAATCACTTCTCAGTCGTGGCCATGTTCAAATGTAAAATAATGAAGGAACACAGAATTGCTCTTTTTATAATACTCAAACTAACAGATTTTCACTGGGATTCTGTATGTACAACAGTGATTATCTTCTACATTTTATTTAGAAAGTATCCTTATTTCTTAGAAAGGACAGCTGAAATACCAAGTTAAAATTCTGAGCCATTTCATTCTCAGCCTAAGAATAATGTGCGATGAGAAAACGAGACACAGTGAGTGAAAAATGAAACTTGAAAGATCAGCACTGTTGACCTTGAAACAAAACAGGGGAGCTATTGCAGGAAGTAAGGCTACAAGATTAAGTCTCTGCCTGGCTGGTTTTATGTCAACTTGATACAAGCTACAGTCAGTCATCTGAGAGGAGGAACCTCAACTGAGAAAATGCCTTCAGAAGATGAGAATGTTCACACACCGGCAGGGCACTTTCTTCATTAATGATTGATGGGGCAGGGCCCAGCCCACTGTGGGTGGTGCCATCCCTGGGCTGGTCGTTCCTATTAGGAAGCAGGCTGAGCAAACCATGAGGAGCAGCAAGGCAGTGAGCAGCATCCCTCTATGGTCTCTACATCAGCTCCTGTCTCAAGGTTCCTGGCCTGCTTGAGTTCCTGTACTCACTACTTTTGCTGATAAACTGTTAATGCGAACTGTGAGAGAAATAAAGCCTTCATTGCCAACTTGCTTTTGGCCGCAGTGTTTCATCACAGCAATAGTAACCATTTTGGTAAACGGGTGTAGAAAACAAAGGTTTTATCAGATCCATAACAGTCACACCCAAGCTAGGCAGTGGTGGCGCACGCCTTTAATCCCAGCACTCGGGAGGCAGAGGCAGGCGGATTTCTGAGTTTGAGGCCAGCCTGGTCTACAAAGTGAGTTCCAGGACAGCCAGAGCTACACAGAGAAACCCTGTCTCAAAAAACAAACAAACAAAACAAAACAAAAACAGTCACATCCAGTTAAGGGTCTTGGCGAGTATAGAGCAGAGGGGAAGCCTTAAAGAATGTTGCTTTCTCCCTCCTGAACACACATATACACACTCACCTGAACTACATATTTACACACACACATTGTGTGTGTGATATTGTACAGAATCATACATGATTTCTCCTTTATGTTTTTCATGATAGAATTCTAAGGTATAGAACATTTTTAAAGCATTTATCACTCGCTTTTGGATGGTGGGAGGGAAGCAGACAAGACGTAGGCCAGAGGCTGTTAGTTCAGGTGGTTAATCCACCAGGACCTGTCACTGGAAGATTTCTAACATGGAATAGCTGGGGAAATTAGAATGCTAGATTCCGAGCCCAGTGACTGTTATACTAAGATTGTCTGTGGTTTTCCATTTCGCAGCCATTGAACTGAGCTCTAGGGGAAGGTAACCCTGGCAGAGCATGGGTTTGCAAGAGTGCATCCCCAGCTAGCAGTGGAAATTTGGGATTGCTTATAGGTTTGACAGCAGCCAGCTGCAGGGGTTAAATGACTGGGACTGTGAGAAATTGGGCGGATGTCTCATGGGGTAAGCTTTGGAGGCAGCGAGACTGCCAGGGCCGGAGAGTAGCCCGCAATAGCATGGACTGATTTTTAATATTACATGCAACAATTAATATTGTCAAAATATTATATTTCTAAATGTAGCCCATCGATTCAATGGACTCCTCATCAATATTCCAATTGTATATTTCACATAGATAGGACACAACAACAAAGCAATCCTAAAAGTCATATGGAAGCAATTATGAGAATAATGCTAGAGGCATTATAACACCTGATTTAAAATTATGCTGCAGAGCCATAGTAAATACTAGTATGAACACACACACATAGACACGTGAGGTTTGACAGAGGACACACAGATAAACCCGCACTGCTACAGTTACCTTATTCTCAGCAAAGATGTCAAACAACCCAAATGCTGGAGGAATGACAGCCTTTTATCATATGGTGCTGGGGAAACAAAATATCCATATGCAAAGACTAAAACTAGATTGTATGTTTAATTCTGTACAAAAGTTAATTCAAAGTGAATAAAAAACTATAATGGAAAATGTGGAACTTTGAAATAACTAGAAGAAAACATAAGGAAAACACCTCAAGATACACGCAGAGGCAAGGATTTTCTGTGTAGGATTTTAAAAGTTAAGGAAATAGTAACAAGAATTGACAAATGGGATTGCATCAAAATAGACAGCTTTTGTACAGCCAAGGAGAATCTACTACCACCACTTTGCTAGACCTGCATCATTTCTAAAGACATGTTAAGTTTTATCCTTATACTAACACAGAAGTGTAGTGCTTATGCCTCATTAAAGAATCCTCTCTATAGAGAAAATTGAAACCATTACAGAAAACCACAACTGTACACAATGCAAAGACCAAAGGATTATGGGGATCCGACTATATAAGCAGCACAGCTCCAGCATCTATGGCTCAGGAAAGATCATGGAAGAAGGGTGGAAAGACTCTTAAGTGCCAAAATACCAGGAAGTCTGTGAGACCATTTACCTGATCTACCCTAGAGATGGCTGCATAAACAAAACTTGAACAATGACAATATCGACATGCTAATGCAGGAGGAAAACCAGATGGGGTCCTACTCCTAGTCAAAGAGAGGCAAGCAATGACTGATCAGAGGGAGAGAATTAACCCGAGGGTTGAATGCCCCCATTGGTTACTCAATACAAAGTGGTCAACCCTGAAACAATATACACACAAGCAACAGAAAGAGACTTAGCAGACTATTTGTATATTTGTGCATATATATGTAACAATAATAAAGAAAAAGAGGCTATCAATTTGAGGGGGTATGAAAGGACTTGGGGGAAGGGAGCTGGGAGGGGCTGGAGAAAGGAAAGGGAAAAGGAGAGATAATATAATTATATTTTGATTAAAGTGCATTAAAATATTGATACTTAAAATTAAAAAAAAGAATTTATCACTCTTAAGAAACATAAGTTACGTCTTTAAGTTTAGCAAGTTATACTATGTAAGCATAATCCCAGTCTTTGGGGCTATCTGCTGCTGAGACAGCTCAGCAAATAAAGGTACCTCCTACCTGCTGCTTGGTTTAATCCCTGGTGCCCACACAGTAGAATCAAAGAACGAATACTCAAACTGTCCTCTGAGACAATTGTCCTATGCATGCCCCACACACATACACACATATACACAAAATAAATAAATAATGTGAAGTTTAAAGTTTAAACACAGGTTAACACTGCTATAGACAAAATTTTTAAATGAGGCTTAGGATATTTTAAACCAATGCCTTCAAGAATGCTTACCATAGGATAGAGGACCTGCCCTGCCTCTTTAAGGCTCCATTATGGGAGGTTAGAGTGAGAGTATGGAACGCTGTATGGAACATCTATTTACACACCTCTAACTTGAAGAATGAGTTTAACAACTTAAAAGGGAATTAAGAAAAATTCTTACAAGAAATGCCAAAAGCAGCTATAAATGAGTAGAAGAGAAAAATACTGAGAATTTCTTGTTTAAGGTAGGAAATATACTTTGTATTCATCTTAGAAACATGTTACTCAGGGGCAGAGAGATGGCTCAGAAGTTAGAGAACTTGCTGCTCTTCCAGTGAGCCTAAATTCAATTCCCAACCATCTATGATGAAATCTGGTGCCCTCTTCTGGTGTGCAGGCATATGTGCATGCAGAACACTACACTAAAAATCTTTTTTTTTTTTTTTTTTTTTAAAGGAAGAAACATGCTACTCAGCAGCCAGGAGTATTCAAAGAAGGAATATGTGCAGATATAAATTTTTAAAAGAAAATCTTTTTAACCTATTAACTCAATGAGAATCCCACACAATGTTCCTCTTCACCTTTCACCCTTCTCCAGCTACTCCCAGATCGCTTCCTACCTCCCAAGCCTGAGTGGCCCACCCTGTCCAGTTTGTGTTCCCTGTATACTAATAGGTGTGGGACTATTGGCTGAAGTATAATGTACTTACCAGGGTCCCACCCTTAAAGAAAACTGACTTCCCCTCTCCTAAAGCCTATCAAGTGTCCACAGCTCCTTGGTTAAAGACACAAACAAGCTCAGGAACCCCTCCCCCTTCCATGCTGGAAGGCTGACTGGCTTGTAGAAAAGAAGTTTAAATTAAAGCTCTGCTTACATAAGCCCCTCCTATAGGCAGTTTCCTCAGTTATCATTATCCATACAGAAAACTGTAAGGGGGAAGGGGGTGGATTCAAATATGAATAAAGTATACAAAGGCTGAAGGTGTGAAGTTCTGCAGGTGGAATGCTTGCCTAGCCCCCACGGGCCCTGTGTTCTATCTCTAGCACCAAAACAAACAAAAAAGCAGAGAGAACAATGAATGATATACATCATGGTAGAGGACAAAGAGCATATATATGGACAAGGAAGAAAAAAGCAAAACCAACTGGACCTGTGAGATGGCTCAGTGGATAAAGGCATTTGCTGTCAACCCTAGCCCAGGACCCACATGGTAGAAGAAAACCAACTCCTGCAAGGTATCCTCTGATCTCCACATGTGCATTTATGTGTGTGCACACGCACGCACACGCATATAAATGTACAGGGGACACTGAAAACAGAGATAAAAACTTAAAAGCAGACAAAAATGAAAAACTACAAGGAAATAAAGAGTCAACAATTTAGAACATGACAGGCAAAAATCCAAACCCTACCCTTTTGTTTGCTTCAGTTTTTGAGACAGTCTCATATAGTCCAGGCTGACTTCAACTTCCTATACAGCCAAACATGAACTTAAACTCCTGCCCCTCCTGCTGACACAATGCTCCCCACCCTCAGCCCCAAAGTTATTTTAAGAAGCATGTAATTAATAATAATATTAATGGTAATTCAAAAAACAACACCTTCATCCAACTTAAAGCTAAGACTGCCTTTCCTGAGCAAGCTTGCCAAATAATGTTAAGGCGGAAGCCAAAGAGTGGAAAAGCATACCTGGCTTTCTCTCAGTGGCTCTAATGCCTCAGCCCCCACCCAGCTTTTCCAAGGCACTCACTGTAAGATGATGACATAAGTCTCAAAACAAATCAAAACATTCCCAACACCCCCAAAACGTGATTTAAATTTTCAATCAAAAATATATTCAGGCCTGGCCTAGAGTGAATGGCTATAATCTCAACATCTAGGAGATAGAGACTGGACGGAGGATTAAGATTTCAAGACCAGCCTGAACAAAATAGAGAATTCAAAGCCAGCTTGGGCTAAATGAGACACTATCTAAATAACTTCCCCTGCCCCAAGTGACACACACACAAATACAACCACCATAAGCTTCCAGGAAGTTATTTTTTCCAGTTTTAGGTCATTGTTATCTTTAAAGTAGCAGACCCACCTACTGGTTACCCTAGGAAATAAGAAATGTTGGGTTTGAATCTGGTTTCTGACACCCACTCTGCCCCCTACCCCTTTTTCTGACATCATTTTCAATTTGCCAAGAGTTCATCCCGTTACGTGTTCACAGCTGGACTGAGATAATCACTTTCTATATATAATGCAACGAACTGCTTGCCTTTAAAACCCTAGAGCTCCTCAATAACATTTTAGAGCTGTTAGGGAACTTCAGCTCAGCTCTCAACACCATACATGTTACAGATGAAGGATCCAAGCACAGAGTGCCCAAGCCAGTGGGCAGGAGGCCAGGTCCTAAGACTCTTTAGTACCCAGCTAATGCTTTAAAACAACACTCCATGTGAGGACTTACTAACAAAACTGAGTAGTGGGGAAACTGGAAACCTAACACTATATCACAGCTCTAGTTCTGCTTCTAAAATATCCCACAATACAAACATGTGCATGCATTTGCTGTGTTCACAGAAAACCAGGGAAAGAGAGGACGAGCACTTGGCGCTCTCAACACCATGTCACACAGTCTGGCGGCCTAAGAGCCAGTCTCCACAGCTTCTGGGTTTTACCCTTAGTGCATGCTGGTACATGACAATCTTGTTCCTTGAAAAAAATTAGTAAAACTCGGTGGTCATGTTACTGTACACCTCTGATCCCAGCACTCAGGAGGCATAGGTAGGCGGATCCTGTAGCCTGGTACCCTGTTCCAAAAAAATAAATTAAATTTTAAATAAGTGTATTATGCATGTGCACACATGTATTGTAAAACTAAAAAAATTGAGTTAAAATCAGAAAATATCTAAAGTTCTTATTCTTTTCACCCCTCTTCATCCTTCCTTTCCTCTCCCCCACCTCTCCCTCCTCTTTATCAGAAACACAAATTCACCTTCTCATGGCTTCAAGGATCCTACCTTATAACCAGCACTGACACTCAGCTGGCCTTAATTGGTCTTCATGTTAAATATGGTAACATTAGGCAGGCTAATTGCTTTAGTTCAAAGTTAGCCTGAGAATCAGAGTGAGACCATCTCAAAAACAAAATAAAACAAGTAATCTTTAAAAGTGGCTTTCCCTTATGACTACTACAACCTCAGTAAAATGTGATCCATACCTGTAATCCACTCTGACATGCAGGAGTCTGAACAGGAGATCAGGCGTTCATAGCCTGGGAGACGAGAGACCCTGTTTTGTTTCCTTTTTCCCTTTGGTGATAGTTTTAAAAGATAGTATAACCTTTATTAGAATTATTCTAACACATTAGAATAATTAAAGAAGGGTTTGACTTGTAAGATATATTTAAATATGTTTTGTAGTCTAATATATGATATATATATATATTATATATACATTATATATGTAATATATAATGTACATACATATATACACCCACATACTAGTTATTCAAATGTTTTCTTTTGTTTTGAGACAGGGTCTCATGTAGCTGATAGTGATCTTTAATTCCTGATCTTCCTGCTTCCATCATCCTAGTGTTGGGGATTACAGGGTTCAATCACTGTAGCATGTTTGTTAAACTGGCTTTACTCATGTTAAAGGAGCATTTTTGGCAGGCCACATATCCCTACCTGAACTGCCTCTGTACCTTTAAATATTGTTATACCATATCTGGAAGGCTGGTGAAGACAATGATGAACAAGTTCATCAGATGATCCAGAAGACCTGGTGGCCAAAAAACCAATCTCCATAGCTTCTGAATTTTACCTTTAGTGCATGTTGGTATATGACAATTTTGTTGCATGCAAGTTAATGTGGGAAGTCCAAGATATATCACCAGTGGTAGTACAGGGCACGTAAGCATGCGCAGAGAGAAGTGGGGAGGGTAGCTTTGTAACCAGCCACTGAGGAGAATAAATCTGCTTCCCTAAGAAAGGTATTAATCACTTCTAACAGTCTCCTTAAATGTCATACATCAGGGGCTGGAGAGATAGCTCAGTGGTTAAGAGCACTTTAGGATCTCTTCCAGAGGTCCTGATTCAATTCCCAGCAACCATATGGTGCCTTACAACCATTTATAATGCATTCTGATACCCTCTTCTGGCATGCAGACACACATGCAGATAGAACACTTATATACATACAATAAGTAGTAATTTAAAAAATACATCAAAGCCAGGCATGGTGGTGCACACCTTTAATTCCAGCACTTGGGAGACAGAGGCAGGAGGGAATTTATGAGTTTGATGTCAGCCTGGTCTACTGATCGAGTTGCAAGATAGCTAGAGATACACAGAAAAACTGTCTTGGGGGAAAGGAATGAAGCGGGGAGGAGAAGGGGAGAGGAAGGGAGAGAGGGAGGGGGAAGGGAAGAAGGGAAGAAAAGAGAAAAAGAGAGAAAAAGCCAAACATCAAAAGGCCTACAGCAAGAAATCAAAATCTTTCTTTAAAAGACTTACTTTTTTTTTAAAAAATTATTGTATTTATTTACATTTCAAATGTCATTCCCTTTCCCGGTTTCCCCTCTGCAAATCCCCTATCACATCCCTCCTTACCCTGCTTCTATGAGGGTGCTCCCCCACCCACCTACCCACTCCCAACTCACCACCCTGGCATTCCCCTACACTGGGGCATCAAGCCTTCACAGAACCAAGGGCCTCCCCTCCCATTGATGCCGGATAAAGCCCCTTCAGCTCCTTCAGTCCTCCCCCTAACTCCTCCATTGGGGTCCCTATGCTCAGTCCGATGGTTGGCTGCAAGCATCCGTATCTGTATTGGTCAGAATCTGGCACAGCCTCTCAGGAATCAGGCTCCTGTCAGCAAGCACCTCTTGGCATCAGCAATAGTGTCTGGGTTTGGTGTCTGAATGTGGGATGGATTCCCAGGTGGGGACAGTCAGTCTCTGCTCTACTCTTTGTCTCTGAATTTCTTTTAGACAGGAGCAATTCTGGGTTAAAATTTTGAGTGGTTCCATCCCTCAGCTGGGGGCCATGCCTAACCTCTGGATATGGTCTTGACAGACTCTCCCTCCCCTTTGTGGGGTATTTCAGCTAATGTCATTCCCATGGGGTCCTGAGATTACTTTTGTTTTTAATTGTTTGTGTGTGTAGGTGCTCAAAAGCCACAAAGGGTTTTGGATCAAGAGGAACTGAAGTTACAGGCCGTAATAAACTGCCCGACTTGGGTGCTGGAAAGCATACCCAGTTCGTAGGCAAGTACAGAGGACTTTAAGCTTCTGCGACCCAGGTTTAAAATCTTTAAGATGAATCCGAATCACTTTCACCGTTTATGAATCTACAAATGCCTATCAAGAGATCTGAGGATACTGATCTAAATTTGGTAGCCTTAGAAAGGATCTCTGGAAGGCACTGGAATGTTCTGGCTATTGAGAAGATGAGTATTCCAAACAGAGAGGAATTGGTTTGTTGGACCAATCTGACCTAGCCTAAGCTAGAGACAGAAGAGCCAAGCTGACCAGTTGAGGGTGAAGAGTATTTGACTGGCCATAAAGATTCCCACGTGGCTAACCAGGTCCTCAGGATAAGCAGGACCTCTTAGGGCTTACAAGGGAGAGATAAGCCCCATCCAGGCTTCAAATGAGGTATAGATTCTTCCTAGAGGCAGGGAGCAGGTGGCAGTGAGCCCTCCTGGATTTGGTGGCCACTAGAGGGACCCTATCCAGGACTACTGTTGGATGGTTGTAATGTGTGTGGGAATGCTGCTGTGGCTGAACCCTAGCTCCTGGAGCTGTGAGGGGCTTTGAGCACTGGACTGGGAATAATCTGGGCAGCTTTCCTCAGACTCTCCAGAGGCAGTCCACTTCACTGTCTATGATCCCTGCTGACAGCTCTATGAACTTGTTCCCAGATGTGCAGCAAGCATCCAGGCCTTGCACTGCAGCCTACTGCAATCATGGATGGCCAATACATGGCAAAGGTGTAATCAGTAGCACAGAGGGCCAAAAAAGGTCTGAGCGTGCTTTCTGACCATGGTCTGTCGGTCACTAGGCGGAGTCTTGTAGAGACAGGTCCAGGAAATTAGATGCGACTGCAGCAGCCAGGCCCTATTTGAGCTGCCTTCCTCAAGCCCCGTAACTCCCACTTCCACAACTGACAGGGAGATTCTGCTTGATATGTGTGTGGTCTTATGTGGCTTGGAGGACACCAACCAGCGAATTCTACCAATGAGCTGTACCTGACCTTTCTGTGGTAGGGATGCAGGGCAGTCAGGGAGCAATCCAGATAGTTCATGGACGGGGGAAGGCTTCCCCCTTATAGCACTGTTCCCCATACACCTCCAATATCAGTGTGCCAGCACCTTCCACACCACATGTGCATCTCGATCTCTGGATGTTCACTCCAGAGTATGAAGTGCAGGGCATGCAAGTGCTCCTCCAGGCACAGCAAGCTACAAGATATACTTGTCCCTGAGCAGATGCTCACCTGTAAAGAGCCAAGAGTCTAACCAGCCTAGAGGGCCATGAAGGGTACCCTAGCAACACAGCAGCTCCATACCAAGGCAGTTCACAGGTAGAACATAAATATGGGCTTGTGAACCCAAGAAATCCTAAAACAGTAATGACAACTCTTAAGCTGGCTTGGCAATACACATCTATAATACCAGACAAGCCGGAGGCAAGAGTTCAAGGAAGCCAGGGATAACGCAGCACTTTGGAGGCAGAGGGAGCTTCCTGGGCAAGCTGGTCTACAGACCAAGTTCTAGACCAGCTAGGGCTACACAGTAACACCCTGTCACCCTCCCTCTCATCCTTCAAAAACAGTCAAAGTCATCCTTGACTGCATGCAAAGTCTGAGAGCAGCCTGGTCTACAGGCTACATGGTATCTCGCTTTGGTGCCTAGGAGTTAGGGGTCAGAGGCAGACAGAATCTTATTAAATTCGTAAATGGTCTCATGCCTCTGATGATCCAATCCTTTTCCCCAGTATCTCTCTGCTACCCACTCTTTTCACACATTTCCCCCAGGTACAGTGAATTCTTTCAGTTCCTAGCAAAGACCCTACCAGAAATATTTTTTATTCCTTCAGTTCATGCCAGCTTCTTTGGATCACTTCATCCCCTAGGTCAGCAAATCCTTATAGCATCCTATACTCCTTCCTATTAGGAATCTCCACAATGGAGATTACAAAGTCAAGAGGCTGAGAAAAGACTGCAGTAGTTTAGTGCTTGCCTGTGCCACAGAGTGTGCCACAATAGTTCCTGGCCATCCTGACAAATCCCTGTCTCAAAAAGTAACAAATAAATTGATAAAACAAAAATAGAAGGGCACTATAGACATTTTTATTATCTTTTAATCCTTAGAAATGAGGATACGTCATTAAACTCAACCATTTGAAAGTTTTAAAAGGAAAATGGCAACATCAGAAGATAGAATGACATCACAGACTCCTGTGTAATCACGTCTGTTTATTATTATTACCTGAACTGAGTGACTACTGACATTCAAATGCCATGCAGTTAGGGATAATGTAACCTATAAATCTAAGGAGGTTGTTGTCTGGGTTTTGTTAGCTTTTGAAACAGGGTTCTAGCCAGCTAAAGATAACCTGCAACCTGCTGTACTGCCACAGATGACTTGGAGCTTCTCATCGTCTTCCCTCTACCTCCTTATGCAGGCACGCATATGCCGCAGGCCTGGCTTATGCAGTGCTGAGGACTGAACAAGGATTCTGGCAATGCCAGGCAAGCACGCCACCCAACACATCTGCAACCCCCACTTCCATTACATCTAAAGTTCTCAAGATTAAATTTAGACGTAAGGCTGCATTAGGGAGTGCACTCAGATGGGGTAGCTGCTTGGATTTATACCGAGCCAGACAATCAAAACTTATGTAACACTAGTTATATTTAACCAATAATTATCATGCAAACTTCTGCAAACTGTTCTGCAAAATCTGACAATCTTTAAAGCGGAAAGAATTCATTCACTAACTTCTTTCTCCAAAGTACAGTGCCAGATCAGCACAGCACCAACCTAAACAGGAAACAGAACCAACAATGCAATCTCAGGTTAGAATTCTAACTAATGTGGCAGAATTTATATTACCCATAGAGAGGTTCTCGAGCCAGGCATGGGAACACAGGCCTGTAACTGGTCATCTCAGCACCTGGGAAGTGGAGACAGGAAAACCAGGAGTTCAAGGCTATAGAACGAGCTTGAGACCAGCCAGGCGTACATGGGACCCTGCTCACAAGACTAGACAAAAACACCAAGTCCTGTCCTTGCAGAGTAGCGAAGTTTTTGTTGTTTTGTTTTCTGAGACAGGGTTTTCTGTAACCAGGCTGGCCACAGTGACTCCTGACACTCCTCTCTCTACTCCTGAATGCTCTACTACAGGCAGGAACCACCACGCCCAGCCAGACTTTTAGTTCTAGAGACTACTCAAGCTGGCAATGCACAAGGGGATTACTAGGATCCCTGGGCTTACCACAGGGGACTCAGAGTAACCCCAGCCTTCTTAAGGATTGTGCTCACAGTTATGTTGCTATAAACTCATATTAACAATTTATAAACTAAATGATATATAGATTAAATGATATATAGATTACAGTTAAAATCCACCTGATTCTACATATTTATTATGTTTTCTTGAATGTTTTTTCTAAGAACTATTAACCTTGTTTTGACTTGAACTAGAAAAGATAAATATGCTCCTCATTCACTAAGTATGGCATACAGTTATAATAAACTTAATGAGCTACCAAGTTTCCCACAAGTACAAATTCACATCCAGGCTTAAGCTGAAAAATCTATTAATAATCAAAGTTTAAAATGCAAGCTCTAATCTTATTTCAAAACAGTCTTACATAGCTTTATCACTGATATTCTATTCCTTCATATTTAAGGAAGGTTCAGAATGACTTTTTAACCTGGCCATCTGGCCTTGATTTTTCTAGGTTTTAGTTCTAGGTGTAAATTACTACAACTAAAGTACTCATTATTTTTAATTTATGATGTAAGTAAACAAGATACTTAATTACACTTCCATATGCCAATTCAAAAAAGGTCTCTGAAAAACCAACGCAACTTTTACTATTTAAATTAAGAATAGTTACCAAAAATAAGCAATGACGAAGATGACTTATACTGAACGTCTATTCCTAAAAGAAATTCTGACCAATCGCAAAGTTAGAAAAAGTTTAGTGACTTTGCTTCATTGTATTACTATTTTATATGGGACTTGAGGGGCAGGGTGGCACATGTCACAATACATGACAGAGGACAACTTTCAGGAGTCATTCATCTCCACTGTTGTGTCCTAGGGATCAAACCCAAGCAGTCAGACTTGCACAGTGGACTCTTTTATTCACTGGGCCATTTCATCTGCCCTTGTGAATATTTTGGCAAGAATGTATCTTCTACATATAATTAAAATCACAAAATGATTAATTTCAGTTGAAAAGTTTGAAGCAACTACTCTGTGAGTTACCACATTCTATAAAATAGCCAATAAGTAATACCTTACCTTATTAGTTAACATACTGCATAAATCAAGCAACCAAGCTCTTAAATCTGTAGGTTCAAAGCAGTTTTTCCTCAGAAATGACAAGTCTATCTGGTTTTAGTGGTCCTGGGATTAAACCCAGAACTTGTGCTTTGGAACCATTCAACCCACTGTGCCTAAGTTTTTTTGTTTGTTCTGTTTTTATTGTTTGGTTGGTTGGTTGGTTTGATTTTTGGGTTTGTTTGTTTTTTGTTTTTTGGGGGGTTTTTTTTGCTTTGCTTTGCTTTCAAATTCTGGTATTTTTCCCCCAAAGAGAAAATGAAAGTTAGGCAGGGATACAGACACCAAATAAAACTGTCTGTTATTTAAAAGGCCTACAGTCCCAGTAGCTAGTTACCTTTCATTTAACCTAAAACAAAGGCAGCTAAAGGACAGTCTACTGCTCTGATATCCAATGCACCATCATCTAGAACTCAAAGGAAAACCTAACACAGGGGGAAGGACACTCAGCCCTGGCACACTCTAGGTCAACCAACAATCATCATGCATCTAATGGAAAACTAAGTATGGATAAGAATGATTACAAAAACAAAAATTGACCAAGGGGGATAGTTGGGGATGCTAATACAACGTAAGTAGAAAACAAAATGTGTTGATTAACCTCAGGGTGAAATGCTAGGCATGGAGGCAAAAGGGAGCCTCTAAATGTCTAAAGACAGAACAAGAACCACAAGGATAAAAGTAAAAGATAAGCAGAACCATCCTAAGAAAACCCTACAAGTAAGCAGAGAAATGAAAACAGAACATCACCAAGGACGCAGTAGACAGGCATTTCAGAAAGTTAGAAAATGCCTATAATTCAGGCTGTAATGGCAACTGAGTATAATACTGCTCCTTTTTGAGGATAGAGTAGTTTCAAAACACAAGTCTATAGCCAAGCTCTCCGATTCCCAGGCAAGAGGCAAGGAAGAGAGCTGGATATAGGATGTGTGTGTCACCACCAAAAAACAACAGCCCTTTGAGGTAAACTCATTTCCCCAGGTAAAAGATCTTGGCACCTGGGAGTCCGGTAGCTAGAGACGCCTAGACAATGTCTCAATAGGGTGGAGACACCTAGACAATGTCTCAATAGGGTGCCTGTTGCTATCTGTGAAAGGGGAAAGGCTGTGAATTGTGCCCATGGCCAGAGCAGCAGCTAGATTCTAACATTATAGTCTTACAAAAAGTTTACAGTAATCCTCAACGGTAAAGTGAATTCAAGGAAAGTGTGGGCTACATGATTCCCTGTTTCAGAAAGAACAAAAGTGAGCTGAGGACATAGCTCAATGGGAAAGAACACTTGCTGAGCCAGCAATAAGAACCTAAATTTGGATCTCCCGCACCCTAAGAAGCCAGATGGTATGGCTGGTAATCTCAGGGTTGAAGGGCCCTAAAATCGGAAGACTGAGACAGGAAGATCACTGGGGATTGCTAGCTAGCCAACCTAACATGAAAACCAGCAAGACATTCAAGACTGAAACCCTGTCTCAAGGGTATATGTTAGAGAGCAATAAGTCAGGACTCCCAACACTCATCTTCTAGACACAGACGGACAGATGGACAGAAGGACGGATGGGTAGGTGGACACACATACACACACACACACACCTGAGAATGTATACTTCCACAAGACAATAGGGGCAAAAAAATTAAAGAGTTCTAAAATGAGGGCTGGACGTGCTGGCCCATTCCTAGCACTGAAGAACCTAGGATGGAAGGAGCGGATAGCTGTCAACTTGGGGTCAGTTGGGCTAAGCCTGGGCTACAGTGAAGAGACCCTGTTTGAAAACAAGCAAACAAAGCAGAAGAAAGTTATAGGAAGAGACCTAAAAGGCAAGCTGTCTAATCTAGAGGCCGACCACTCAGATTGAAAGCACAGTAGAATAGATGGGAGTAAGGAGGCAGTATAGGGAAGGCTAGGGTAGAGACATATACTGTTAAAAGAGGGGACAAGGAAAAAATTAGGGAAACAGGAAGTCCTACCCAAACTTTTAAAAAATTCAATAGTCAGAACCTTGGTATTATCAACTGTTTTTTTTTAATAACTCAAGGGCTACATAATAAAATCTACAGAAAAGGAATCACAATCTATGCATACTACCTGACCAGCCATAAATAATAGTTACATAGTCATAGTATCAACATTACTTGCTTTTATCAATTATAAACAATCTCAGGACATAATGCAGAGATAGGGTTACATAGCAGAAACTGTGTTTAAATAGGAAATACAAAGTACCCATAAAAATATAGAAAAAAATGAAAAATTTCAGTAATGTCTTCATTTGGGCTCAGCTGTTTGAAGGAGACTAAATATGAAACTGATAGAACTAAGAATGGGTCAAGATTCAACAGAAGTCAGACACGGTTGTACACAAAAGGATCACATGGAATCTGGGCCCTGCCTAGACGACACAGGCCAGCCATAGCTCAACAATGAGATCTTGTCTCAAAAGGAAAAAATAAATAAAAATCCAACAGAAACTATAACCTTTACAAAAACCATGCACATTTCCTTCACTCCACATCCATAAACAACCTCCCATGAGCCCTCATCTATTCCCTAACAGAAGGAAAAGCTCTTTAACTAAAGAGAGGGATTTTCTACAGCTTAAAATGTCTTTTCTACAGGTTCACTCTGTCTTTAAGGTAGTGTCTCTACTATCCCAGGGGACATTTAGCAATGTCTCGAAACATTTTCTAGATGTTACAATTACGAGAGTATTCCTGGAATTTAGTGGGTTCAGGGATGGGGTAAGCCATTCTCTAACACGCAGGAACGCATAACCAAATCATTACCAGCTGAAATACTGCGTGCCAGGGCAGGAAATTCTGCTTTAAGAGAACTCTTCTAATCCTAGTTCTTATGGTAATGTCTGCATACAAGACAAAACTTTCATGGGCATGGATACTATCAGCATTCATCGAAATACAGACTCAAGGACAACAAGCATCCTCACAGGCATCTCAGGCTTGGCCAATGGCCCTCGCTGAATCCACGGCATATACTCTGGGCATGCTGTATCAGCAGCATCTCAGCATCACCCACCTCAGCTACCATTCTTACAGATATTCTTAGGATCTCAAACACTTCATCTACTCAATGGCTTGCAGCTGTGACACCATTAGCTGCTTAACCCCAAATTTTCAGTAGCTTCAGACAAAATTACAGTCCACTGTGGCGTGTTCCTGTTTAGTGCACTTTTCTTCCACCTGGAACCTGTTTGTTTACTTAGAGAACAGGTGTGTGTCCATGTGGTGCCAAGTTATAAGTGTGTGTGCAGGCGCCCATGGATGCACTTCTGTGTGGAGGCCAGAGACTAACCTTGAGTGTTAGTCCTCATGCACTGTCACCTAGGTTTTCTGAGACGGTTTCCTAAGCCGTGGGGCTTCCTGATTAGGTGAGGTTAGCCGACCAGTGAGCCCAGGCATTCACCTGTAACCTACCTCAGGACCTCATGCTTGCACAAGCATGAACCAGCTACCTAAGCAGCAGGACCTTGCAAGCATTTTACCAACTGAGCTATCTCCCGAACAATCTACCCCTAATCTAGGGACTCTAGATCCTTTGAACCTATGTCTACTTCCCCATAAGACCTCCAGCCTTCAGACTTGACTCTACAACTGGAAGAAAAGGTAAAGAAAGGACACCCACTCCTCCGTCATTTCAATCCAGCCGTGACAGCACAGCACATCCACCACACCCACCTGATGACAGAGAGGAAGGAAGACTGTGGTAAGCAATGAACTGCACCTGCCCTTCCTATCCCTCTTCAGTATGGTCTCACCCCTCCTAACAGCAGCCTCGGCACAAACTAGCTAGCTTCTACTGCTAATTTCTGTTTATTTCAGTTTCTAGTAACGTCTCTTCTCTACTAAGTGAGAACTGAGAAGCCCACAGGTTCTGTGCCGGGCCTCTACACACTTTCCCTTTCAGCCTGTCAATTCAGCCTACAGCTGCATTTTCTTCCCTGTGGCCACCCCTGTCGGCCAGAAACAATAAGTAGTTCTGAACTTACAGTCTGGCACCAAGTCAATGCTACTCTGTTTCTTTACATGTCTAAAATGATGGTGATAAGAGAATCCATTGCTGCCAATATTTGTATCCACACAGTATTATTACAAAAGCCACACTACAATGCACAGTGCTGTTTTTCTTAGCTTCTGAACTGCTCATCTTCAATAATAGAATAGCCACAAGACACAAAAGTATACACTTCGCACACCTGGTTTCTTTCAGTCCCCACCTTCTCACTTGAACAATGTATCCATGCCCTCTTGTCACCAGCTTCCAACCTCATTCAAAATACTGCTTACATCAGCTCCTCTCTCCCAGAGGGGTGGCACTCCCACTAGACATTCCGTAATTTATAAAGGCCTTGGATTCTTTGCAAGAAACTGTGACATCTGATAACTACTGCTCATGCGCATGCATTTGGTACATGAGTTCACTCTCCTGGCCATGTGTAAAAAGCCAGACAGAGGCCTACATGTACAGTCCCAGGACTGGGAAAGGAGAATTAGGGTCATACCTGAAACTCACTGGCCAGCTAGCCAGTTTAGCCTACTCAGCAAGCACAACACTGGCATGTACACCCAAGTACATACAAATACGCCTGTACACACAAGCACATGTGGAGAGAAATGTTGGAGAGGCCTATCAGTCAACTCCAAAACTTCTGAATTCTAAAATAAGACAGAAAGTAACCATCCTCATGGTTTACACCCATCTATATCTCTACAAGTAGAGAATGCTATTTGAAAACTCCTTGGCTTTTTGTCTGTTTCAAAAACAATGGACAGAAAAGTATGATGATAAAGGTAACTTCTTTTAAAGTAAATTTTAGGGGTTGGAGGGATGGCTCAGCAGTTATAGCACTTGCTGCTCTTCCGGGGCCCAAGTTTGGCTCACAACACCCATGTGAGGTGACTTAGCCCAGCCTTCCAGATCGAGGGCACTGATGTCCCCTTTCTGGTCTCCATGGGCACCTATACTCATGTGCACTTAATGAAACAATTCTTTTTAATTTTACAAGAAAGACAAGCCAAAAGAATCAGACTTTCTGCCACTCCTGGTTAAAACAGATTTGTGGTAAGCAGCCTCTATCATTTCAAAACTCACAGTCTACCTCAAGCATCTTATATGCACCAGAATGCTGCTCAGATCCAGAGAGAGAGGAATGAAGCTCTGAGCGTCACAGAGAACCAATGGGTACTGGAGCTTCACGATTCTGAGGAACCCAGCATTCCTTGTAATCTGTGACAAGGGTCACTAATACAATTAAGATTCACTTCTATCAGAAAACACTAAGGGTTTTGTTGTTGTTGTTTCGTCTTTTGTTTGGTTTTGTTTTGTTTTTTGATACAGGGTTTCTCTGTGTAGCCCTGGCTGTCCTGGAACTCACTCTGTAGACCAGGCTGGCCTCAAACTCAGAAACCCATCTGCCTCTGCTTCCCAAGTGCTGGGATTAAAGGTGTGCGCCACCACTGCCCGGCAGAAAACACTACAACAGTACGTTTTACACAAACAAAAACTACCTTTGGGGAATGAATGGGCATTCCTGTAGCAACAAGACCAAACTGGAGGATAAGGAATTCAGTGTCAAACCTGACTACATGAGAATTTAGGAGGAGACAGACACAGACAGAAAACTATGAATCTAAAAGCATATTACCATGAGTCAATTAGGTAAAGAAAGTAAAATATGAGAACTTGGGAAAAATGGCCTAAGTAGTCCACTAATAGTGACAGAGCACTTACCTAATATATGCAAGGCCCTAAATTCAAATTAATGACAACTGAACCAAAACAGTATTTAAAGATCTAGATGCAAAGAAAAAATTTCACATAATTTTATAATTGTTGAAATTTCTCCACATGCTAAATCTTGAGGTAGGCAGATGAAAACACATGTAATTGCATTCTCCAAACCACCACATAAGGTAAGGATAGCATCCCACTCTACAAATGAGAAAGCAAGGCCAGTAACTTGCTGCAGGGCCCATTACTTGTTTGAGATATACTCAAACTTCCCTCTGTAACTGTAATATTGCCATTCCGAAAAACTGAAGTACTCTGTATTTTCACTTTGTGTTTTGCTTGTTTTTTCAAGACAGAGTTTCTCTATGTAGCCCTGGCTATCCAGGAACTCTGTAGCGGAGGATGGCCTTGAACTCAGGCTTGCCTCTGCCTTGCCTCTGCCTTGCCTCTGCCTTGCCTCTGCCTTGGATTAAAAGCATGTGCCTCCAAGCCTGACTGTATTCTCACTTTTGTGGGGTTTTTTTTGTTGTTGTTGTTGTTTGGTTGGTTTTTTGGGGTTTTTTTGTTTGTTTGTTTGTTTGTTTGAACAAAAAGTGTAGAATTTTTATCTTGGGGGAGGTAAGCACTGGGATGGGAGAAGAAAAGTTCTTGCTAATGTAACAAAAGATAAAAACGTCTGTGCTTATTTGTGACACTGTTTAACGTTTGTTTTGTTGACTGAAACATGGTTGTTTTGTTTAAGCTACATCCATTCCCAACACGATTTTTAGCTTCCTTTTTTCTTGTCTTTTCATTTTTGCCATGAACTCAAGAGATTCACCTGCCTCTGCCTCCAAGTGCTGGGTGGGGTTAACTTACAGCTCTCCACTGGAAGTTACTCTGGCAGCCCTCTCTCTTAGTTTGCATTTATTCATTAATTTATAGGGGATGGGTCACAGAGACTGTGTATGGTGATCAGAGGACAACTTAAAGGAGCTGCTAGTCTCCTCCCACCACGGATCAAACTCAAAACACCAGGTCATGAGGCTGGCAAAGCCATCCTGTCAGCAAGTTCAGGCTGATCTTGAAGTCACTCACTCTACAATCAGGTTGGCTTTGACCTTGTGATCACCTTATCTCAGACTCCCAAACAGCTGAGTTACTGGCCTGTATCACCAGGTCCAACTTTGGCTCACTCTGTCTTCCACGCTCTGAATATACCAGTCCATGACCTCCACCATAGCCTACCATAAAGAACCCTTTCTCCAAGGAGGCGCCAGACTAAAGGGCTGCTTCCCTTCATCATCCCACTGCTTGTATCTACTCTGCGTGGCACTGCCACATACTCCTCTTGTTCTCCCGTCACATGGGTGGAACTACAGGTTTGTTTTTTGGGGTTTTGTTGTTGTTGTCTTCATACAGTAACTGATGAACAATATGGATGGTTGCTATACTGGAAGAGTTTTCACTGACTGGTAAACAAAACGCATTATTGGTTTTGTGGCAAGTACACATCACCTAGTACTACACAGGTAAACTTAGAAGGATGGAGTTCCAGGTTAAGGACTTCTTCCCTGTAATTGTGTCTTCTAGAGTCTATCTGATTGCATGCTTTTGTGAGAGTGTGCAGTAGAGGTAGAAGGTAGAAGCCTAAAACCTGTTAGCACATCCCTCCAGGAAACCTTCCAGTAGCTCACTTATTTTCTTAAGGTCCCACACCCAGGGAACCTACTTCAACCACAATGCTACAGTTAAGAACTTCTCACTATCTCCTTTCCATCAGCCACCTACATTCAAGGGTTCTCCGAAGTTTCCGGATTCCCCCGCTCCCCCGCCCCCCTTTGGTTGTTTGTTGGTTGGTTGGTTGGGTTTGGAGGGGGGGGTGTTTGTTTGTTTTGGTTTTGTTCTTTGTTTTTGTGACAGGATCTCAAGGTTAGCTATAAACTCACGGTAACCCTCCTTTCCCTATCTCCCAAGAGCAGGATCACCAGCAAAAACCACACCCAGCATCTCAGAAGCTCTAGGCTGTACTTATGGCTCATTTACAGATCATATTTATAAGAATAAGGTATGACCTTATCTTATTCTTTTGATTGCCTGGCATCCCAAGATTATTGTTATTCATTGTTTTTTTGACTGTCTGGCATGCAAAGATTACTGTTATTCATGTTTACAACTTTGGATATAAGAATATCAAAACATGACACTTATTGCCATAAGGTAAAAGTTTTCAAGAATAATATTACAAAACATCTAAATATCAATTCCTTGTCTAGGTTATCGATCGTTGGTGGATTAGTAATTACCCAAACCAGGTTGAAATATACTAAGACCACTCAATGTTTAGCTAAAATCTTGCAATTTGTCCTTTAAAAACAAACATCTTTGTGTAATGGCACATTATGTAAGTCATAATTGTACCACTATTTCCAAAGTAAGCTGAAAGAAAACGTCTATTCAAAGGATTGCATGGGTATCTCCAAAGTATATTTTTAACTCTCAATTCCAAAAGTGAATTCAGAAGCAAAAACCATTTTACCAAATATCTAAATCCTATGAATGTGTTAAGAAACATTTCTTAGCTCCAAAAATGTAACAAAAGCTAGGCACAGTGGAATACATGTGGAAGGATTTTGCCAAGTTCCAAGGCCAGCCAGAGCTACATAATGAATACCATGGCCAGCTAGGCAACACAGCAAAACCCTATCTCAGAAAACAAAAGCAACACATAAAAATGACGATTCTAAATGAGCAGACCATTTGCACAGGTCACACACTGAGTAATGAGCACAACTCAATGCAAGGAGCAGACCATGTCCAGGTTTAATTAAACAGCATTTCTAGGCACCTCTGTGATCTCTGGGGCTCAAACTGTTCACATGGAATCTGACCGCGACAACGTAATCTCCATAATTAAAGAGCTTTCGGAAGGCCTTAAATTTCATCTATCCCCTTTGCTAACACTTTGAACAAGCACACTGCAGTCAGTCTTGCTACCAAAAGACAGAGGACATACTTGCTACCCAAAAGAAAGAGGAACACGCTAGAAATTAGTTGGACTTTTAATAAGAGTGCATTTTAAATTGCATGGCCTTTCCCTTCCTTCTCCAACCTGTTTTTATAAAACCAGCATTTTAATAATCTCACTGCAAAACAGGTTCTAGCAAGCACAGCAACTGATCCCAGTCTCTCGGCATGATCAAATTTAGATGAAACCCCAGGGGAAGAGAGAGCATAACAAGCAATTTACCTATACCTCAATTGTTCTCTGGAATTCTTCAAGAGGCAAAAACTATTTTAAATGGTTCTCTTGAAAGACCTTTAATCGCACTAATTTGAGGTTGTTTACAGTGAAATTACTTTTAAGAAAGCCCTGCTACCCAAGGTATTCTAACACTACTGTTACTTAAGTCTTCCAGCAGCAAAAAGGCACAAACTTCATTAAGTTATTGAAAGCAGATATGCTATCGTCAGATAAGTAAGTGTTCCCATCTGTTTAGAGACGAACCCAAGTTAACTTATTTCAGACGGCATTTAGTTAAAATGAAATTAGGTTATGTTTCACGACGCAGATGTCGCTCACAAAGAAGTGTTAAATGACTTTAGTGAATGGAAAATCTGCATCTACTGTTGCTTCGCATCAGCCGGTCTTGAGTGGGTTGCTCAATGAAGCAAAAGCATGCTCCATATGAAACTCCCTGGAACCTGATTACACTCTCCACAGCTTAGCAGCAAACAAAACGTAAAAAAAAAAAAAGTGCAACGAAGACACCGCCTTTTTTTCCAGTGTGGCAAGAAGGCCAACGGAGCTGAGGTTTAAGGAACACCGCGACAGTCTCTGCAAAGGCGGGTGCGGTCCGCCTGCGAGCCGCACAACCTCTTCAGGGGCTGTCACAGGAAAACCCCAAGCCTTGCCTTAACCGCCCGGGGCGACAAAGCGCCAGGTTTTCACCCCCTGCGCGGGGGGCTTCCGGCGAGCCCCGGCGTCGCCCTGTCAAACTTCGGGAGGGGCAGACACACTCGGGACCCGGAACGCCGCCGAGCCGCCCCCGCCCCCATCCCAGGTCCCCACTGGGCTCTGTACCGCTGCAGACGCACCTACCGCGGGCCCCAAAAAACACGCCACCCCCGCCAGCCCTGCCAATCTCCCTCTCAGAAGGGACAAAGGAGAGGCAGGAGGGGAACTCGCGGCTCGGGGTACCCAGGAGTGCCCACAGCCCGAGCTCAGAACGTAGGACTGAGGGACTACAGTCTCCCCAAAAGGCACGACTCCGCTGCTCCCCAACGCCGGGCTGAGCGCCACTCACCGATGCGGAGCCCCAGAGGAGGCGGCCCGCAGGGAGCAGGCTTCCGCGGGATCACAGGGACGCCGGAGTCCGGGGCCCTAGTGTCCGGTGGGAGCCCCCCTCCTCAACTTCTCTCAGCTGCGGTCGCCCGCGGGAACTGCGAGCCAGCCGGGGCGGAGAGCACAGGCGAGCCGCGGCGGGGGCTCGGCCCGGAGCGGCGAGCGAACTCGGGCTCCTCCGCCCGCGGGCCAGGGCGGAACCTCTTCCTTCTCTACCGCTACGGCTCTCGGCGGTGGCTGAGTCGAACGCCGCTGCCGCCCCGGCTGCCGCTGCCGCTACCACCGCCGCCCAGCTGGGAGCGCGTCGCAGCAGAATGCTGTCATCCGCCCTGACACCGCCTTTCTGGGCGCCGCGCGCGAGCCGCCGCCAGCCTTCACATCCCAAGGCCCGCCCCTCTCGCAGCCCCGCCCCCAGCCCGGGCCCGGGCACGCCCCCTTCCCGTCACGTGACGCCGCAAGGAGGCGGTCCCCGGGTAGCTTCTGCTGGGCGGGCGCGCAGAGGCAGCTGCTGGCAGCTCGTGGTGATGGCGAGCCGTCCTGTCACCTCCCCTCCCCTCCCCTCCCTGCCCTCGAGGTTCCTTCTCAGGAAGCCTTGGGGTGGAGGGCCAGCCGGCTACCCGCAGGTCTCTGAAGCGCTCGCTGGGCAGGACCCGCCTCCCGACCTCCGGCCGGGGTCCACAGAGGAGGCTGCCAGGAGAAATTGGGGCTGGAGAAGCAGTCAGGAGCCCCTGCTGCCTAAGTTCCAATGACACGTTCACTGTGGTGTCTCATTAGCTGTTGGCCTCACAGGAGGTTTGAGATGTAGACTTCAGTCACGCTGGGATGAAAATAGCCTAGCAGGCTTTCTTGTTATTGTTCCTAGTCGTGTTCAGAATCCTGGGTGCCAGATTTTACAGTCATGAAGTTTTACAGTGAGGTTGGTGACGGTTTTAGGGACGTGGCAAGTTGATAGTACCTCTCAATTTGAACAGAAAGCCTGATTTAACTCTTCGGATTTTGTTGTTGTTTTGTACCTCAACTCTTGGCTTTTTTGATTTTTGTTATTTTAACCATGACCCCAGGAATCCCTCCCCATCCTGTGGAGAGGAAAGGGGCAGAACTCATCACTGGAAGAAAGCCAGTTACAATACAGAAGAAGAGAAAAGCTACCTAACAGTGCAGAAAGAGGACTGAGCTGCCTCTAACAAGGCCGTTCTCTGCGATAAAAATTCAATTCCTTATTCCTTTATCCTTCTACTCTGGAACCAAGAATTTTTTTTTTTTTAACTTTACACAATTTCCATTACATTTCTTGACAGGAAATCAGATGACATTCTGATCGTTTGGATACTTAAGTAGGCCATAGGATTCTGCCTGTTACTGATGTATTTCATAGCAGCTCTAAAAAATTTGCAGACGTGGCCATTTTGTCGCCCAAAGAAAGAGCAATTTACTGCTCAGTTAAATAATGCCAGGCCGCTGATCTTTAAGACACATCTTGACGCAGCTATGTTAACGTTTGAAAAACAATTAGATTTTGTCATGAAGGACTGTTCCAATGAGGGAAAGATTCTGCCACATTCTTCTGTTAAGAAACCTAAGAAATTATATTTGTATTTTACATAAACATAAGGGAAGTTTATTGTTTTCTTGGTTTGTTTGGTTTTCTTGCTTGATTGTTTTTTGTTTTTGTTTTTTATTTCAAAGAGACAGGGTTTCTCTGTGTAACCCTAGATGTCCTGGAACTCCTTCTGTAGACCATGCTGGTCTCAAACTCACAGAGAGCTGCCTGGCTCTCTCCTTTCTGAGTGCTGAGGCAGTGCACGGCAGGGAACATTGCTATGTGATGGTGGTGACATTCCAGTTTATTAGCAGATTGAAATGTCACTTATCTGAAGCAATGTTGTTTTTTTTTTCCAGACTAACAAAAGCCAATGTCATTTTTAGTGAATTGGGTTTTAATGGGATATAATCTAAAAGATAAGAATGCATAACATCTAAACCAAGCAATAATCAGTTCGTGGGAGGCTGGAGAGATGAGGCAGAAAGGTCAAGAGTACTTGTTCTTGCAGGTCCTGGTTTCTATTCCCAGCACCCATGTGCTGGCTGGTGGGTCCAGGAAATCCCACCTCTTCTGACCCCCTCAGGCACAGGGCATGCACATGCAAGCAAAACACCCATACACATAAAATAAATCTTTTAAAAAACTTACCTGGTGACTAGCTGGCCATAACAGCCCATCTCTTTAGAGTTTAAGACTAGATTGTTCTTTCTACATAGCAAGTTCAGGACTATATAGACTCCTAGAGAGACCCTGTATTTAAAAACAAATAATCAGGGTAAAAATATGTCCCTTGTTGTTATTTAAATTGTATTTCTTACTGTGACCTGCAGTTAAATATATTTAAACAATTTTCCTAGAATATTAGATAACAAGAAAAATATACCTTCTTGGCTGTTTGGCTGTTTCCTTTGCTTTCACCCTGAGAATTGAAATTGAAGATTGCAACAAAGGAGGCAAATTGCTTTGCCTAATTCCCTTCTGCCTCAGCCCCAATTTCTCCAATTGGCCTTTGAAAATCTGGCCATTTCTGCAGTGTAAAAGAGGGTATGAGCAATAAAGAGACCTACATTAGAGACGTAGCTAATTAGATATGTATCTAGATAAATTACTGCACTGCCAGTTCTGATAAGAGTCAGGCTTTTGACTACAAACTCATTAAGGAGTGGTAGCTTCCCCACCCCCATCAGTATACTAAGGATTACACGGATTCCTGATAGACTAGTTGTAGCTTTTTAGTTTCACTTAAAAAAAGAAAAAAGAAAAGAAAGGTCGGGAGGTGAACTAGGAGAGTCTCAAGAGTTTAGTCACACAGTGACTAGGCTAAAGACCTGAGTTTGATCACTGGGACCTACTAGGGGAGAGTCTACTCCCATAAGTTCTCTTACACCAACACACACACATGCATATACACATAAAATAAATGTGGGTTTTTAATTTTTTTAAGGCTAGAGATGTGAATTAATGGTTAAGAGCATCTACTGCTCTTCCAGAGAACCAGAACTCAGCACCCATACTGGGTAGCTCACAACCGCCTGCAACTCTAACCCCAGGAGATCCTATACCCACGACTGGACTCCATGGGTACCTGTACTCACAAACACATAAGTGAAAATAAAATCTTTTTTTTTTCAAATTGAGTGCAAGTAATTGAAAGTAAAGAAGCTGTTGGAAAACAAATGTAAGTACCTCTTTCAAACACTTCCATATCTCAATGCTAATATTTGTCATGAATAATTAGTGATTCTGACGTATATCACAGCTGACTAGAATAAATATCATAACCATAATCAAAGCAATGCACAGACTTGTAATCTTAGCTACTGAGAAGGCTGAGGCAGGTGGATTGGAAGTTCAAATCCAGCCCCATCTAGGGTATCATAGTTTTTGTCAGCCTGACACAAATCTAGACATGCCTAAGAGAGTCTCGATTAAGGAATTGCTCCGGGCAAATTGGCCAATGGACTATGGGGCATTTTCAAGATTGCTAACTGACACAGGAGGGCCCAGCCCATTGTAGGAGGTGCTATACAGATGGTCCTGGGTTGTGTAAGAAAGTAGCCGAATGTGAGCCTGAAGGAGAAGCTAGTGTGCAGAGAAGCTATGGGCTCTGCTTCAGTTCCTGCCTTGACTTCCTGCCTTAGTCCATGTGACGGACAGTGCACAGTAAGCCAAATGAATTCTTCACACACACACACCCCAAGTTGGTTTTTTGGTTTGGTTATGATTTTGGTCAGAGTTTTATCACAGCAACAGAGAGCAAATAAGAACAGAAATTGGTACCAGGAATGTGACATATTGCTGTAATTAACCTGACCATGTTGTTTTTAGGAAGATTGTATAAGGATTTTGGGACTTTGGGCTAAAAATCACTGGTGAGCACTCAGAGCTTAATAACACTGTGGGAGCCTGGACGGTAAACATATTGAGAGAGGCCCAGCACAGAGGAGGCCTGGCTTGGGAAGTTGCAGAATCAACTATTAGGGCCAGTCATGTCATATTTTTTTGGTTTGGTGTGGCGGTTTTGTTGTTGTTATTTGGTTGGTTGTTTTTTGTTGTTTGTTGATTGATTTTTTTGTTGTTGTTGGTTTTGGAGGGGGTTGTTATTTGTTGTTGTTGTTTTTGTTTTGTTTTTTGAGACAGGGTTTCTGTGTACCCTTGGCTGTCCTGGAACTCACTCTGTAGACCAGGTTGGCCTCCAACTCAGAGATCCTCTGCCTTCCTCCCAAGTTTTGGATTAAAGGTTATGTGCCACCACTGCTCAGCTCTTGTCATATTTTGAATTAAGAATCTATGGATATAAAACCCTGACCATGATAACTGATGCTGTAGCATTAACTGAGGCTGAAAAAAAAAAATCACTGTGACCAATGTTAGGGAACCTCGGAGCTGGCTCAAGATACCCAAGATTATGTTCTCAGCTTACAGGAGGTTGATTTGTCCCAGAGAGACAGAGAGCAGGGGTAAGGGACAAAGACAAGACACAGGGGAAGAGGGAGAAGGGAATGGGGACAAAGGAGAGGGGAGAAAAGGGCCAAGAGAGAGGGGGAAAAGTTATTTGTCCCAGAGTGGGACAAAGGACTGCTTCTGGATAGAGAGAAGACAGGAATAGCCCATAAGCAAACAGCAGTTTATAAAGGTAAAGGGGGAAACCCCATATTATGATGAGATGTTTAATTTTAGTTGGGCATGTTAATTAGATGATGCAACAGGGACTTTTGATTGCTGGACTTAAATACTTTGAACCTTGAGCTGAACCATGGTAGTCAGCCTCAGGAGGAGGGATTGACCAAATAAGGGAATAGACCTTGGGGGCTAGCTTTAGGAATGCAAGCTAACCCTTTTTAGCAAGGCAGAGGGAACTGGGGAGAAAGGCCAGGCCTGCTAGATTCATGTCTGCCATGCCAGAAGTGGCTAGAGTCCCTTCAACCAATGTCACTCAGATGAAATCTTCAGGGAAGTATTTCCTTCAGGACTAGCACACAGAAGCTGTGCTCCGCAGGGGACAACGGATGCAACTCAAGCTCGCAGCTAAATTTGACAGTGTGTTTCCGGGTTGCTACTAGCGTGAAAGTTACAGGACTGAAGGGTCATGGAGAGCAGCTGAGGGCTGGAACTGTGAGAGGCTGAGAAAGGCCATTGGTGGAAGTGAAACCCCAGTTACAGGGAAAGCCCTAGGTTTGAAGGAGTCCTGGAGAGAACTGAAACCATGTGCCATGTGGTACACAGACATACCCACATACACAAAAGTAAAAATAAATCTTATTTTAAAAAACCATTTTAATCCTGCAACAGTGCTTTGTAGCCCACGTTTGTTTTAATTAAAATTTGTAGATTTATTTTATGTGTATGAGTATTTTATGTGCGAATGTGTGTGTGAATATGTACCATGTACATGCCTGATGCCTATGAGAGTCAGAAGAGGGCATCGGATCCCCTGGAACTGGAGATAAAGATGGTTATAAGACACCATGTGGGTGCTGAGAATCAAACCTAGGTCCCCTGAAAGAGCAACTGTTGTAATTGTGGCATGGTTCCAGAAAGACCACATCAGGCCAAACACTTCCACATGAGGTTTATTGAGAGAGAAAAGGGTGAAACTGGGCATGGTGGCGCACACCTTTAGACCCAGCACTTGGGAGGCAGAGGCAGGCCGATTTCTGAGTTCGAGGCCAGCCTGCCTGGTCTACAGAGTGAGTTCCAGGACAGCCAGGGCTATACAGAGAAACCCTGTCTCGAAAAACCAAAAAAAAAAAAAAAAAAGATCACTGAGAGAGAAAAGAGCAAGATGGAAAAAGAAGGAGAAAGAGAGAGGGAGATCAGATCCTTTTTATATATGGATAGTGTTGTAGCCACAGGTAAAGGTGGGAGGTGAGCCAAGTGGATTCTGGGAATATGGTGGCTGTTGCTTTGGCACTGTCGCCTAGATGTGATGTTAGAGGTCCTGATACCAACAGCAACTATTGCTCTTAATAACTGAGCCATTTTCCCAGACACCTACATTTGTTTTTTGAAGTTGTTTCTTTAATCTCATCTGAAACAGGCAAAAAAGAAATGTACTGTTTATCATTGGAACTTGACATTTTAATCACTTCCTGGGGAAAATTAAACAATATCCAACATACTTTACACCAAGATGCCAAAGGCTGGGGAAAGCTGCTAACAGGGAGTGGAACCAGCCCAAGACAAAGAATTGTGTTGCAGCCAACAAAGCTGAAAGGAGTTGGTCATCAGACATGGAGATGCAGATTTGAAGTTTGCCCAGCTGGATTTTAGTCTTGCTTCAGTCCAGTATTTCCACACTATGACATTTTGGAATGGTAATGTATATCCTGTGATGTTGGAAGTATATCATCTATTTTTTAAAAAATTTTGATATTAAAGGGGATTATAGTTGAGAGATTGCATGAATCTCAGAAGAATCTTTAAACTTTGGACTTTTCAACATTGTTGAGACAGTGATAGACTGTGGAGACTTGTGAAGTTGGACTAAATGCATTTTGCATTATGTTATGGCTACAAGCCTCTGGGGGCCAGGGAGTGGAATATGATGGTTTAAATCCATTTTACCTACCCCTATGAACTCATGTGTTTGCATGTTTAGCCCACAGGTTAGGAGGTTATACTGTTAGGAGGTATGGCCTGATGGAGTGAGTATGGCCTTGTTGGAGAAAGTGTGCCACTGTGGGGGTGGTCTTTGTGGGCTGCTAGTTCCCAAGCTCTACCAGTGTAGGAACCCTCCTCCTGGCAGCGTTCAAAACAAGATGTAGAGCTGTCAGCTCCTCTAGCACCATGTCTGCCTGCAGGCTGCCATGTTTCCTGCCATGACGATAATGGACTAAACCTCTGAAACTGTAAGCCAGCCCCACATTATAAATGTTTTCCTTTATAAGAGTTGCCTTGGTCACAGTGTCTCTTCACAGCGGTAAAACCCTAAGACATCCTCAGAATTAATGCACCTGACATTTTGAGCTCTGAGACTTTTTGCCTTTTAATTTCTTTGCAAATGACTGAATTCACAGCAATTAGAGTACCAGGTATTCTGATATCAGAGACCTCTAGCTTTCGCTTGTCCTATGGTATTGGCATGATGCTCGTGAGAGCCAATATCAGTTGTGCCTCTTATCCACTCATCCATTGGGGCTGCTTGTGCCTTTAACAGTCTAATAACTCTCGAACACCAAAGTCTCTGTCAACACCTGATTCTGGTTTGTTTCCAGCTGAAACCAGTCTCAGAAATCTCTGAGGTCTTCTCCAGAGCCTTATATTAACTTAGTAAATGAAGTGGATCTTTTCCCAGGCTCCTCAACTTTATCACAAGCTCTTAAGGCCACCAAATGGCATCATTCTACAAGACAGGACTCCTTCTCCTCTCACTGAAGTTGTTGTTGGTGGTGGGGGTCTAGAAACTTTTTTCTCCAATGGCAATGGCAGCAGCTATTTCTTCTGGGGTGCTTATATTCAATGGCAGCACCCCCCCACACACACACACCTCTTTGGAGTACAGCTATTCAATGGTCTCTTTGGGTTCCTACTTCAGCTTTGATTCATCTAGCTTAGCGCTCAGTTTCACAGTTTCACTTTCTGAAAGTTGCAGGTCTTTCATTTTGCAAACAGTTTCCGCTCAATATCCGGGGCCAGCTGGCTCTCAGATAATGTCTTCAGTCTCCATATGGACAGTTTGCCTCTTGTGCCTTCTTCATTTTCTTTGTTTAGTTTATCAAGCTTTAGCTGAAGTATGTCTGCATAATAGGTGATGTCTTCTAGGGTATAAGGGTTGCCTGGTGTGGAAGGCTTAGATTCCATACTTTCATATAAATTCTTAAATTTCCCCAGATTACTAACTTCACGTAAGAGGCGTTTTATTTCACCATTCTTCTGTTCCAATGTGTCTGTGAGCAGCAGACAACCGTTCCTGCTGCTCACATTCCGTCTAAGATCCCCTCGTCCGCAGCAATGAGGAGATTTGTAACTTCCTGCAGCTCATCCGCTCTCTGGTGAAGGGAATGCATTTTGCTTCTTGGGTGACTGATATTTGACTTTCATCAAGCTGAGCGGGCGTTCCACCGCCATCCTTCCATCCCCCCCACCTCTGCGTACAGAGTTTGCTGTTGGGTTCCAAGGCCTCCTGAAGTTCACGACCCAGCTGAACCTATCAAGCTTTCTCCCGGGCATTATAACAGGATACCGCTTCCTTCTCTCACTCAGTTTTCCCCTCTAAACTGGTCTGTCTGGTGCAGAGGGAATACTGAAGCACTCTAGTTGCTCTAGTTTGTACTGCAGCTCCTTCACTTCTTCACACCTTCTGCTTCAGTTGGCTCAGTCTGAAGAGCCAGTCTCTCAGAGGACGCGCTATAGAGCCCACGATGCTCGGACATTAGCTGGAGTTCTTCCGACTCATGAGAGAGAAGTTCCTCTTGGTGATCCGGCTTCTGCTTCACTAAGCTCATCTAATTCCACTTTGAGATTTTTTTCTGACTGGCTGCATTATCCATTGATGTTACCCAGCTTCGCATTCACACCTTGGACCGTCCGACGCCCGACTCTTGAGCTCCACTTCTCTCGGTTACAGTTTTCAGCTGCCATAATCTCTTCATGATCTTTATCCGATTGCTTCTCCCCTCCGGGTTGCCTCTGCACTGGCTGTAAGGTGAACCGCACGGCTTTCAGTCGACATTTTTCACACTCTTTGAGCTTGTTTCGGAGATCCGTGATACCTGCCTCCATGTTTGCTCTGAGGTAGCCTCTTATCCCACACTTGGGATCAAAACAAGACCATAGCCACATAACATAGATGGGCTTAAAGAAAGTCAAACTCTCACCACAGACTCCTGTCAGCACCTTCATTAACTGCTATTCAATAACCCTGCTTGAGCCTAGATTCTCTCTCTCTCTCTCTCTCTCTCTCTCTCTCCTCTCTGGTGTGCGTGCGTGCGTGTGTGTGTGTGTGTGTGTGTGTGTGTCTGCCTGTCTCATATTTCGTGGGTTGGTTGGTTTGTTTTCCTTTCATTGAAAATAGATTCTTTTATCAAATAATATATCCTGATTTTGGTCTCCCCTCCCCTCCCCACAGCTCCTCCCCTCCTACCTCCAACCAGAACCACTCCCCACTCTTTTTTTTTTTTTTTTTTTTTTGGTTTTTCGAGACAGGGTTTCTCTGTGTAGCCCTGGCTGTCCTGGAACTCACTCTGTAGACCAGGCTGGCCTCGAACTCAGAAATCCTCCTGCCTCTGCCTCCCAAGTGCTGGGATTAAAGGCGTGTGCCACCATGCCCGGCCCACTCCCACTCTTATCTCTCCTTAGAAAACAAACAGGTTTCTAAGGAATAATAATCATAAAATACAAGAAGATAAAATTAAAAAGAACACGTTGGAATTAGACAAAACAAACAGAAGGAAAGGGGCCCAAGAGAAGGCATGAGGAAAAGACCCACTCATTTACACAGTCAGGGACTTCATAAAACCACTAAACTGGAAGCCATAATATATACACAAAGGACCTATAGCGTTAAAAAGGCAGCAGAAAAAAATATATGGAGATTTTAAATAATTTAAAATAAGATAAAATGGGGGAGGGGCAGGGAGAGTTCAAACACATCATCATGAGACAAAGAACTTCCCAGGATGCTGTTTGAGCTCAATTCTGTTGTCCATCTCCTACCGGGCATGCAGTCAACACTTAAGAGTAGGTTGTTTCCCCAGTGGACTCCTTGGAGGAAACTAAATTTACATTTTCAAGTGGTTATCCATCAGCGATTGCTTCTGTGCTTGGTTATGAAGGCAGGTGTCCACTTCTCTCAGCTGGAAGACCACATCTGGTCCAGACCTGGGGAAGCCCCGTGCGTGCTGCCTCGGTCTCTGTGAGTTCATATTTGAATCGTCCATGTTGGTTTGTCATTTCATCCTTGGTGTCCTCCATCCCTCTGGCTCTTACGCTCTTCCTCTCTCCTCTTCTGAGGCATTCCCTGAGCGCGGAGGAGAGAGGTTTCACGCCTATTTAGGTTTAAGGGTTCTACGGTCTCTTGCTCTCTGCATATTGTCTGGCTGTGGGTCTCCCCATTTGTTCCCATCCCTGCAGGAGGCAGTTTCTCTTATGATAGCAGAACAAGATACTGATCTGTATGTGTTGCAGAATGCCACTAGGAGTTATTTTATCACTATGTTTTGTTGTTGTTGTTGCTGCTGCTGCTGCTGTTTCAGAGCATTGGTAGTATTTGATTTTACTCTAGGTCCCTGAGCTGTCTAGTCTCAGGATTGTGGCCTCCCAAACAGTGTCAGGTGTGGCTTCCATCTCATGGGATGCATCTTAAGTCAAATCAGAGACTGGCTGGTTACTCACACAGCCTTTGCACCTCCATTGTAATAGCATATCCTGCAGGCAGGACATCTTTGTGGATCAACAGGGTTGTGGCTGGGTTGGTGTTCACATTTCTCCTTTGGTAACATGCAGAGTAGCTTTCTAGACCAAAGATACTAGAACATAGAGGTAAAGGCTCTTTATAGGCCCCAGCTCAGCTTCTCCATGTTCCCTGAGTTGTTTAGGTGTTATCATCATCAATAGTTCTTAACCATCAGTTTGCGGAAGGCAGACAGCATGGCAATGGCATGGGTTGTTGGGGGATTCTCATGGGACCCCCTTTGGCCAACAACTCAATTAGATATAATCTAACCCCAGCAGCAGACACTTTATTTGATGACAAGAGATGTTCATTTGTGGCTCTCTGTCTTCCCCATTATTTAGCAATTTCACTTACATGACCTACTTAAATGAATGTATTTTAGGAAGCTTCTACTGAATTGGGTTTGCACGCTACCCCTCAAACAGCCCTAAATCTCGCCCATCTATCCCAGAATTCCCTCCTCCCATCTCACTCCTTCCTTTTCTTCTCCACTTGGTCCTCCTGTTCTAGTCTCCACCTCGCCCCAATCCATCCATAAGTAATCTATTTCTGTTTCCTAGGAAGCTCTCTCTCCCCTTCATCCCTTACTCTGGGACTGATCTCTGTGGTTCTGTGGATTGCAGCTTGCTTACAGTTTGTGAGTCAGTTGTATAGAAGGACTACTGATTTTTTTTTTAAGTTAATTTTGTATCCAGCTACTTTATTGAAAGTGTCCATCAGCTGTGAGAGTTTCACAGCTAATATCCGTATAAAAGCAAATACATACCATATTTCTCTTGCTGCATCTGGGTTAACTCGGGATGATTTTTTTTCTCTAGTCCCATCCATTTTCCTGCAAATCTCATGGTTTCATATATTTTAACAGCTGAGTAGTACTCCATTGTGTAAATGTGCATTTTCTTTGTCCATTCTTCTGTTGAGGAACATCTAGGTTGTTTCCAGTTTCCGAATGTTCTGAATAGAGCAATAATGAGTATGGTTGAGCAAGTGTCTCTGAGGTAGGATGAGGCATCCTTTCTGTATGTGCCCAGTGATAGTATACCTGATCCTGAAGCAAACTGATCCCCATCTTCCCGAGGAGCCGCCACAATGATACCCAGAAGAACATTTGCCAGTCTGCAGTCCCACCAGCAATGGGCGAGTGCTCCCCTCAATGGGTGAGTGCTCCCCTTGCTCCACATCCTCGCCTGTGTGAGCTGTCACTTGTTTTACTGATCTTAGCCATTCTGACTGGTGTAAGATGAAATCTCAAAGTACTTTTGATTTGCAGTTCCCTGATGACTAAGGATGCTGAACATTTAAAGCATTTCTCAGCCATTGGAGTTTCCTCTTTTGAGAATTCCCTGTTCAGTTCTGTACCCCAGTTTTAACTGGGTTATTTGTTTTCTTGATACCTACTTTTTTTTTGAGGTCTTTATATATTTGGATATTATCCCTTTATCGGATGTACAGTTGGTAAAAGTCCTTTTCCGTTCTATAGGCTGCTGCTTTGTCCAAATGATGGTGCTCCTTTGCCTTACAGAAGCTTTGCAGTTTCATGAGGCTCACTTTATTAATGGTTGAGCTCAGTGTCTGTGCTAATGATGTTCTGTTCAGGAAGTCTTCTCCCGTGCCAATGAGTCCAGGGCTGTTCCCCACATTCTCATCTATCAAGTTCAATGTCTCTGGTTTTACACTCATTTAGAGTTGAGTTTTGTGTAAGTTGATAAGTACGGATCTATTTAGATTCTTCTACACGCAGCCAACCAGTTTGACCAGCATCATTTGTGGAAGATGTTACCTTTCTTTAAAGTCTATTTCTAGCTTCCTTGTCAAATCTCAGGTGTCCATAGGTAGATTTGTGTGTGGGTCTTCAATTCAACTCCACTGATCAACATATCAATCTCGTACCAATACCATACTGTTTTTATTACTGTGGCTCTGTAGTACTTGAATTGGGGTGGTGATACAGCAGTTCTTTTATTATTCAGGCTGTTTTGTCTATCCTAGGTTTTCTTCTGTTTCCACGGGAAGCTGAAGATTGTCCTTCCAAGATCTGTGAAGAATTGTTTTGGAATGTTGACAGCAATTGCATTTAATCTATAGATTGCTTTTGGTAGCATGGCCAATTTCACTATATTCATCCTACTGATCAATGAGCATGGAAGGTCTTGCCATCTTCTGATAGCTTCTTCAATTTCTTTCTTCAGTGGCTGAAAGTTTTTATCATACAAGTCATTCACTTGCTTGGTTGAGTTACCCGGAGGCATTTTTATTATCTAAGGCTATTGTAAAAGATGTTTGTTGCCCCAATTTCTTTCTCAGTTAGTCGTTTGTATGTAGAAGGACTACTGATTTTTTTTTTAAAGTTAATTTTGTATCCAGCTACTTTATCAACTGTGGGAGTTTCCCAGTGAAATGTTTAGGCTCACTTCTGTAGACTATGACATCATCTGCAAATGATACTTTGACTTTTTCCTTCCCAATGTGTTTCCCCTTGATCTCTTTCAGTTGTCTTATTGCTCTGGTCTTAACAAGACTTCCAGTACTATATTGAATAGATATGGAGAGAGTTAACAGCATTATCTTGCTCCTGGTTTTGAGTTTCTCTCCACTTAAGTTGATGTTGGCTAATGGCTTGCTATAAATTGCATTTATTATGTATGTCCCTTGTATCCCTAATCTCTTCAGGAATTTTATCATGAAAGGGGTGTTAGGTTTTGTCAAGGCCCTTTTCTGCATCTAATGAGATGGTCATGTGGGTTTTTTTTTTTCCTTTCAGACTGTTAATATGGTGGATTGCATTTATCAATTTATGTATATTGAATGACCCCTGCATCTCTGGGATGAAGCCTACTAGATCATGGTAGATCATTTTTGATATGTTCTTCAATTCAATTTGCAAGTATTTTATTATTTTTGCATCTGTATTCATAAGGAAAATTGGTCTATAATTCTTTTTTGCTATGTCTATATGTCATTTAGGTATCAGGGTAACGGGTCTCATAAAATGAATTGGGCAATGTTCCCTCTGTTTCTACTTTGTGACATAATTTGCAAAGTATTAGCATTAACTGTTCTTTGAAAGTCTGGTAGAATTCTGGAATAGAACCATCTGTCTCTTTACTTTTTTTTTTTTTTTTTTGGTTGGGAGACATTTAATAACTGCTTCTGTTCACAAGTGGTTTGTTTAAATTGTTTATCTGACATTGATTTAATTTAGCAAGTGGTATCTATTGAGAAAATTATTCATTTTTTTTTTTAGATTTTTCCAGTTTGGTGAAGTATAGTTTTTAAAAGTATGTCCTTATGATTATCTGTATTTCCTTGGTGTCTGTTGTCATATCCCTCTTTCTTGTTTTTAGTTTTGTTAACATGGATATTTTCTCTGTGTCTAGTTTGAATTAGTTTCAATAAGGATTTGTTCATCTTATTGGTTTTCTCAAAGAAACAACTCTTTCATTAATATTTTGCAATTTATTTTGTTTATATTTTACTGATTTCAGCCTTGAGTTTGATTATTTCTGCCACAGGAGGGAAGATATCAAGGTGTCCCACTAGGATCTGCTTAGACCCTGGGGAAATAGGGCAGCAAATGAGGAGAGGCCACAAAAGGTAGTCTGCTACACAGATGGGGAGGAGACTGGGGGATTGGATTTGGGGAAGAGGGGGGAGAGTGAAGATCTGAAGCTACTGATGTGAAGCAAGAGTAAAAAAACAACAGTGTTTGTTGCAAATCACAGCGATTTTAAGACATAGCAAACTGTCTAAAGTGAGTCCACAAATTAGTGACTTCAAGGATAAGTGCACTGTAGAATAATAATATAACAGAATCTACAGACTCCTCAGCCAGATTATAAACACCCATCTAAAACTGTCTCTCCAGGTATGGTATCATATGCCTGTAATACTAGCCTGACTCAGGGGGGTCAGGAGTTCAAATCCTGCCTCATCTACACAAACAGCTCAAGGTTAGTGTGGGCTACTAGGACCTTGTCTCAAGAAAACGGAAACAAATGAGAAAGGATAGGCTTGTGTGCCCATGGTAGGGTGAGCTTCTCCAGCAAGAAACAACAGTAGCTCTAAAGCCAGGCATGGCGATGCCTCCCTGTAGTCACAACCCTTGAAAAAATTGAGGCAGGAGAATTTAAAGCTCTTGACCAGCCTCTGCTACATAGTGCATCTTAGGATAGCTTGAGCTATATAAAGCATCCCTGTCTTAGGAAGCAAAACAAACCCAATATATGATTGTGGTGACCTTTCAATTTACATCGTATAAAAGATTGAAAAGACTGACGATTTTGGTGCCCTCATTTTATCTGATCAGCTTTTTAGTAAGGAAGATTTTAAGAGGGTCTCTGAGGGTCACTATACAGGTTCCTAAGCTGTAAAATACAAACACAGGTCAAGAAAAGTTCAAAGGAATACTCACCATTCACTCCTGGGTCATTTGAAAGTGAGGACAATTTTTTGCTTATAAGCATGGTTCAGAATCTTTGTGAGATTTTTCTCAGAAAAGTGATTATAGCCCTTTGCAAGCAGTTGGGAAATTCTTGGCAAGATACTCAAACAGATTGCTGGCTAAGCAGTTCTTTCCCTTTCTGTGACCCCTTAATTTCCCCTGTACTTCAATCCGACCTAAAAGTGAGCTTTGCTTAACACATGGCCTTATGGGAGATAAACGCCAGAGCTGCAGTACCACGGATTAGTCGTCGTGAAGATATGTCACAAATAAGCCTGTCTTTGCCAATGCTCTTCTCCTCTGGAGTCTACAAGTAAGAAAATCAGCAAATTACCTCAAACCTCTGCTCCTGGTGGACAGCGGGGGGGGGGGGGGCAGAGTCATAGCTGAGAATTTAGAGGCGCAGTCCAGTTTTCACCCAAGGGCCAGGATAATCCCGGAGAAGCTTAATCTAATAATTATTGATTTCGACTGATCGAGTGCTCAGGCTCCTGCAAAGCAAACAGCAGTCCTCTGAAGCCTTTTTAAAAGATAATATCGAGAAAAAAAAAAAACTTACCTGCTCACATTTTAAACGTAGTAAGTATAAAATAAAGTAGGAAGCTATGCTAGTTAGCTTAATGTCAGCTCGACAGAAACTACCACAGAGGAGGGAGACGCGACTGAGGAGAAAATGCCTCAGTGAGACCAGGCCTGGAAGGCATTTTCTTAAATACATTGATGGGGGAGGGCCCAGGCCACGGTGGGTGGGGCCAGCCTGTGCTGATGGTTCTTAGTTCTATAAGAAAGCAGGCTAACTGACCAATACAGATGTGGCAGCCAACCATTGGGCTGAGCACAGGGTCCTCAATGGAGAAAGGACTGAAGGAGCTGAAGGGGTTTGCAACCCCATAGGAAGAACAACAATATCAACCAGACCCCCGAGAGCTCCCAGGGACTAAACCACCAACTAAAGAGTACACATGGACAGACCCATGGCTCCAGCCGCATATATATGTAGCAGAGGATGGATAACCTTGTCTGGCATCAATGGGAGGAGAGGTCCTTGGTCCTGTGAAGGCTCTATGCCCCAGTGTAGGGGGATGCTAGTGCGGTGAGGCAGGAGTGGGTGAGTGATTAGGGGAGCACCCCCATAGAAGCGGGGGAGGGAGGTGGAATAGGGGGTTTGTGGAAGAAGAAAACAGGAAGGGGGATAACATTTAAAATGTAAATAAATAAAATAACCAATAAGAAGAAAGAAAAAAGCAGGCTGAACAAATCATGATGAGCAAGCCAGTAAGCAGCACCCCTGCATGGCTTCTGCATCAGCTCATGCCCCCAGGTTCCTGCCCTGTTTGAGTTCCTGCCCTGATTTCCTTTGATAATGGCCTGTGATATAGATGAGTAAGTTGAATAAACTCTACATGTGTGGATACATACTAATGTATGCACATATGTGTGTTTTGAGATAGTATCTTTCCATGGCCTGAGGCTCAAGAATTTGTCTAAACTGTCTGGCCATTGAGTCCCAGAGGTCTGTTTGTCTCTGACTCTCCAGCATTGGGATTATAATCGAGCATTTTATATGTGGGTCCTGGAGATTGAATTCAAGTCCTCATGCTTAGTGTGACAAGCACTTCATCAACTGAGCGAGCGCCAAAGTCTGCTAAGTAGAGCTTAAGGAAGTAAGAGATAAATCGTATTTTAAAAATCAATGGAGAGGTGTAATAATCTATTTGACACAGCTGAAATACAAGCTGGAGGACGGAAGACAAAAATTTCATAGTATAAGGATTGTTCTTGCAAAGGACCTGAATTCAGTTCCCACCACTCACACTGGGTGAATACCAATGACCAATCACCAATCACCTGTGACTTCAGCCCTAGGGGATCCATCGCCTCTGGCTTCTGAGGGCACCTGCAGTCATATGCATACATCTATGTACACACACACACACATCATACACAGATGGGTGAAGAAAACGGTATTTTATTTTAAATTAAAAACAAAAAAAGACTTCTTTGTAACTATGTAGATGAAATTTGTATGACAGAGAATCTAAGTGACAATTGAAGACATTGTAAGATTTAAAATAAATCTAATTATGGTTTTGGAAGAAAAGCAAAAAGACAATAAGCAGAAGCAATTTTTGACAAGATAATGGCTGAGAACTTTTCAGAACTGATGATAGACTCCAACCCACAGACTTAGGGAGCTTTCCAAATCCTAAGCAATTTGAAGAACAATAAATCCGCACTTAGATCCACCACAGAGAAGCTGCAGAATTCCAAAAGCCAAAGTGAAAGCCTTTAAAGTGAAAAAGAAAAGCATACGTTCTGTACCGGCTAGTTTTGTGTCAACTTGACATAGCTGGAGTTATCACAGAGAAAGGAGCTTCAGTTGAGGAAATGCCTCCATGAGATCCAGCTGTAAGGCATTTTCTCAATTAGTGATCAAGGGGGAAAGGCCCCTTGTGGGTGGGACCATCTCTGGGCTGGTAGTCTTGGTTCTGTAAGAGAGCAGGCTGAGCAAGCCAGTAGAGAACATCCCTCCATGGCTTCTGCATCAGCTCCTGCTTTCTGACCTGCTTGAGTTCCAGTCCTGACTTCCTTTGGTGATGAACAGCAACATGGAAGTGTGAGCTGAATAAACCCTTTCCTCCCCAACTTGCTTCTTGGTCATGATGTTTGTGCAGGAATAGAAACCCTGACTAAGACATGTTCCATCAGCAGCAACAAAACCCAGAAGACAGTGGGATGTGCTCAATTGGCCAAAAGAAAATGACTGGATGGGTGTTGTGAAGCTTGCCTGCTATCCAGGATTTGGTGACAGAGGCACAGAGGCAAGAGGATTTGCAAGGTGGAGGCCAGCCTGGGTTACATAGTGAGTTTGGGGCCTGCTCGTGTCACTTCTCACAAAACAAAAACAAAACAAAAACTTGTCAGCGGAATTCTAAGGCCCACGTTGAAAAGCTCTGTCAAGAATGAGGCTAGCTGGGTGTGATGGCAAAGGTCTATAATCCCAGTGATTGAGAGACTGAGGCAGGATTATAAAGTCAAGTCCCTCCGGGCTACACAGTGAGTTCAAAGTCAGCCTGGGCAACTTAGTTAAAGCCTGTTTCAAAATAGGGAAGGGGAGAAGGAAGAGGAGGAGGAGGAGGAAGAGGAAGAGGAGGAGGAGAAGAAGAAGAAGAAGTAAATAAAGAGCTGTGGGTGTGGCTCAGTAGTAGGGCACTTGATTAAAAGTAGAGTAGCCAAGCCCTAGCTTCCACTGAAAACAAGACAAGACAAAAAGCCTAATATTGCAAAGATTTTTTTAAAAGAAAATTTCAAAAAAGCAAAGGCAGAATTTGCAGCAAAGTTGCAAATGTGGGCATTAGACCTGAAGACCTGAAAAAATTCTTTTTTTTTTTTTTTGAGTTAGAAAAAAAAATTCCCATGAAAGAATGACAGGCCAGAGAATTGAGAATAAAGAGCATTATAAGCGGCAAGTATTATAAGAAGTTGGGGGCTGGAGAAATGTGCAGTGGGTAAGAGCAGCAGCTGCTCTTCCAAAGGACTCCCTTTTCACCCGTAGCACGTAAGTGATGGTTCACAGCTGTCTGTAATCCAGCCCCAGGAGATTTACACCCTTTCCTGTCCTCTTACACCCTTCCACGTTTGTGGAACCCACATTTACATGCAGGCAGAACATTCATATAAATAAAAATAAATCTTTTTAAAGACTTACAGAAGTCTTTTTTTTTTTTTTTTTTTTTTAAGTATTTTGAGATAGGGCCTTATTGTGCAGCCGTGGCTGGCCTGGAACGCTCTATTTAGACTGGACTGTCTTTGAACTCCTAGAGATCCACCTACCTCTGTGTGTGCTACCATACCAGACACCCCGCTTTATAGATTTACATATAGATGATATACATATAGGTAAAGATATAGATATGTTAGTGGCTATTTATAAATGTTTGTTGCAGTTTTCCTATTAGCCCAGCTAGCTCACAAATAATTGAGAATGGATTATTGTATTTACTTAAAAAGCTTTAAGGGCACAACAACTGAGCAGTATTACGATACTTTAATCCTCTAATCTGCCTACCTCCTAGCCAAGATTCCAATAATTCTTGCATTTTAGTACTGATCTGGCTTTCTAGGCTCCAGGTGTTTTCTTGAGGTGTCTCCTGGACTCACTCCCTATGGCAAATCCCCACTTCCTCTCTCTGCTTCTTACCCTCCCCTGACTGTTAGGAAGTCCAGCCCTATTCTCTCCCTTGCTCAGTCATTGGCTAATCAGCTTCTTTATTGACCAATCAGAGAATAATTGGGGAACAATGTTTTACAACCATAGATGGGGCACAGAAGTCAGCATTTGAATAATACAAGGATAATCTTTACACAATGATTGATAACATTATGCCTACAGAGGTAGGTAGGTAGGTAGGTAGGTAGATAGATAGATAGGTAGATAGATAGATAGATAGATAGATAGATAGATAGATAGACAGGAAGATGGTCAGCCAATCTTAGGTATTCAGAAACTGAATGCATAATTATGTAATTTGTTATGATGGATTTTCATTTTTAGACTTCTTTGGTAGAAATCATTAATACTTAAACTCGCCATGCAGTCGAGAGAGACCTTAAACTTCTGATCCTCTATTCTCCAGAGAGAGCTGCTATTATAGGAAATTATTGGATGCTGAGGACCAATCGAACCCAAACCTTCATACTCACTAAGCAAGCAACGTATCAGTAAATCTGATTCATGCCCGCAATATCTGTAAAACTCTAAAAAGCATTTGCTATAAAAAAATACCCATAATATATTTTTTTAAAAACTTAGTTTAACAACAAATTCAAAAGAGTAAAATAACATTAAAGGGATGTCCACACAGCCACTCGGTTTCTTCCTCACCCAGGTGGGGCAACATTACATTAATATTCTCTAGGTGTCCTCTTCTGAAGTAACTGTGCTACTCCAACATTTTAAGTGTTCTCCTTCATAATGACATCCTTATTTTAAATGTGCACAGGGTACCAATGGAGACGATTTCTTATACAGTCAGTAATTAGTATATATTTAGGAGCTGATGATATAAAGCTATACAAATCCGAATTACACGAGTTCCACATAAGCATTAATGATTCCTACCATAGAAGTCTAAAAATGAAAACCCATCATAACAAATTACATAATTATGCATTCACAGTTTCAGAACAATTAAGTCCTATTGAAAAGCCATGCCTACTCTTTCCACCCACGTTGCCTATTCAAAATTAGGTGCTATGCGTTTTAACAGCTTACCTAAAAATAGCTCGGAATCAAGGCTCTAGATGCAAGGATTGACTGCAGATTTTTAATTCAACTCCTATAATACCCTAAACTCAAATTCTAAAATGAGTAAGAAGCCAAGGGTGGTTGCTCCTGTCTCTCACCCCAGCTCTCTGGATGCAGATTCAGGAGGGGTCACCCAAAGTTCAAGGTCAACCTAACCCACAGAACAAGTGCCAGGCCAGTCATGGCCGCAAAGTCAGACTCCATCTCAAGTGAACAAAACAAATAAGAGTCCGTTTCCCTCAGATTATTACCTAGATGACATAGACATTCCCAGTTGCATATGTGGTTTCTTTCAGTTCTCAGGTGGTATATGAAAAAGCAATTTATTGCAAATATGATTAAAATTGGAATATCTCAAAAAGCAAACATACAAATATCGTAGCTCCTATATTTCCAAAGCTGTGATGAACTCTAGCACAGGAATTATACTTTGCATTTTTTTGAGGGCCTCACTATGAGACCCTGACTGTCTGCAACTCACTTTGTAGACCAGTCTGGCCTCAAATCTACAGAGATCTATCTTCCAGCCTCTGCCACCCAAGTGCTAAGATTAAAGTTATACACACACCACCACACCAGGCACCCTGAAGGTTTTTTTAGATTTTATTTTTATTGTATGTGCACAGATGTTCTGCTGTATGCGTGTCTGAGCACCACATGTGTGCAGTGCCTTTGGAAGCCAGGAGAGAGGATTGGATTATCTGGAACTAGAGTTACAGAGGGCTGTGTGCTATCATATAGATGCTAGGATTCAAACCCAGGCCCTCTGGAGAGCAGCCTGTGTTCTTAACTGCCAAGCCATCTCTCCAGCCCCACTGTCCTTTTTTTTTTTTTTAATCAAAGCCCTACTTCTTTTTTTCTGTATTTCACATAGAATTTTCCAAACTTTGCCTACCTCTCAATACATCGTTGATAAAACCAGATCTGTAATTTCTCTGCAGAAGATCCAGCCAACTTTTATTTTTCCCTTGTTGTTTGACTCGGTTTGGTCTGGATCTTTTGAGGCTGGCATCTCAGGCAGCCCAGAAAGGCCTCATATTCAGTTTACAGGCAAGGATGACCTTGAACTTCTAATCCTCATGCCTACATATTTTTTTTCAGAGAGCTACGACTATTGACATATATCACCAAATACTGTTGGTTTATTCAGGGCTGGCAATCATGCTCAAGGCATTGTGTATATGAAGCAAGCATCCTACTAACTGAGCCATGCTCCTAGCCTCTCTATCCTTAATACAAATTAAAATGCTCATAGTACTTATAGTCTAGTCTGTGACTAAATATACTATTTCAGTCAGTTTTGTCTACTCTGTATTTGTACAAACATAGTAGCTTCCTGAGCAGTCTCAATTTTATAAGCCATTTCAAATATAATCCTTTCAACTTCATAAGCTGTAAGTTTTACAGGTGCTAGCCTCACCCTAGTCACGCACAATTACCAAACATCTGTAAGTTATTCTACCTTTGTTCTGAAATAAAAGCAAGGCTAGCAAGGGGCCTGGACTCTGTAAACTACAAGAGCTTCAAAGCTTATTTCATGTATGCTGTTGTCAGAGAGGAAAGGTGCCGTGCATGCTTGCAAAATTACCAGGGAGCAGCCATCTGTCTACGTTTTCTAGTGACAAGCCCTGCCTAGATGTCTTCCACCAGGTTTCTAACCTATTCCCCAGGGGTGGCAAGGTAGAGAAGGACAGCTTTTATTAGATTTTGTTTATTTGGGGGTAGAGGGTGATACTGCGCATGTGTGGAGATCCAGGGACAACTTGGGGGAGTAAGTCTCTCCTTCCGACATGCGGGTCCTGGGGATTGATCCATTGCAGCATCTCACTGGCCTGAGAAAGAGAACTTTACTTTCCAATAAAGGCCCTTGTCTTCACAGTTCATCCTTCTGCTCTGAGTTCTGCGGATCGATCGCCTTCCCTCTCCGCTTTCAGTCGATCTCTACGGGAGACCTACTTTTGCCTGTAACTCTCACGTGCACGGCTTTAATTAGATTCCCAGCTCCAGTCCCACAGAATCCTCTCTCCGGAAATAGACAGTGGTTAATAACTCCATCCTTCCTTTGTTCTCTTCTGGGTTTTGTTTTGTTTTCATGTAGCCATGTGTGTGCCTGCTTGAGTTTGTGTCCGTCGTGAACCTGCAGGTGCCTGTGGAGGTCAGAGAGTTGGCTATCTCCTGGAACTAGAGTCTTAGGTAGTTTGTGGGTCACTTGGTTTGATGCTGGGAACTGAACCTCTTTCAAGAGCGTTAACCACTCAACTAACGAGCCATCTCTCCAGGTCCTGTTTTGTGGTTTGGTTTGTTTTGCTTTGCTTTGCTTTGCTTTGCTTTGCTTTGCTTTGCTTTGCTTTGCTTTGCTTTGCTTTGCTTTGCTTTGCTGTGCTTTGCTTTGCTGTGCTGTGCTTTGTTTTGTTTAGTTTTTGAGACTGGTCTCAGGCTGGCTGTAAACTCACTGTGTGGCTGAGGAAAACCTTGAGCTCTTAATAGTCTTGCCTCCAGCACCCCAAGTGCTGAAATTGCAGGTGTGGGTCACCATACCCAGGTCAAAACTTAACTTTTGAATGTCAGCTCCCTTCTAGAGATCACGAACTCCATGGACGCTGTCTTAGTTAGGGTTTTCCTGCCTTGAGCAGACACCATGACCAAGGCAAGTCTTATATAGGACAACATTTAATTGGGGCTGGCTTACAGGTTCAGAGGTTCAGTCCATTATATGGCAGCCTTCAGGCAGGCATGGTGCAGGAGGAGCTGAGAGTTCTACATCTTCACCTGAAGGCTACTGGCAGAATACTGGCTTCCAGGCAGCCAGGTTGAGGGTCTTAAGGCCACGCCCACAGTGACACACCTACTCTGAGGTCACACCTTCTCCAACAGGGCCATAACTTCTAATAGTGCCACTCCCTGGGCCAAGCATATACAAACCATCACAGACACTTAGTGGTCTTACAGTATTAAACTAATTTCACTTTCACAATTAGCCAAATCTTTGTAGACATTATTTGCATCTAAACTGCTATCTTTACTTTCTCAGTCACTTTGCGTTACTTTCTTAAATTGCTAAAGCATATCATTTGAAAATATCTAAACTAAGGGCAGGGAAAATTCTAGAGCAAAATGACCTTTTTAATTACAAGTAAGGCAGGTATTTATAAATCTGAATCGCCAACTCGTGGGAGATAAAAACCAGAAAGATGACATCAGTGTGGTGGTGACACATAGTTGCAAGTTTGTTTGTTGAGACAGGGTCTCATGCAGCCCAGGGTAGCCTCATACTCACTAAATGGCAGATGATAACCTGGTCTACAATAGCAAATTCCAGGCCGGCTTTTGCTACCTGAAACCCTACCTGGAAAAAAAAAAAAGAAAAGACAGAAAATACTATAGGGCTGAAAACGTATCTGTTAGTAAAGTACTTGTATACATGCAAGTATTTAATCCCCAATACCCCTAAACCAGGGGAGTGGTGCACACCTGTAACCCCAGCACTTGAGGCAGGGAAAAAAGTATATTGCTGTGATTAGAGTGGATTCATCAGACCTGTCAACTAAACGCAATGTATGGAGTTTTATTAGATTTGAATTCAACCAAACTGCTTAGTCCTAGCACTTAGAAGATTGAAGCAGGAGGATCACCTGGAGTTTGAGGCCATTGTGAGCTACACAGTGAGTTGTAAACTGGCTTGGACTACAGATTTAGGAATCTAAAACTGTTTAGGAATCAGATGATATCAAGAAATTACTGAGCCTTCATTACGGTGATGATACATGGTTACCTGTTTGTTAGGACAGGGTCTCCTGTAGCCCAGGGTAGCCTCAAATTTTCCAAGTGGCTTAGGATGAACTTCTGGTCCTTTTTCCTCTGCTATTTCAGAAATAAATAAGTAAATAAATTAAAAATATATATATATATATACACACACACACACACACTGATGGACAATCGTGACTGTGCTCTCCTGTAACTCCAGCACTCAAACAGTGGAGTCAAGATGATCAAGAGTTGGAGGTCATCCTCTGTCACTCAGTGAGTTTAAGAGGCTGGGATACATGAGACACTGTCTCAGTACCACAGCAACAAAGGGAGGGTGGAGAAAGACACTGGAAATAACCAGGAAAATTTTAACACTGTTTAGGAATCGGATGATATAAAGAAATTACTGAGCCTTCATTACGGTGATGATACATGGTCGCCTGTTTGTTAGGACAGGGTCTCCTGTAGCCCAGGGTAGCCTCAAAATTTCCAAGTGGTTTAGGATGAACTTCTGATCCTTTTTCCTCTGTTTCCCAACTGCTGCCTTTCAAAGCATGTGCTACCACATCTGAACCAAGCAGTGCTATGGACAGAACCCAGGGCCTCACGTACGTTAGCCAACTGAGGTACATCCCCAGCCTGTATGTGTGTGTGTGTGTGTGTGTGTGTGTGGTTTTTTGGTTATTGTTGTTATTATTGTTTCTTGGACCCTTACTGGGAGGGGGGTATGCCAATGTATGTCAATTTTTTTTTCTGTACATGGAGGTCAGTTCCATGGGAATAAACTATAATTAATGCATATTATTTGTTTAACCTTAACCAAATATAAAACTATAAAAAACATTGCCTCATTCTCATATCTAATTTTAGAAAAAGTGCAAGCGTTGCAAAACAACTATGGCAATTGAACGGACTCGTGTTCTAGTTTATATAAGGCAGTCTACAAACACAGAGTCCGCTAGAGAGGTGAAGACATATGTACAGGGCCTTTTGTTCACATGGTTTGGCTGCAGATAGAATTTGAACCAATTCCAAATGCACAGCTGTCAAATTGATAAAAGTAGCAAAATAGCATCAAGCGGAAGCTTAGACTTCTCCTTGGACAGTTACTGTTGTTTGAAGGGAAAAAATATTCAGTTAATGTTTTATTTTTCCAGTGCTAATATTTGACAGAAACTCTGCACTTTGATTTTATGCATAGAAGTCTCTGTTGGGTTCAGTGATTAAAGTTCTAACTCTGCAGTTGTTAGAAGTTAGTATTACTGCATCCAAAGAAAACCTTTAAAGAATTTTTTTCAATCACTCTCATGAGCTCATCGATATACTTTTTTGAGATAGTGCTCACTCTGTAGCCCATGCTGGCAGTCCATACTTTCCATACTCCTGCCTCAGTCTTCCAGATGAGGTCTGTGGCTATAGCCATGTGCCAGCACATTTAGATAACACGTGATTGATTGACCGGCATGCGCAATTGTAAAGGAGTAAAGATCCCAGACAGATGTTAAACATATCTTAGTTCTAATCCTGCTCCTTCCACTTGCTCACTATGTCACCTCACCCAGACTTCTCTCTCAAATGTAAAAACCAAAGTTGGCTTTCCTTAGATACCTGCTTCATATTGCTTAAGACACCATACACCTTGGGGGTAAGACATTTAAAAAAAGCAAGCTAGCACTGAGCTAGAAGTTTCCTCCCGGCTGAGGAGCGTTCATAGTGCATAGAATGTGCCGTGTACGCTGCTGAGAATTGTCATCAGGGTCTCACTCGGCCATGGGTACCGTGTGGCACACTTCTGACCAGCCAAAGAAAACATGCCCATTGGAACAATAGTGGCACAGTTGTTTGGGGGTGTAACAAATCGCTTTTTGGTTAGATTAGAGGCCAGCTCTGCAGGAGGGGATTAATGGCTGCCACTGCAATCCTGGTCAAAAATTCCCAGGCTGGGGAGATCATAAACCCTTTCTTGATAGAAGGTGCAAGAGAAGGCACTGCTATTGTCTTGCTAAGTGAATATAACGCACCTGTCAGATTGCCATATATATGTATATATACATATAAGTGTCTACATGCATACACATATGTATACACATAGTACACACACATATATATACACATACATACACACACATGTGCACACACATACACAAACACACACACATACACACACATACACACACACAGAGACATACACAAACACACACATACACAAACACATACACACACACACATACACACACACCAGAGATCAATGCTGCTCTCAGCTTTGGTTTGGGAAGCTTCTTTGGTAGTGGGCAGCAGTTCCCAAAGAGAAAGTAAGTAGTCAGAGCTGACAACTGGCTAGTCAGTGCTCAGCGGCAAACAGGACGTGTGGATTGCCCCTCCAAGGCTTAGGAAACCCTGAAGAAAAGAGTGTGGAGAGAATTCCAGAGCCAAGGTGGAATACTGTGGAATGTCTTTTGGGCGTGACATGGCTGCTGCTTCCTTGAACTCTCAGCAGCTGCATTTACCTGCAAAAGACAGGCACAAGGTTGGGCCTATTATCTGTCTGCCGTGGAAAGGGGCAGGCCTTATGAGGCCCTGCCCCTCCTTGAGGATTCATAGACAGCAGTTGCAGGAAGAGGTAGAGATGTGTTTTTCTTCAGTGGTATGGCCACTGTTAAGTTGTCGTGCTCATCTTAACTAAACTCACTCCCCATAAAATCAAAAGACATGGAAGCAGGAAGGGGCTGTCTGGGAAAGAGGCAAGGGATCAGTTGGTAGGAGGGAGCCAAGAGAGGGTGTTTGTGGTAATCAAAGTTTGCATATATGTGTGAAATATCATGATGAAATCAATTATTATGTATAGTTATATGCTGATTAAAATAACACGACTGTGTAGTGTAAAATAAAGACTCTCAAACTGTGTATGCTGACACGTGTCATCCCAGAACTCAAGAGGGTGGAGGAAGAGATACAAAAGTCCTCAACAAAATCCCACAACCTGACACCAACCGTGCAGGAAAAGAAAAATGATTATTATAAGCAAGTCCTGGGTTTACATGCGAATTTCAGCATGTGAAAATCAGACACTGAGGTAACCCACATCAGCAGACCACGGGACCAAAAGCTCAGGAGTGTTCCAATGAGCAGCTAAAAAGCCTGCCTGACAAACTCCAAAATAAAAATCTCCCAATCCAGGAGAAGGAAATGACCTCCATATGCTAGAGGTTACAGATGAAAATCCCACAGTGAACTAGGGCCAACAAGCAAGGTCAAGATCATCCTGGACTATGCAGCAACCTCCTCCTCCACACACACGCTCAAGCTCAATGAATGGCTAGACGGCTCAGTGGGCAAAGATGCTTGCCATGGAAGCCTGACAATATCAACCTCTGCCTTGGAACCCATGTAAAACAAGAACTAACCCCAACTCCACCAAGTTGGTGTCTGACTGCAGTGCATAAAGTTATAATGAATGAGTGAGTGAATGAATGAATGAACAAAATGGAGGGTGAGGAGAAGGAAGGATAAAAAGAGAATGAATGAATGAACTAACAAATGAAACAAGGCACTAGCAAATGGGCACAAATTCCACTTTGATGGGTTAGAAGAGTTAATATTGGTAAAATATCTACCCCACATAAACTGATCTTCCATATCAAAGACAAAGAGAGACCTGTCAAGGAGAAAGGGTGGGAAGGAGGGAGGGGGGAACCAAGAGGGAAGAGGAGGAGAGGAAGGGGAGGTGGAAAGTTCAGGCACAGTGTTAGAAGAGTAAAGATCAGGCCAACACGGAGTTTTTATTTCTTCTTTCCTCCCTGGCTCCCTCCCTACCCGATTTCCCTTCGTCTGGTGCTGGGACTCAAACTTAGAACTTGACTATCTACCACTGAATTTACCCCCAGCCCTCATTGTTGGAGTTTTTGTTTGACCTTATAAACATCCCATACGTTATCCCAATGCATATGTAATCCCAGCACATTATCCCAAGGCATAAGAAGCATTTAGAACACCAAATAGATCGGAAAAAAACAAAAACAAAAACAAAACCACAATGCTTAACACACCAGATTGAAATGTAGCATTTGACATCTCTGTCTTCTATTCTACCACATCGTCAGGCCTGGGTTTTAAATTTTCTTAATTTTCTTTTCTTTTTCTTTTTCTTTTTTTTTTTTTTTTTTTTTTTTTTTTTTTTTTTGAGACAGGGTTTCTCTATGTAGCCCTGGCTGTCCTGGAACTCACTCTGTAGACCAGGCTGGCCTCGAACTCAGAAATCCGCCTGCCTCTGCCTCCCTGAGTGCTGGGACTAAAGGCGTGCGCCAGCCACCATGCCAGGCTTTTAAAATTTCTATATCCCATTTTTTTGAAACAGTATTTTGTAAATAATGTGTACTCAGTATCTGTTAATGATTTTTTTGTTGAATGCATCTTGGAGATCGAGGTCTTTTGAGTAAAAATTAGGGCTGAAAAGTTCGAAAAGATTGTCGCCAGAGAATGGTAGGTAGCACGTAATTTTTCTAGATATTTACATCTTTTCATAATATTTAGGTAATCATCCGTGTATGTGTCACTAGGCAAGCATTTCACTTATAAACCCAGTAGTATTTAAATTCTGAAGTAGGAGTTGGAGAAATGGCTCAGCAGGTAAGAGTCACTACTGGGCTTTAAGCCCAAGATGGAGACAGGCAGGTTCATCACTAACTCATTCTTTCTGCTCTTGACACCAGCTGTAAAACAAGCAGACCCTGCACAAATCCCTGTGACATCTGTTGGAGCTGATGAGACTCTCCCCATTTGTTCTTTCTTTCTTTTGTTTTTCTTTTATTCTTCCTCTTTCCCCTCCTCCTCTTCTTCTTTTTTTGCCTGGAATTTGCTTTTGCCATGTAGCCTAGGCTAGAACTCACAGCAATCCTCCGGTGTCTGCTCCCTGAATGGCGTGCACTGTCACACCGGAGTCCCATTCGCTCTTCAGGAGAGTTTTTTGGGTTTTTGTTGTTGTTGTTGTTGTTGTTTTATGGTTGTAGTTGTGCACTGAGTTCATGTTGTTCAAAAAGCTTTATCAGTTAAAGCAGTAAGGTCTTCTGGTTTGTTTTTTGTTGTTGTTGTTGTTTTGTTTTTATGGTTTTGTTGTTGTGTTGTTGTTGATGTTGTTGTTGTTGTTATGGATTAAATACCCTGGCCTCTCACATGCTAGGTTACCCTTTACCACTGAGCTATATAGCTCCAGCCCAGTATGTTTCCTTTCCTCCTCCTCCTCCTCCTCCTCTTCTTCCTCCTGTTCCTCCTCCTCCTTTTTCTCCTCCTCCTCTTCCATCTCCTTGCCCTTTCTCTGTACCTTCCTATTTGAACTCAGATTACAGTTAAGACACATGACAACAGTTATTATTGCTGTTGCTCTGTGCATGTGTGTGTGTGCTCGCACACGAGGGCATGCACATGTGATTTATATGTTAATACACATGTGCCATGGTGCTTGAGTGGAGGTCAGAGGACAACACAGTGGACTTGATTCTATCTTTCCACCTTTACTTGGGTTCTGGGAATTTAACTTAGGTTTTCAGGCCTGTGTAGCAAGTGCTTTACCTGCTAAGCCACCTGGTGGGTCTGCTTCTCAATTTTTGAAATAGGATTATCCACTGGGCCACTCCCCAGCCTCCTGAGCCCCGCTGAAAACATGTTTTCCTGAACCAAGAATTAAACCCAAGGCCTTCTTCATGATAAGTCGGCACTCTACCACTTAGCTAACATCCCAAGACCTTCCTCATTTTTTTTTTCATTTACTTTATTTTGAAACAGGATCTTGCTAAGTTGCCCAGGCAGGCCTTGAGTGTGGCAACCCTCTTACCTCAGCCTCTCAAGTAGATCCTGCCTCAGTCTTCCAAGTAGATGATATTACAAGTTTTCCTAGAGCTCTGTATATAAACCAGGCTGGCTTGTAAGCCACGCAGATCCACCTACATTTGTCTTCCATATGCTGGGATTCAAAGAATGAGCCACTGCGCATGCCCAGCTAGAGCCACGCTCTTCACGTGAATCATTTGCCAAGGTAGGGAAAGACAGGAAAAACAACTTTGGAAACTCATAACGGTCTTTTACTATCTCGTCTGCAAAGTGCCATATGTCATCTTGTTTGGGTTTATTTTTTTGGGGGGGGGGGGGAGGGGGAGAGTGGAGGGCCGTGTGTTTTTGTTTGTTTGTTTTTGATTTTTGACGTAGCATCTCATGTGGTACATGACCTGGAACACCCATGAAGCTGAGAAGAGCCATCATGAACTCCTGATCCTCCTGCCTCTGACCTCCTAGGTGCTGGGCTCCCTGGGAGAGACGCCACCCCTGCTGATACATGTCAGTTCACAACATTTCACCAGGAAGCTAAGTCACATAGCTTCATCAGGTTGTAGGAACACTGAAAAAGGCCAGCCCGCTGTGGGTCCACGGGGTGAAGAGCAGAGAGTGCTGCTTAACAAAGCAAAACGTACCGCAAGTAGCTATTATTGTCCTCTATGTACACGGGGAGGAAGTGGAGAGTTACATCGAAGCCAAAGAACTCATCCAAGACTGCATACAGGGGTAGCTGGGGAGCCAGCGGGTGAAGCTGCAGGATCTAACCAGAGCGTATCATTAATGCTTATCCCCAAGCACCACGTCGGAAGCCTGGCTGAACCCAGAAACCCCCAGGGATATTTAATTCAATAATATACCGTGTGGGGGGAGGGGAGGATGCGGGAGAGGGAGATGGGTTGGGAGAATGAGAAAGAATGTGCGCATGAATCCCACCGGCGCACATGTGGAAGTCAGAAGGCAACTTGCGGGACCTTAGTTCTCACCTTCCGCCCATGTCAATCTCAGGGACTGAATTCAAGCTATAAGGCTTGGCAGCAAGCACTAGACCCGATGAGCCATCTTGCCAGCCTCAAATTCAGTTTAAAAGCCAGTGAACAGTGGCTGCACATTCTTTGTTCTAGTATTGGGCTTGGCGGTTCTACCCACGGAAAATCGTTTTCAGTTTTGCAACTGTGATATGAACTGAGATGATTAATTTTGTATACCAAATTGGCCAGGTCGTGTTGCCCAGATCTGTGGTTAAACATTATTCAGGATGTTTCAGTGATAGTGTTTTTAGAAGAGATTAACATTTAAACGAGTGGACTTTGGGTAAAGCAGGTTACTCTTCATAATGTGATGGAACTCATCCAATTGGCCAAAAAACTTATGACATCAAAGACTGACCTCCACAGCGCAAGAAGAAATTCTTTTAGGACCCCTTGACTCAAACTGAAACTCCTTCACAGGTCACCACAGTCACGTGTGCCAATTTTATAAACCAAACATTAATCTCTAAACATCTACATTTTTACATTTGATTAGTTCGGTCTCTATAAAAAGATTGAAAACTTAGCCTCTTGTGCTTAGGTGGCGGCACCACATGCCTTTCATACCAGCACTAGGGGAAACAGAAACAGGTAGGACCTCTGAGTTCGAGGCCAGCCTGGTCTACAATAGTGAGTGCCAGGACAGCCAGGGCTACATAGAGAATCCCTGTCTCCAAAACAAGCAAGCAAGCAAGCAAGCAAACAAACAAACAAACAAAAAACCCACCACTACCAATAGCAAAAATGTCGTCTCTGCATTATAAAAGTCAAAGTAGTAAGTAGAGCGGTGGAACATGTTCTTCTAGGCAATGGCGTGGTTGTAGAACTTTTTCTTTCTTTTTTTATTTTTATTTTTATTTCTTTCCTTTGTTTTGCTTTGCTTCGGAACTCACTGGAACTTACTCTGTAGACTAGCACTGGAGACCCGCCTGCCTCTGCTCCTGAGTGCTGGGATCAAAGGCATGCGTCACCACCACCACCTGGTTGTAGCACTCTAAACTCATAGTAACCATGATTATCTACGTAAGACCTGCACGTGACTGGCCCATCAGAGAAGAGAAGCTTGCAAGTTCCCATCTGCCCCGTCCCCACGCCAGTGGTCAGTAGGTAGGTGATGGTTGCTAAGATAGAAATATTCTCTTCCATGGTGTCCCCACTGGAAAGGTGCCCACACTCTTGTAAACACGCCCTCGCTGGTGTGCCTGTGAGCAACCCTTAAAGTAACTCACTGGGCAAAGGGGGGAAAAGGGCTTGAAATTGCCTATCCTTCTGGTCATTCTTACTTGGCAGTGTATGGAGAGTTTTTGTTATCTTCCCCTATAATTGCTGTGCAACACCAGCCAGTACTGTGCTACATATCACTGGTTCAGCAAAAGACCAAAATTCAAAACTTGAGGGACAGGGTTGTTTTTTTTTCTTTGGTGCTGTGGATTAAAGCCAGAGCTTCCTACATGCTAGAACTGTATGGTTCTCTTTCATACCAGTAAGAAGTATGAAGTCAACACTACTTGCAGCAATAGCATCTTCATTTTCTTGTTGTTTCTTCTTCTTCTTCTTCTTCTTCTTCTTCTTCTTCTTCTTCTTCTTCTTCTTCTTCTTCTTCTTCTTCTTCCTCTTCTTCTTCTTCCTCCTCCTCCTCCTCCTCCTTCTTCTTCCCCTCCCCCTCCCCTCCTTCTTCTTCTTCCCCTCCCCTTCCCCTCCCCCCTCTCCTCCTCCTCCTCCTCCATCTTTTTGTTTGCTTATTTTGTTTTTTGAAACAGGGTTTCTCTATATATCCCTGCCTGTCCTGGAACTCATTCTGTAGACCAGGCTAGCTTCGACCTCACAGAGATCTGCCAGCCCCTGCCTCCCAAGTGCTAGGGTTAAAGGTGTGCACCACCACTGCCAGGCTAGCCCCATTTTCTTTAGCCTTAGACTATGTAGTGAAAAAGCAAAACAGTCCTAGAGCACCCTACAGAAACAAGTCGATCTTTACTATTTTTACAATATAGGAACTTGAAGAAAACTAATCAATTATAAATACACACAATAAGAAAGCCCAACCCCAGCACTCTAGTACTGTCAGGCCTTAGAATGTGATTTTGTAGTCTGTCTTCTTAGAAGAGAGCTTCACTTACTTTCACGAATTAAACTTGTGAAAGTGTGACTATGGCAGCTCCCCAGGTGCTGAGAGCTCAGCTATCTCTGTAAGTTCAGGAGGCTCAGCTCCCTGATGGCAGAGGACTTGGCTCCCTCAGTGGGAGGGTCACTTGGAGAATTTGGTCACTGCAGAATGGAAGTACCTTGACCCCTTTTTTCTGAAAAGGATTAACCTGACTTTAGCATGTTAACTGAGGCCAAACAGAGAAAGGCATAACCCAGATGACACGGGAGAGCGCACTTCTGGGTTTCTGAAGGGCTAAGAAGGGCCAAGCCAGAGGTCACATTTCAATTACGGATGAATGGTCACATGACATACAGTTGTTATGTTGGTCAAGCAACAAAAATTTTAACTTAACTCTCCTCTCTTTTTGTTACAGAAAGTGTCCTCTTTAGTGGCCTTTGAAGGATAAGTGGCATTTTATAATAATCAGTATAATGTTGTAATTTGTTTTCTGGCCTGTTTTATACTCAAATAAGTGGCTAGGTAAAAACAAATGGGCTGTAAAAAAAAAAAAGGAGGAAGGGGAGGAAGAGGAAGAAGAAGGAGAAGAGGAGGAAGAAGAAGAACTAACCAAGTTTCTCACTGCTATATCTGGAAATGGGCTAATGAAGTCTTTCCACTGTATAGTGACTGGGTACAATAGTAGGACAAGTCCTTGGTAGAAGTGCACTGGAATCCATTATCTTCCCATCTCTAGATGTCCTGACTGAACCGCATATAACTATGAGGAAAAGAGCTCTGTCAGGCTCCCATTCGGGCTGCTGAGAGCCAGCCAGTCTGCCTAAGCATGAGTATACATGTACACACGTGGACCATGTGTACGGATGTGTGCATACAGACTTCCGTCTCTATGATATGTCTCACATCAGATGATGCTCCACTCTCAGAATTTTTGTATTTGTATATAGAAGTGGGTTTAATAAATCATCATCGTGATTCTGCTTTGTCTTGTAGTCATCGTTTCTTGAGGTTCTTGTCTGTGGTTTTATAATAAAAATAAAATAAAGTAAAAGCAAGATACACACACATGAATAAAACACAGCCCAAGCAGTCTAGCACAGACAGGCCTTTATAATCTGTCTGTTTAAGTGCTCAATTATTTTCACAAATTCAAAGTGTGAATGCGTGAGTAGGTGCTAATTACATTCCAAAGGCAGTTGGCTGTCTCACACCGTGCAATACCGTCAGGCAATCCCAATTTTATTTTTTTCTTAGACCGGATGCTTTTTCAAAGTATTTAGTTGCCCCCTGCTGGCTATATAATTACAGAATTTCTTTTTTAAATTCCCTAATAGAGTGATTATATGTAATTAAGCCAAACTTCCGAAGAGACATTCTTGCCTTTTAAAAATTGTTATGTTGAGGGGATGGAAAGATGGCTGCTCTTCCTCAAGACTTGGGTTTGATTCCCAGAACCCACATGGTAATTCACAACTCTCTCTACCTCCAGATCTAGGGGATCCAATGCCCTCTTTTGGCCTCTATGGGCATTGTTTTTTTTGTTTTTTTGTTTTTGTTTTTGTTTTTTTTTTAATAAAAATAAAAGAGAGAGAGAATATGTTTGGTGAATGTATAGTCAGGTATGGGGGAAAAGGGTGCCTCCGTGGGCCCATGCTGAGGCATCCCTTCCCCCTGATGGACCAGCCACAGGACAGTATAGTATGAAATAGAGTCTATTCAGGACATGGGGAGGGAGTTGAGAGGACAGTAGAGGCAGAGAAAAGCAGAGAGAAGAGAAGTTAGAGGAGTAGAGGCTGGTCATGAGCACGTGGAGAGAGAGGGGAAGAGGAATGGGGAGATGGGGAAAGGGGTAAGAGGACAGAGAGGGAGCAAGAAGGCAATAGAGAGCAGAGAGGGCAAGCAGCCCCTTTTATAGTGAGTCAGGCACACCTGGCTATTGCCAGGTAACTGTGGGGCAGAGACTAGACAAAATGCTAACAGGTATCAGGCAAGAACATGGTACACAGACATACATGGAGGCCAAAGAGAGTACATGAAATAAAAATACATATTAACAAAAACAAACCAAACAAAAACTATGTTGGGTGCTTACGATGACAGCACATATGTTAAAAATTAGAACAATAGAAGATTAACTCTGCCCTTGTACAAAGAATACATGCACATTTGGGAAGTGTTCCTTATTTTCATAATACAAATCACTTTATTGTAATGAGTAAAAATATCCCAGATAAAAAGATCACACAGCTAGATCAAGGCAGCTACTCAACCCAACATTTGTGCAGTTTATCTTAGTGAACTTCTATACAGCTTGGATGGCCATTGGGAAGCAGGGGCTCTTCACTTAGGTTTTACACGTTCCTGATCAGTTTAGTTACATCTTACATACTCACCCACCACAGAAAAAGGAAAGACCGATGTGAGAGCTGAAACTAGAAACACAGTAGCTTCCTGTCCTCTCATGTGCCTTGTCCTTTCTGCTCACCTAATATCCTCCTTTCTTGGTCTCCTTTCCAAATGTATCCGTGGTTCTCAAGCTGGGAGTCACATGAGTCCTTCCCAGGGGTCACCTAAGACCATCAGAAAACACAGATCTTTACATTACGACTCATAACAGTAGCAAAAGTACAGTTATGAAGTAGCAATGAAATGTTATGGTTGGGGCTCACCACATGAAGAACTGTATCAAAGGGTCACAGCATCAGGAAGGTTGAAAACTACTGTACTGTATCCAAACGAACAGCCAACACACACACACACACACACACACATACACACACACACACACACCAGATTTTCATTATCCATTCATCAGTTGATGGGCATCTAGATACATGTAGCTTGCTTCCATTTTCTTCTGTTATAAGTAGAGCAGCAACAAAGATGGATATACAAGCATGTTTACGGCAAGATACACAATTCTCTGTGAGATACACCAGAGTTAGAGCAGCTCTGCCATATGGCAATTATGGTTTTGTGTTGACGAAACCTCCAAACTGATTCCTTTCTTCCTTTCTCTCTTTCTTTCTGCCTTTTTTTTTCCGAGACAGGATTTCTCTGTGTAGTACTGGCTATCCTAGAACTCACTCTATAGACCAGACTGGCCTCGAACTCAAAATCCACCTGCCTCTGCCTCTGCCTCCCAAGCGCTAGGATTAAAGGTGTGCGCCACCACCGCCTGGCCAAACTGATTTCTATAATGGCTGAATAACTTGAGCTCTCACCATCAGTGAATCAGGGTTCCTCTTTCTCTATGTTTAAAATGTGTGTGTTGTTGTTATTGTTATGGTTGTTGCTGCTGTTGCTTTTTCTTAGAGAAAGGGCCCCGTGTTCATCACATTGACCCCCCAAACTGACTGTGTAGCAGAGAGAGGATGGCATTGAACTTCTGACCCTCCTTCCAGCCCTAATCCAGCCGGGACTACCGAGTAATTGAATATAAACATTCATTTACATGCTTTCAACACACACACATATATTATATGTAATATATGTGTACATAGCAGCAATCAGGCTTTCCTCGCTTGACCCTGGCCTCCACCAAGGCCATGGTGTAAAGCTGTGGTTAAAAGCTTGGGCTTCTGAGTCATTGGTCATAAGCCTGAATCTTTAGCTCTGTCATTTACTAGCTGCGTGACTTGGGGCAAGTTACTCAGCATCCTAACTGGGCTGATAGTTGCAGGCCTGGGCTTCGGGAAACTAATAATAGTATCTGATCTCACGAGGGTGTTGTGAAATGATGTGCCAACGGCTTAGTTGAGACTGGACCCATCCAGTGGTCACCACCTGTCTTTAGCCATTTTGGAGAGCACTGTGTCAATTCTAAGGGAAGAAAATGTGAGATCGTGAAGCCAGTGCTGAGCTCAAGGTAGCATTTATGAAACATTAGTACCACCCATCTGTCTGACATGGTGTCCAGCTGACTCTGACGTAGGTCCTTGTCTTAAGAACTCCACAGGATTCCTTTCTCATAACCTTTTCCCCAAGCGTCGAGGTCTCTCTTCCTTTGTAATCCCAACCTCTAAATATAGGGCCTTAGCATCAATGCATTTTACCCTTGTGGTCTGATAAATAACTCGGCCAGAGAAAGCCACAGTTATTAAAACACTTGAGGGGGGAAGCTTCTTGGAAACACAGATGTCTTAGTTAAGGCGTCTGTTGCTGCAGTGAAACACAATGACCGAAAGCAACTTGGGGAGGAGAGGGCTTATTTTGCTCACAGTGAGGGAGGTCGTTCGGGGCAGGAACCCGGAGGCAGGAGCTGACCCAGAGGCCATGAGGGATGCTGCTTACTGGCTCACTCTCCATGGCTTGCTCAGCCTGCTTTCTTACAGAACCCAGGACCACCAGCCCAGGGACAGCACCACCCACAGTGGGCTGGGCCCTGTTCCATCAATCACTAGTTAAGAAAATGCTCTACCGGTGTGCGACCATCCTCATCTTCTGAAGGCATCTTCCCAATTGAGGTCCCTCCCCTCAGATGACTGTAGCTTTTGTCAAATTGACATAAAACCAGCCCGCACAGCAGATAACTGAGGAAAAATTTTAATGGTAGTATTCTTTTTTTGTTATTGTTGTTACTTATTTGAGACACAGTCTCGTATAGCTCACACTGGCCCTGAACTCATGTAGTTTAAGAATGTCCCCCTGCTTCCACTCCCCATGTGCTGGGGTTATAAGCGTTTGTGGTTTGTGATAAACACTCTTTACTAGTTTTTTATACTCACTACTATTGCTACTCATTTTCTGAACCGTCAAGAGCTGCCTAACCGGTGCCAAACTTGGTAAAGTTCTCTCCCTACAGTGTAAATGATTTGAGTTCTGCCTGCCAACCTAGCTCAATCAAGTATTTATCGATATGAGCTGAATAGAACAGAGGATTAGATGGTTTCTGTGCATGCATGGGGGCCTCAGTTCTGATCCTCAGAATCCAAGTTAAAGGACAGGAATTGTGATGTGTGTGTGTATGTGTGTGTGTGATCCCAATGCCGAGAGACAAAGACAGGAGGATCCCAAAGCCTGCTGACCAGTTTAGCCAATCAGTGGGCCCCAGGTTCAGTGACTTAACCCTGTCTAAGCAAGATGAAGAGTGGTAGAGGAAGACTCCTGATGTCAACTTTTAGCCTCCACAGTTGTGCACACAGGTGTGTACACCTGCACACCTACATACATACAAACATATGTATACAACATATACATACACAGACATACACACAGAGAGACTGCTCTAGCCTCAGTAGGCTAAATGAATAAATACATAAAGAATATCATAGAGCTCACCAAGAATTGTCTTCGTGAATAGATAAGAGAGGACCGTTTATTCACTTCCTCTATCAGTACATGTGACAGGCAGCCTCTAAGATAACTCTCAGTGGTCCCTTGTTTGGGGGGACTAAGGTCTTTCTTTAAGTCTCTGTACTGTCTGGTTTTGTGTGTCAACTTGACACAGGATGGAGTTATCACAGAGAAAGGAGCTTCAGTTGAGGAAGTACCTTCATGAGGTCCAGCTGTTAGGCATTTTCTCAATTAGTGATCAAGGGGGAAGGGTCCATTGTAGGTGGTGCCATCCCTGGGCTGGTAGTCTTGAGTTCTATAAGAAAGCAAACTGAGGTAACCAGGAGGAACAAGCCAGTAAGTAATATCCCTCCATGGCCTCTGCATCAGCTCCTGCTTCCTGACCTGCTTGAGTTCCAGTCCTGACTTCCTTTGGTGATGAACATCAATGTGGAAGTCTAAGCTGAATAAACCCATTCCTCCCCAACTTGCTTCTTGGTCATGATGTTTGTGCAGGAATATAAACCCTGACTAAGACAGTCCCACTCCCTGAGTCTGGGTGGCTTCTCAGTTGACTGACTAGGACCCAGGTGGTAAGACTTCAGTTCTGCAGTTACATCACGGCACCTGACAGTCACACGACATAAGAATCCATCTCACCAGCAGACTCCCACTTTCACATTGGCCTTGAAGAAGCAAGCTGCTAGGCTGTAGCCTGCCTGTGGCGATGGCCGCTGGCAAGGAATTCAATTCCTAGAAGCTCAGGCCACCCCAGAAATCTCGAAACTGTTATTGACCTGACTGTTTTCTTACAGAAATAGAGCTGAGTCTATTTTTATGTCCCGTGTTGAGTTTTGTTTTGTTTTTTTATTTTGAGATAGAATCTTAGTCTGTAAGCCAGGCTAGTTGTGCTAGAATCACAGGCATAAACCACCATGTTGAACTCCCCTCTCTCTGCTCCTCATTATTCTGAGATCTGAGAGTTGAAGAAACCCGGCTGCACATCCCTGTTACCATGCCTCCATCTGCCTCCCAGCCTTCCCGACCCAGACGCACTCTAGCCCCTCAAAATCAAAATACATTTTTTTCTTCCCTTAAAAAAAAATGTATATATAAAGCCAAGCATGGTGGAGCTAACTTTGATCTCAGCACTTAGGAGGCAGAGACAGGCAAATCTCTCGTTAGGTCTACACATGAGTCCCAGGCCAGCCAGGGCTACAAAGAGCTTAACCATCTTTCCTTTATGTACAAATAGTGGTTTCTCTCACCATTTGATCACAGTATGGTTCACTGAGAAAAACTTGGGTATGTATCAGGAAAACATTATACATTTTATCCCAAAGAATTTTTTAAAAAGATATACTCAAAGTTTAAGACTTAATAAAAGTCTATTTCGTTAAAAAAAAAAAACAAAAAACATTTTAAGAGAATCTTACTATGAATTGGTGATCTTCCTTCCAAGTATTGAGATTATATGCATGTGCCACCATGGTTGGCTACAAAAGTTTCTCTCTCTCTCTCTCTCTCTCTCTCTCTCTCATTATAGAATAAACGTCAATGCAGTGAGATGCATTATATCCTATCGTTATTATAAAATGTGTTTTGGCCTTGTAAGGACTTAAAGCGCCTTTGGAGATTGCTGGTGTGGTGGTTTGAATTCCACATCCCTCGTAGTCTGGGGCATTTGAATACTCGGTCGCAAGTGGAGGCACTGATTGGTTAGGATTAGGATCTGTGGCTTTGCTGGAGGAGGCGTGTCAGTCCGGTGGGCTTTGAAGTTTCAGAGCCTCTCACCATTCACAGCCCAGTTTGCTCTCTCTGCTTCCTGCTGCTCGAGTTGCCACGCCCACCTGCTGCCACGCCCACCTGCTGCTACACTTCCTGACATAATGATGCTGGACACATACCTTTGGAACTGAAGGTCCAAAACAAACCCTCCCTCCTTGCTTCAGGCATGATATTTTATCTCTGTAGAAAAGTATTAAATAATACACTTGGATTCTTCAGACTTTTTTTTTTTTTTTTTTGACAAGGTCTCATGTATCCCTGGCTGTCTTTGAGTGTAACTCAGGTTGCCCAATAACTATTGACCTTCTGGCCTCTAACTCCCAGGTGCAATGTCTAGCTTGTAGATCACTTTTTAGAAATTAATAGTTTTGATTGTGAGCCTAGCCTTTAACGACTGAGCCATCTCTCATCCCATATGCAGACACCAAACCCAGGCAATACTGATACCAAGAAGTGCTTGCTGTCTCCTGAGAGGCTCTGCCAGATCCTGACCAATACAGACGCGATGCTTGCAGCCAACCATCGGACTGAGCATGGGGACCCCAATGTAGGAGTTAGGGGAAGAACTGAAGGAGCTGAAGGGGTTTGTAACCCCATAGGAAGAAAAATATCAACCAAGCAGAACTCCCCCACCCCCAAAGCTCCCAGGAACTAAGCCATGAGCCAAAGAGTAGACATGGAGGGACCCATGGCTCTAGCTGCTTATGTAGCAGAGGATTGCCTTATCTGGCATCAATGGGAGGGGAGACCCTTCATTTTGTGGAGGCTGGATGCCCCAGAGTAGGGGAATACTAGGGAGGGAGTGGGTGGGTGGGTGGGTTGAGGAGCACACTCATAGAAGCAGAGGGGTGGGGGAGGAGATAGCAGGTTTGTGGAGGGGAAACTGGGAAAGGGATAACATTTGAAATGTAAATAAATAAATAACCAGTAAAAATAATATTTGTATTAGCTGTTTGAGAATTTCATACATTCATACAATGCAATCTGTAGCTGACTTTCTGGTAATTTTCGTAGAACCTTTTTTCTCTCAGAACCTCTGATCAGGGAAAGTCTTTAGGCAATCGTAGTACATTTTTCCACAAAATGACCCTCTGGAAAAAAGGTCTGCAGTTTTATAAATAATTCCAGTTTGGGCCAGCATATCGGTATATCAGGGAAATGCTGAATATGCAAGCTTGAAGAGCTTAGTTTGATGCCTGGAAACAACATGTTAGAGAGAATCGACTCCAGGAAGTTGTACTCTGACCACTACATGTGAACATGTGAGTCTTGGCATACACACACGCACACATACACACATCTGTTCTCTCTCTCTCTCTCTCTCTCACACACACACACACCCACACACCATAATAATTAAGTTGAAAATTTAAAAAGAAACCCTGGTTTACTTATGGTCTTGTTGGCAGTTTCTGTTTGGTGATGTCATGATCTGCCATACTCTGCTCTTTCTTCTAGCCCAGTTTCCTATCTTCAAATAGCCACTCTGTCTTGCCAAAGTAGAAATTACTTATCTCTCATTTTATCCAATTGACTAGATCTCCATTCATTTATTTAAAAAGTTTGGTTCATTTATTCACTTCTCTGTTTGTTTGTGAGATCCGTGTACACACACACACACACACCATCATCTGTGTGGAATGCTGGAGTTTGTTCTCTTCTACCACTTGGGAGGATCAAACCCAGGCGTTCGGGGGTTGTCAGCCCCTTCCCCGTGCTGAGTCATCTCACGCGTTCGGGGGTTGTCAGCCCCTTCCCCGTGCTGAGACATCTCACGAGTTCGGGGGTTGTCAGCCCCTTCCCCGTGCTGAGTCATCTCACTTTACCCTTACTATAAAGCTCATTCACTTGATTTTAATCTTGTTATTCTAGTCATTCATGTGAGAAAGGTACCAACAGGCATGCTCCCGAAGCCTACTAAGAGTATAATGAGTCCTTTATTAGCTGGTGACTGAGTCTCATTGCCTCAAGGTCTCTTTTTGTTTGGTTGGTTTGGTTTGGTTTTTGGTTTTTCGAGACAGGGTTTCTCTGTATAACCCTGGCTGTCCTGGAATTCACTTTGTAGACTAGGCTGGCCTCGAACTCAGAAATCCACCTGCCTTTGCCTCCCGAGCCTCAAGGTCTCTTGGTGCGGAAGCTCAAAGGTACAGTGTTTCTAAAGGCAAAAATCATAAAGACCAACAACCAAAGTTAGGTGAGGTCACTTAAAGTGCTTACTCTTGCCTGAGCATAAAAATTATTTCAGAGCCGGGCGTGGTGGCACACGCCTTTAATCCCAGCACTCGGGAGGCAGAGGCAGGCGGATTTCTGAGTTCGAGGCCAGCCTGGTCTACAAAGTGAGTGCCAGGACAGCCAGGGCTACACAGAGAAACCCTGTCTCGAAAAACCAAAAAAAAAAAAAAAAAATTATTTCAGATATAGCATGACAATTATTTTTAACTTACACCTTCTTCAGTTATTTTAGCTTACACTGATTATGTTGGCTAATACATCGGGAGCATGGTCAAAGTCACAGAAATATCAAATGTGTGCTGGAGGCAGACATGATCGTTGTGGGGTAGTGGGCCTTGTACTAAGCAAACTCAAGTAGATCCAGGATACGATATCGTTACCTCAGTCACTTCAGCTACATCTTACCCTTCATAGTAGCAGATTTATAGAAGTTAAAAAAAAAAAAAAGGATATTATGAGGCTCAAGTTCAAGAGCAGCCTGGGCTATAAAATGATACCAGTTTCAGAAAGCCATGAGGTATGGGGTCAAGGCCCTCTCACAGAAAAAGTATTAGCCAGACAGAATGTTGTTTTGTAAAACCCCAGTTTGGTAGAATTGTGCCAATTCCAGTAACTACAGTGGTTTAATTTCTGGAAATAAATTAACTCATTTCTCCAGATGCTGGGCTGCCCAGTGAACCCCAAGTCCTTGCCAGCCCGGGAAGATGTTTGTGTATTCCTTGACATTCTTTAACTGACTTCTCACCTGCTACTGTTAGAAAACACCAAACTCCAGCCAAAATAGGAAAATCTTAACCTTTCCTGCAACCTACCCCTCCCCAGCTGCTGCCCTATAACTCCCCAGCTAAGTGGGCAACAGACTGCAATTCTTATAAAAAGCCCTCCGAGTTGCTGCTTCCTGTAAAAGGCTGTACTGTCTTAAGTGGCTGGTTCGTTTGTCTGTCTTCCTTTCCAGCTGACATTTCAAGGAGACGTTGAATAGTCTTTTATTTGACAAGCGGTAGGAGCTACTGGAGACAGCTGAGCAGATGCAGAGATGATGTGGTGAAACAGGCTTAAATTCAGTTTGATAGGAGGAAAAGAGAAAGTTGAAGCAAAAAAGCCAAGGTGGTGTCCTGAGCTGGAGTGGTGGCCAGAGACAGGGAGAAGGGCGGGAGTAAGCTTTGAGAGCAATGATGAAGGTCAGATAAGACGGAAGTGGTAGGTCAAAAATAATTAGTGTTTCAATCATGAGTTACAGGAGGTGGTTATACCACTAACAGAAATCAGGAAGCCAGAAGAGGAAGTCTGTGTGAATTCAGTCCTCTGCCTACTGGACATTTAAGTGGTTATATTAAAGGAAAAACTGTGTACAGTTTTAATAATATTTATAAGAACTATATCCTCACAGACAATAGAAGATTGAATTTACAAGGCTGGGGACAGAGATCGTAGTAGTCATGTATATAGTCAGTGGTCAGAGACTCTGCCTAACATGCATGCAGCCCCCCTCTGGCTGGATTGGATCTAGTACCACATAAACTAAGCATGCAGATAGAGGCTTGTATGTCCCAGCAATGGGAAGGTAGATACAGGAAGATCAGAGTTCAGAGTCATCTTGTCAGTCTAGGCAGGACACACTATCAAAGAAAAAAAAAAAAGACTTTATTTGCAATACAAATTTCAAGGACGTAAAAAGAGAAAACAATATTTTAATTCTCTAATTTCTCCCTAATTCAAATTTAGCAGTGATCTTTAGTTATTAAAGATGGCTCTTATGTGGTAAATATTTATTGTATGACTCTCGTTTTTACTAAAATTCATATGTTTTGTGTTAATTAATCGTCTTAGCGTTAAGTTTTAAACTCAGGACAAGTGGCTGAGGTATCTACTTAACAAACATATCAAAGCGGACCTGGCCTCCAGGTTCTCCCAGCATCCCTCAGTCCCTACCTGTTCCAGGGCAAGGATGGCACTCCACCCTCTGCCCAGAGGCTCTTCCCTAAATAATTCAGATATTTTGGCTACCTACTCTTTGCCCCCTTTTCCTCCTTTTGCCCCTTTGGCCTCCTGGCTGCTGTACTTGAGTCCTCTCTCTCCCTTCCTCTCCCCCTCTCCCCATGTGGTTCAGAGTCATGACTGCTTGGGTTCCCCCACGTGTGTCTGTCTCTCGCTCTCCTCTCCCACGTATCTGTAATAAACTTCCTCCTTCACAGCATCTAGGAGCAATCAGCTCCATTTCTTGCCTTTTTTTTTTTAATCGCTTAGCATCTCAGATATTATCTCGATTCTCACGAGAAGAAACGCGTGAAGGAAAGCCGGTTAACACGAGACTAGAAAAAGCAGTCTCTAATCCCCACTGGGAATTCCCCCTAGCGTGGAGTCCTGAAGTTCTAACCAGGGGATGTTATAGGTGACCCCTACCCTCTGCGCAAATGCAAATGGCTCAACCAACTCTTCCTCTTCTAGTCTAAATGGTGAATTCACCCACCATCTATATAAACTGACAGCATGACCTCTCCATTGTGTGGGTATGGAGAAGGCTTTAACTGTAGATATGAAAGAGAGAGAGAGAGACAGACAGACAGAGAGACAGAGACAGAAAGAGAAAGCCACCAGAGGCATCTAGAATTGCCCAGAGCAGAATGAAAGTTGACTGACCATGACCAGGGCTTCTGTGAGAGAAGAGAGAATAGCAGGGGAGAAAAAAGAGAGTAAGAAGGGTGAGTAGCTGGAGAGAGGGAAGGGCCAGGAGACTGTCAAATGAGCTTTGAAATATATGACAAGTATTCCTGAGTAGGGACTGAGGGAGCCTTGGGACTGGCATGGACCTTGGGATGCCGATAGGCGTCATAGGTATATGATAATTGGAGAGCCTTTTTGCCAGGGGTAAGAGAAATGATTCCTTTGGGTAAACAGGATTCACAAGTTCCTAAGAATGCTGGCTTTAATTTAACCAGCAGAAATCCTCCCACAGCCCCGGTTGAGCTCATTTATAGGCATTAGGACTGCCTTTTGGAATTTGAGGCATTGGAGTTCCCTTTGAACCTAAGACCACTATCCAATCTCTTTCTCACTATCACAGTGGCAAGTCACCATTAAAAAACTCGGGTCACTAAAAGAACAGGTTTTAAGGACAAAGAGGGGAGCAGCCCAGGCTAGCGAGCAGGCAGCTGCCACCGCTGGGAGCTTGGCTAGGAGGATTCCCCGCTGAAGAGAAGTACTTTCATAGCTGGGGTGGCTGTCTTCCTGGCATGCAAAGCACGGCCCAGAAGTTCTGGTGTACAGTTCTGGGAGGTGAGCTTGAGTTACTGTGCACATACATAGTTTCCACTGGGCAGTCTTTATCATGCAAATTAGGGGCCATGCAAATCAGAGCCATCCAAACAAGGGCAGTCCTGCTCAATCAAAGCTGGGTCCTGGTCAAACGGTCAGAGCACGAGGTGCTTCTGCTTCAGCTTTTTGATGTCCACGTCTATCACTCCTTCAAAAACAGTTTGAGATTCCTGGGCCACATTTGTAAAAATCCCTATTGGGGTTTGGCTCCATCTTCTGACCTCTTATTACCCACTTTCCTCCACTGAATGGGGGTGTAGTGGAAATTTTGGAATTTTTTTTGTGTGTGTGTTTTTGAAAAACAGAGAAAGACGATAAGATTATGTTTTCATTTTAATCCAAGGTGTGGGATATGGGACTGCTTCATACTGTAGACAACAGATGATGACGATTTGCCTTGTGCTCTCGAAGGGGCGTGATTTTGCCAGCCGTAGATAGTTTCTGTGATTGTTTGACATTTGGAATTCTAGGGACTTTTCAGAGGGTGTATATAGGTGCTAGGGCCCTAAGAGGCGGGATGGGCTGTTGGTTGGTTGCTGTTGGTCAAGGTTTGTTAAGTAGTCACACACAAACAAGAAGAAGACAAAGAAATTAGATATCCTGATAAAGAAGATCAAACTTGCCCCAAGGAACTCAACACCCCTAATCAACAGGAAGTTCTCTAATGAAAATGTCACCCCATTCCTGACTTTATTCAGGGGTCCCTTTCCTCTTTTTCTTTTTTCCTCTCTCACCAAGTGTTATGGGATTGAAAGGGTGGATAAAGGGTGGATAAGGGTAGAAGAAATAAGAACCCACAAAGTAGTAAAAAGACAGCTATAGTAGTTTTATGTCAACCTGACACAAGTTGAGTCATCTCAGAGGAGAGAACCTCAAATGAGAAATTGCATCCATAAGATAGAGCCACAAGCAAACCTGCAGGGCATTTTCTTAATTACTGGTTGGTGTGGGAGGACCCACATCTTAGTGGGTGGTCCCTCCCCAGAGCTGGAAATCTTGGTTGCTGTAAGAGAGCAGGCTGAGCAAGCCATGAGGACCAGGCCAGGAAGCAGCACTCCTCCATGGCCTCTGCATCAGCTCCTGCCCTCAGGTTCCTGCCTTGGCCTCTATCATTGGCCTGTGATTCAGGATATGTAAGCCAAATAAATTCTTTCCTCCCCCGAGTTGCTTTTGGTCATGGTGTTTTGTCACAGCTATAGTCACCCTGACCAAGACGGGCCATGAAGAGGTCATCCAGCTTCCCCGGGTCAACCAGGGAGTGATGACGGAATGAGATTTGAACCAGGTTTTCCCTGCGTGGTTTTAAAGTCCCAATTCTCTCTCTTTGTCGATTAATTTATTTACCCTCCTACCTATCTTTTCCACAGAATGAAAATGAAAGAATGTCTGTTGATAGAATACTTAATCTTAACTACATGCCTGTGCCCAGGGACTCCTCTGCTACCCGATTAAAAGAATCAGATCAGGTTTGTCCTCGGGGGCTTTCCCTGGGGAAACTACTTTCCCCGTGACTGATAATTCATATACCTCAAGACCAAGACAGTTATTAACTAAAAAATAAAATAGAAATAAAAATGCCGGTGAAAATTTACCCTTTAAAAAGAGCAGGCATAGCCATGCTGCACGCCTTTAATCCCAGCACTCAGGAGGCAGACAGAGACAGTTGGATCTCTAGAGGTGAATATGAGCACAGTCTCGTTTACAGAGTAAGTTCTAGGCCAGCCAGAGATGCACAGTGAGACTCAGGCTCAAAAAGGGGAAGGAAAAAAAAATTGATAAAATACTGGGATGGGGCAACATGACTCAACTGGTATAGTACTTGTCTGCTGTGCACAAAGCCCTGGACAACGCACAAAATGGTCAGTGTGGCACGCCCCTGCAGTCTCAGCGTTGGGAAGCAGAGGCAGTAAGATCAGGAACCTGAGGGTCATCTTTGGCTTCAAGGCCATCTTGATCTATAGACCGCTTTTCAAAATAATGTCAAAACCAATATAGAAGTCAATAATAATGAATAAATAAAAAGCGAGTCAAAGCCGGGCGGTGGTGGCGCACGCCTTTAATCCCAGCACTTGGGAGGCAGAGGCAGGCGGATTTCTGAGTTCAAGGCCAGCCTGGTCTACAGAGTGAGTTCCAGGACAGCCAGGGCTACACAGAGAAACCCTGTCTCGAAAAAACCAAAAATAAATAAATAAATAAATAAATAAATAAAGCGAGCGAGTCAAAGTCTCTTGAAGATACCATAAGTTTAGAGAAATGCGGGCTAGGGATGTTCCCCAGTGGTTACGGAGCATGTGCCAGGCCATGGGTTTGATCCCCGGCACAGAAAAAGAAACGAGATGAACAGCAGCAATTAGCTTCACATTGAGCCTGGCCAGGAAGGTCCGATCACTCTCTCAGAAAGGAAAACAGGATGGAGAATCCTCGAGATGAATAGTATAGGTAGAAACTCCAGCACAGAGCGAGGACCGTGAGCCCGATTCAGGACACACTCAAGCCACGCGGACCACCTGACACCGGCAGAAGGAGCTCCTGTCCCCTCTTCCTCTTCCGTTCAAGTCTTCCTTTCAGAACTGACTAGTCTTCAACCGCGAGCTAGGATAATGAGAGGACTAATAAGTGCAATGGCTTTGTGTTCTTCTGCTAATTATGTTACCCAAAAACCTCTTTGCAGTGTCCTGCGAGTAGGGCTAAAGGAAGTCCGTCCATGGTTGGTTTTGGACTGGTCAATAAAGTTACCGGCGGCGGCCAATGGCTGGGCAGGGAGATGGAGGCAGGACTTTTAGTATTCCGGGGAAGGGAATGAGGAGGGAGGAAGAGGGAATTCTGTCATCACGTAGAAGATTGACCACACTGGAAAGGTGGAGGAGAGAGACAGCCGATATGTAGGTGCAGGGAGAAGCGGCCCCAGGAGAGCTGCCTAGCAGGGTCTGGGACATCAAAGGTAAAATATAGATTTAGTAAGTGTAACTCAGGAATATGGGAGGGGAGTGTGTTAGCCCCGAGGAGTTAGGGAGTGGCCCAACCATTGACTGTGTAAGGTATTAAACTATAAGGCTGTGTCTTTCTTTCCTGAATCCAGAACATTGGGAAGTATAGAGCAAATTAACATAAGACCTCTACAATTAAGAACAGCGTTCCTGCACTCATGACACTTTCTGGGTCACACAAGTAAACATTCCTTGTGCTAAGGACAGTAATGCTAATCCCTTAATGTTTAGATTTGCATGGGAGACACATTGTACCGCAAAGCTACTTGAGCTGTGTAATTTCACAGTTACCAAAGGACATGTCAGAGAGAGCCCCAGGCATGAACTTTAAGGACTGACAGGATTTGTGTAACTCAGAAAAGCTCTGCTGGCCTGTCAGATGCGAGGAAAGGAAAACTGAGGCTGGGAATAAGCTCGCCTGGAGAGCCTTTACCTAGAATGCACAAAGAGCAAGCCCCTCTCCCAGGCAAAATTGAAGATAGTGTAATCTCAGCACTTAGGAAGATGAGGCAGAAAGATCAGACTGTCACACCCAGCTTCATAGTGATTTGTGACAATCCGAGACTACATGGGACCTAGCATGTGTGTGTGTGTATAAATGTATGGACACACACACACACACACAATCACATCCCGACAGTCTTCCAACCATCTCAAATTATTTCCCCAAAGTCTCTTCCCCAAATACCATCAAATTGGAGATTACAAATTTACTATGTGAGTTTGTGGACAGAGAAATACCCAGTTTATGCATTGTTTATCAGAAGGTAATAAAGAGAATAAGCTTTTCTAACTACCTTCATACAATTTCCTATTTAAAAAAAAAATCTGCCAGGTGTGGTGGCACATGCCTTTAATCCCAGCACTCGGAAGGCATAGGCAGGCGGATTTCTGAGTTCGAGGCCAGCCTGGTCTACAGAGTGAGTTCCAGGACAGCCAGGGCTACACAGAGAAACCCTGTCTCGAAAAAAAAAAAAAAATCCACCAGAGAAGCCCAGTGCACACTCATAAGCCCAGCACACGGGAGTGTGTCAGGAAGATAAGAAGTTCAAGGCCAGCCTCAGTTACATGGCACGCTTGAGTCTAACCTGGCTGCATGAGATCCCATCTCCAAAAACAATCGAGTAAACAAAACCAAACAACAAGGACCCAAGATGGTATGTGGGTAACCCAGGATGCCTGGAATAAAATTTAAACGGACCTGTATTAGATATAATACCTATATATCATACTTAATATCTACACTGTAGCTGTTCATTCAACAAATGTTTATCAGGGTTCCCTAGAGTCACAGAATTTATGGAATGTATTTATATATTAAGAGAAATTATTGGAATGACTTACAGTCTGCAATCCAACTCACCCAACCATGGGCAGCTGTGAATGGGAAGTCCAAGAATCTAGTCACTAACTGCTCAGTCCCATGAGCAGTTTCAGCTGGTCTTCTGTATAAGTTGGAATCCTGAAGAAATAGGTTCCAGTAGATGTGCTGGCAAGTATGTGCAAGCAGGCAAACAAGAATAAAGACTTCCTTCGACAACCCACTCAATGTAGGCCTCCAGCAAAAGGTATGGCCCAGCTTAACGGTGTGTACCACCACACCTGGACACTACTTGGAACTTGCTCTGTCCCAGAACGGTCTTGAACTCAGAGATCTTTCTGCCTCTATCTCTGGGATTAAAGGCCAGTACCTCCTTTTCCTGGGCCTAAATTTTTTATGGCCACTATGTCTCAAGATCTGGATCGAAAGCCTGTGTCTTCTAGCCTGAAGATCTCAAACACGGGTGTGCCCTCCATTTCTGGATTGTAATTCATTCCAGATGTAGTTAAGTTGACAACCAGGAATAGCCATCACATTTGGTAACTTTTTTTTTTCCTTTTTCTTTTTTTCTTTTAGATAGAGTCTCGCGTAGTCCAAGCTAGCCTTGAGCTACCTACGTAAATGACAATGACCTCAAATTTGTTATTCTTTGTCTCCTCCTCCAGAATGCTGGGATTACAGGTGTGCCAGCCACCGTGCCTAGCAGCTTATACAGTGGCAGGGGTCACACCAGGGTTTCATGTATGTTAGGCAAGCACTGTATCAGCCGAACATCCATTTCCCAACAGCTCTTACTGGCCTGGAACTCACCGTGTAGACCAGCCTGGCCTCAAATCTGTAGCTCCCAAGTCTTGGGATTACAGGTGTGAGCCACCATCCTATGTCCAATATTGTCTGTCTCCTTTGCCTCCGAGTCCCATTTCTGACAGCACAACACTCTCCCTTCGCTCCATTTGCCCAATTATAGAACATTATCACCCTGGCCAGCGAAGGCAATAAAGGGACCTTTTAGAGTCAGCACTGAAACCGCTCTCTCTATCACACACCTCAGCAGACATGAAACAGACCCCGTCATTCCCGTTTTAGAAAGAGAACAGCTGCATTTTCTTTGGCCAGAGAGCTTATGGAACCCATGAGGTCTGAAAAGCCTGTTTCCGAAAATGGCCCACTGGAAGACAGAATACAAAGACCTAATTCAATAGCTGGCGGCTTGGCGCTTTTCCTTTTGTGTTAATAAAAGATCAGGATTTTTGAAACATGAATTATCTCCGGTATATAGCTTAGGTTCCTTTGAGGAGATAAAGCTAGACACCAGGATGAGCTGATCACACTGCCCTCAAGAGCATCAGAGAGGCTCTCTCTGAGTGGCCAGACACATACAGGGAGAATTTCCGCAGACTAGCTGTGTCTCAGGGTACACAGCTCTCCAAAATGTACATACAGAATTTTCAGAGTTTTGGACCTACTTTGGGCAATATAATATAACCAGAGGTATAATCACACTGCTGAGCAGATATTCACCATCACCAGAGATACAAACGCAGTATTGCTAACACACTTCTGCAACCTCACAAGTATGAGACATCGTGTTATTCGTGTGTGTGTGTGCACATGTCACAGTGCATGCGTGAAGGTCAGAAGTCATCTGAGTGTCAGTTCTCTCCTTCCATCAATGGATATTAGGGATCAAACTCAGGCTGTGAAGCTTGGTAGAAAGGTCCTCCCATTACTGATCCATCCCGCTAGCCTGAAATCTTGCTTTTATGAAATGGTTCTAGTGACGAATGAAGGTGATTCTTTTCCTCTGGGATCCTCCCACTAAAAAACAAAAATACAGACCCCCAATTTTTTTAAGAGGGTCCTTTATTCTCCAAATTTGGAAATATGCCCTTAGATAAAATGAATTGAGCTTTCTAAATGCTTTTTTAAAAGATTTATTGATTTATTTTTATGTATATGAGTATACTGTAGCTATACAGATGGTTGTGAGCTATCATGACGTTGCTGGGAATTGAACTCAGGACCTTTGCTTGCTCTGGCCCTGTTTGCTCTGGCCCCAAGATCTATTTATTATTAGATGTAAGTACACTGTTGCTGTCTTTAGACACACCAGAAGAGGGCGTCAGATCTCATTACGGATGGTTGTCAGTGACCATGTGGTTGCTGGCATTTGAACTCAGGACCTTTGGAAGAGCAGTCAGTGCTTTTTTTTTTTTTTTATTACGTATTTTCCTCAATTACATTTCCAATGCTATCCCAAAAGTCCCCCATACCCCCCCTCCCACTTCCCTACCCACCCATTCCCATTCTTTTGGCCCTGGCATTCCCCTGTATTGGGGCATATAAAGTTTGTGTGTCCAATGGGCCTCTCTTTCCAGTGATGGCCGACTAGGCCATCTTTTGATACATATGCAGCTAGAGACAAGAGCTCCAGGGGGTACTGGTTAGTTCATCATGTTGTTGCACCTACAGGGTTGCAGATCTCTATAGCTCCTTGGATACTTTCTCTAGCTCCTCCATTGGGAGCCCTGTGATCCATCCAATAGCTGACTGTGAGCATCCACTTCTGTGTTTGTTAGGCCCCGGCATAGTCTCATCTCTCTAGTCCAGAGCTTTCTAAATTGTTGTTGCCTTTTTTTTTTTTTTTTTTTTTTTCCTTCAACAGACAGATGCCAGAGAGAAAAGAATCTGGGCGTGGTGGCGCATGCCCTTAATCCTAGCACTTGGGAACCAGAGGCAGGTGGATCTCTGTGAGTTTGAAGGCAGTCTAGTCTATGTAGTAAGTTCTAGACCACTTGAGGCTACATAGTGAGATTCTGTCTTAAAACAATAACCAACTGAAGGAAGTAGAGGAGTGTAGAGGTAAAGGAAGAAGAAGAGAAGGAGGGGGAGGGGAAGGGTAGAGAGAGGAGAGACTCGGGGAAGGCTCCCACCTATCACCAGCTGGCCTCAAACTCATTATGTAAGCAAAGATGACCTTAAAAATCTGACCATGCTGCCTCTACCTCCCCAGTGGTGCGTTTACCGGTAGACACTGCCATGGACTCTGTTTTAGGGCTCCTGGGTATTGAGCCCAAGGCTTCAAGTATGCTCAGTGAGCATTCTATCAACTGACCTACACCTCCTACCCTGTGTTTATGTATTTATGTATTTAGTGTGTGCATGCATGTCTGAGAGTGTGGGCGCATGCGTGCCACGGTGCACACGGGGACTTGGTCAGAGGGCATGTTTGAGGAACTGTTTGTCGTCCCTTCTGTTTTGAGGCTGGTCTCTCCTGTTTCTGTTGCTGTGCTGTGTATTTCAGGATAGCCAGGGAGCTCGCGGGTGGTTCTTCGGACTCCACCTCCCGTCTTGTCCTAGAAGAGATGGGATTGCAGATGTATCGCATCCTGCCTTGCTCTTAAAGTGAGATCCAGGGGTCAGGTTTTTGGGCGTGTGAGCCAGCACCTTTTACCCACGGAGCCATCTCCCTGATCCTTAAAAGCTGAATACGGTGACAATATGCTAATAACAAAGATACTGCAAAGATTCGGACGGCGTAATTTGGTACCAATGTTTCCGGCCCTTCAACAAAACATACATTGTTTTCTCCACGACTGTCCACCAGGTGGCAGACCTTCCGCGGCAGCCTCGATAATTAGCAAAATTCCCTTTATTGGATGGCGCTGAACAGTTATCCTTGAAGATGCTTAAATAGACGCACGCAAAAAGAGGGGCGGGGGAGCACCATCCTCTTCCTTTTCTTCTTCGGCACTCATCTTTTTGTGGAGTCTCAAGGGCTCTGCCTTGCTGTTTCATTCATGGAGAGACTTTTGTTTTGGAAGGGGGTTGGGAGGTGGAGGTGGGGATAGCTTTTTAGCTTTTTGAGACAAGGGTTTTTGTTTGTTTGTTTTTGTTTTTGTTTTTATAGCCCCAGCTGTCCTAGAACTTGCTTTGTAGACCAGGTTAACCTCGAAAAACACACATCGGGTACATTTTATCCCCATTTAAAGACTTCAACTATCTCCCTTTCATCTAGAACAGTGGTTCTCAGCCTGTGGGTTGAAACCCTTTTGGGGGTCAAATGACCCTTTACAGGGGTCGTGTTTACATTATGATTCATAATGGTAGCAAAATTACAGTTATAAAGTAGCAACAAAAATAATTTCATGGTTGGAGGAACTGTATTAAAGAGTCATGGCATTAGGAAGGCTGAGAACCGCTGATGTAGCAGAAGATAGAGCATCTATAAAGTGGTCTTCCCATCTGGGTAACCTCACTTTCTCTGACGTCCCCCACCCTTACTGAGCTCCAGCTAGTCACGTGGGCGTCAGTCCCTGAGACTCAGGGTCTAGCCCAGTAACCGAAAGGTATTCAAACCCTTTCTATTGATCTCAAAACCAGTTTCTAAAACTGAGAAACTCAATTTAAGAAATTTCTGATGGCCCCAAGAGATGTTTTTATTTGACTCAAGTAACAGTTTTATTTATGGTTACTAGACTTTAGAATGAGCAGAACAAGGCAAGGCGGGATACCATCCCTCTGTCTCCAGCTGCTCACCAAGGGCTGAAGAAATTCTCAGCAGAAAATAAGTTGTGGGCTTAGCGAGCGTCCTCTGGTTCACAACTGGTGTGCCATTTACCACCACCCTCCCTTGACACAAAATCTACCTCCTCTCTCAGGGACTTCCAACGCGCTTGCTATTGTTTCACAAGACCCAACTTTGGTTTCTGGAACGCCTTATAGCAGCTCAGTTCCCAGAGATTGGATGCCCTCTTCTGGCCTCCTTGGGCACTGCATGAATGTGGCACATGAAATACACTAGGCATTCACACACACACACACACACACACACACACACACCCCAAAATAAATAAGTATTTTAAAAAGACATTTCAAAAGGTGTAAAGATCCCTCGAGAGAGCACATGCTGATACTCCGTGCACTCAGTATGCTAAAGCAGGGAAGTCATGAGTTCGAGGCTACCCTGGGCTGGTGTTCTCCCATCCCCACTAATGTTTTTGTTTGTCTGTTAAGAATTTTATACGGGGGGGGGGGCGCTGGTGAGATGGCTCAGTGGGTAAGAGCACCCGATTGCTCTTCGAAGGTCCAGAGTTCAAATCCCAGCAACCACATGGTGGCTCACAACCATCCGTAACGAGATCTGGCGCCCTCTTCTGGAGTGTCTGAAGATAGCTACAGTGAACTTACATATAATAAATAAATAAATCTTTAAAAAAAAAAAAGAATTTTATACAGTATATTTTGGTTATTTTTTTCCTCTTGTTAACCTCTTCCCAGATTCTCCTTCCCCTCCCTACTCACCCAGCATTCTCTCTTCAGTGCTCTCTGTCTCTGTCTCTCTGTCTCTGTCTCTGTATGTCTGTCTGTCTCTCTGTATCAGAGAGAGAGAGAAAAAAGAGAAAGGAGAGAAAGAGAAAATTTGATTCTCTGTGTAATCCTGGCTGTCCTAGAACTCACTCTCTAGACCAGCCTGACCTTGAACTCAGGGATCCACCTGCCCTGCCTCCTGAGTGCTGGGATTAAAGTCTTGCCAGCACCACCCAGCTCCATCTATTGGTTAATTCCAGGGTGTACCTTCCTGACCACCTCCGATATCAGACACACAGGAGGTGCACAGGGTAAACAAAACACTCAAAGATATCAAATAATTCATCTAAAATCACATTTTGTGTGTGTATGTGTGTGTGTGTGTGTGTATAGCAATAGGGATTCCTATGCACTCCTGGGACCACAACCTCTGTGTGTCATAATAAATAGTTCCTTGGAGTTTTAGTCACTAGTTTGGCTGACTTTGCCATCACAACATTGTTTGAGGGTTGGTGCTGCAGGGGCGGGGGTGTGGGGGGGCAGGGAGGAGAGAAATTCTCTACTTTCTCTGACCCATGAAAACCCTCTTTGGACCTTGGACTAAACTAGAGAAGCTCTGTTGGAGTCTATTCTGTTGGCATTCACTGCAGAGTTCCCGACTCAAGGCCAGCCTGGTGTACATAGTAAGTCCCAGGCCAGCCAGTACTACAAAGCTAGATTCTGTCTCCTTTAATCCCAGCACTTGGGAGGCAGAGGCAGGTGAATTTTTGAGTTTGAGGCCAGCCTGGTCTACAGAGTGAGTTCCAGGACAGCCAGGGCTACACAGAGAAACCCTGTCTAAAAAAAAAAAAAAAGCACAAAAAAACCAAGAAAAAACCAACCAGTTGGAAATGTGTGGTAGGTAGGGGGCTGGGCACATAGCTCAGCTGGTAGATCACTTGCTTAGCATGTGTAAGACCCTGGGTTGTGCCCCAGCAGTATATAACATGAGAGTGGAGACACAATCCCAGCACTTGGGAGGTGGCAGTCAGAGGACCAGGACTTCAAGGTCACCCACAAGCATACAGTGACTCTGAGGCCAGTCTGAGTTAGTTTTTTTTTTTTTTTTTTTTAAGAATTATTTGTTTTGTGTGTATGAGTCCACTGTAGCTGTCCTCAGACACACCAGAAGAGGGCACCAGATCTCATTATAGATGGTTGTGAGCCACCATGTGGTCCTCTAGAAGAGTGGTCAGTGCTCTTAACTGCTGAGCCATCCAGAAAACCCTATCTTTCAAACCAAACAGAACCCTGTAGTGTAGGGACTGGGGCTATGACTCAGTGGTGGAGAACTTGCTTAGTGTGAAAACACTTGCTTCAATTCTCAACGGTGTAAATAATGGTAATGATAAAAACACACTGCAGGACCAGCCCACCCTTGCCTAGAGGAGGATCTTCTGCTAACGTGTAGATCAAAGTGGCCAAAGAGACAGCTGTTCCAGCCTCCTCTAGCCCTGGGAGAAGGTTTTCTAACTCAGGCTGCTATCAAATTCCCTATGTATTTGAGGGTGACCTCCATGTCCTCATCCTCCCCCTGCTACGTACACCTCCTCCCATGACCAAAGTGCCGCCATGTCATGCTGTTCCTTGTCACAGAGAAGATGAGTGGCCCAGAAAGTGAAGCCCTGGCATGAGGGTCCCGATCCAGCTTAGTGTAAGACTTCCGGGTCAGGAGCACTATCTACTGCTTCTAGAAGCTTCTGAGAACATCCTGGGGCCCCAGAAGGTCGTTTTGAGCCTTGGACATTGGACAGAAAAAAAAAAAAAAAACCACCTGGTAAGAACTTGCAGCTGATTAAGAAAGTCAGGGAAAGGTAGACTCTGAACTGGGGTCCATCTTGCATGACAGTCATGCAGTTGTTGGAACGTGCAGAATAGCCAAGGCAAGAGATGTAGAAATGTTTTCCTGTGAAATGGAGGGAGATCACTTTCCGCGCCTTGGCTTCATGTGGTGATAACTGAAAACAGATGTCGGACAATCCCCACAGAACCTTCCGAAAGGCGTTCAGTATGCACACAGGAAGGAGATGCAACTCACACAGCCAGCCTTAAACTTTTCACTGCCTCTCACGAGGCCTCCACAGAACTCCTCACCACTCCCACTGAAAACTCATAGGAAGGTGGCACTCGCCCGGCATGGTGGCAAAAGCCTTGAGCCCCAGCATTCCAGAGGCAGAGGTAAACAGATAGATCGCTATGAAATGGAGGCCAGCCTGGTCTACCGATAGAGTTCCAGATCAGCCAGGGCTATACAGAGAAACAAAGAGAAAGAAAGAGAGAAAGAAAGAAAGAAAGAAAGAAAGAAAGAAAGAAAGAAAGAAAGAAAGAAAGAAAGAAAGAAAGAGAGAAAGAAAAGAAGGAAGGAAGGGAGGGAGGGAGGGAGGAAGGAAGGAAGGAAGGAAGGAAGGAAGGAAGAAGGGAAGAAAGAGAGAGAGAAAGAAAGAAGAGAAAAGGAAAGAAAAAGTAAAAATAAAAAAGAAATAAAGGCAGAATTGGTGTTAAGAAAGTACAGAGAGGCAACACTAGCATCACAGGCAGCAGCCAGGGCGGAGGAAAAAGAAAGACAAGAATGAACCGTCCGAACTGATACTTTTCCTCCCCTTCAAGAAACATTTTTGTTTGTTTTTAAAGTTTTATTTTATGTATGTGAGTACACTGTAGCTGTCTTCAGACACATCAGAAGAGGGCATCAGATCCCACTACAGATGATTGTGAGCCACCATGTGGTTGCTGGGAATTGAACTCAGGACCTCTGGAAAAGCAGTCAGTGCTCTTAACCGCTGAGCCATCTCTCCAGCTGCTCGAGAAACGTTTTGTAACCCACCATTGTTTACTCCATCTGGGTTTCCTGTAGCAACAGAATCCATCCAACTCTAAGGATCAACTGTTTAGTGTCTTCTTGTTCTGTGGCTTGAGGAAAACTCCATTACTTGAGAGAGAGAGAGAGAGAGAGAGAGAGAGAGAGAGAGAGAGAGAGAGAGAGTCTGTCTGTCTGTCTGTGTCTGTCTGTGTGTTCCACAGCCTTCCTGGAGTACAGTAATTGCTCTCACCACATATTAATAACTTCTCTTTACATAAATCTCCAAACGCATATAAAAGGACTAAAACTGCAGCTATTAAATGATCTGAATGAATTCTGCATGTAACTTTGCTTTGTATTACTATATAAATAAGATAACTATAAAAATAAGAAAATAGAGTTAATTACTCCTAAAAGAATGTTCTAGACTCCTTCACATCGTGCAGCCATGATGGGGACCATTTTCTTCTGTCACAGCTTTCTCTCCCATGATGCTTTTGCCTTGTCATGGACTTAAAAACATCAGACCAAGCTGAGCATGGACTGAACTCTCAAACCCGAGGCTCCCACCAGAGGCTCCTCGTTTGCTCTCTATTGCTGTGATAAATATCACAGCCAAGAGTAACCTGGGGAGGAAAGGGTTAACCCAGGTTATAATCCACCAGGAAGGGAAATCCAGGCAGGACTCAGAGGTGATGGAGGAACCCAGCTTAGAAACTTGCTCCTGGTTGCTGAGTTTATTTTTTTATTTTTATTCATCCCAGAACTATCAACCCAGGAGTGGTCTGGACTATTCCACATGGATCACCGGTGAAGAGAATGCTCCCCCACAGACTTGCTCACCGGCCAATCAGATGGAGGCATTTTTCTCTCTTCCCAGATTGCCCTAGCTGTGTCAAGCTAACGCAATACTGACCAGCACAGACTTCTTGCACATGTTCAGGAAGCTAACGGAGCACTTCTCCTAGCTAAGTCAGCTGCTTATTCTCTGAGGTTGCTGCCTCACGGACGGACGTGAAGTCTGATGACTCACGCCATGCCGCTTGACAATAGCCAATCCTGGGTGCTCTGTGACTGTGACACCCCCAGCTTTGGCAATACTCACTCGCTACTCTGAATTTGAGTCTTTCCATTTCTGACACCTACGAGCCTCCCCTTTCTTACATGGTTTGGAGTATGAGGAGAGGAGGGGGCCAGTTTACATCCGGTCAGTTCATGGATCAAAACAAAAGCACAGCTATAAAGGATCAGAGAATCAATATTATCCCTCAGCTTGCGGCTACTACGCCTGGGTGGGGCTGGGGGCGGGGCAGCAACCTGAAAGACGGGGGGGGGGGGGGGGGGGGGGGAGACGGGACGGGGACATGTTCTGAATGAAGCAAGCTTTTGATTCCGCTGCCAGAATCCTGTCTGCTTCACCTGCAAAGATGAAACAGAATTTAGAAACTTGATTGTCTGTCTTGAAGACCAGAAAGTCTGACGCTCATAAGATTGAAGGCATAGGTGATTTAAGAAACATCCACAGCAGCGACTGGTCCAAGTTCTTTGAAAAGTGTCTCGGAGGCACTTTTCGGAAAAAGTGTTCGCTTTCCTTTCAAGATTCGGGATGCGCAAGAAACTGCTGGTTGGTGGCTTGGTTTTTACTCTTAGTCTTGGATAAAGAAATACTGTAGTAAAACAAACTTAGTAACAAGAACCACACATGGAAACTACCGCATCAATGCAGGGTTAATCGGCTCCAAACGCGCACAGATTCCCCTCAGCTAAAGCAGGAAATACTCTGGGTCCCACCAACTGCATCCTCGTAGCTGGAGTCCAGAGATACCAGAGATATTTAAGCCTAAGTGCTTTCGGTTCTGTCCTGGCCAGAGGCCACGGGTGCCAGGAAATAGAAGCAGTTTTGCCTTATCTCCCTTGGCCTAAAGGAGTACCCTTTTCCCAGAAACCAAATATGATGTCAGGGCTGAGACCAGGAATGGGAGCGGGCTTGATCAGCTCACCCCAGCTCCAGGCCTCCATCCTCTCATTGGGAGACTCACTGGAATCCCGCTTCCTGGGAACCCAGTGGCACGGGGACCCTGACTTTATTCCTTTTGAGTTTTCTGCAATAGAGCCGTTCTTACTAAAACTCACCCTCTGTGAGTCATGGAATTCATTCTTCCAATTCGCGAGAAGAGAGCCCGAAAGCCACTGGCTCCAACCGCTGTGGTTTGCTGAGACCCTAGTTCCCCAAGGTGAGCTCACAGAGAGCAGAAGAGAGGCCCTGCTCACAGACACCTCAAACTTTACATATTGTTAGTATCTCATAACTCAAAAATTACCTAAACTGCAACTCCAGATGGACATTGGTCAACTTGGATGTAAATAATTCCTGTGTTAGGGTAAGTTAATGGCCGTGGCTGGCCTCCTTCAGATTCAAACTCATCATGGCTGCTTGGGAATGCTTAAGACAGCCCACAGTTCCTTTAGGAGACTGTAGTACAGGCCATAGCTGCTAAGGCAACTCATACAAAAGAGAGCATGCTGTTGCTGTAAACGAATTCCTAGTTTTGACAGAAGAAATGCGGTTCTTGGCCAGACGGCTCAAAGTCTACATAGAGAAGAAGAGTTCAGTAAGCTAACAGGCAAAACGAGTGAGGGCATAGTAGCTACTGGGCAATGATTACTATTCAAGGACAGATTACAGACTGGGCAAAGCCGGAACACGTGAGCATCGGGATTGCAACTTCTTACCTGTTTAGCCCAATCCCGAGGAACCTTGCGCGCTTCCTGAGTGAGCATTTGGAAACCTCGTGTCGGGTGTTTGCACGTGGGATTCCAGGAAACTGATTGTGCTTCACAGCTTGACCAACACTGTTTTATTTCCATTAATAAAGTTTGGGAGAGGAAAAGAGAAGGAGAGGAAAAGGGGGAGGAGAAGGAGGAGGAGGCAGGAGAGCAGGTGGGAGGCAAAGGAGGAGGAGAGGGAGGAGGGGAGGAGTGAGAAGAAGAAAGAGGAGAAAAAAGGGGGAAAGGGGAAGAGGAAGGAGAGGAAGAGGGAGGAGGGGGAGAAAAAGAGGAAGGAGGGAAGGCGGGAAAGAGGGAGAAGGTCGTTCTATGTAATTTGTGTATTTCTGCAATACCCCTCTCCTTCAGGGGTTCTCTTTCTATAAGCAACTTGCCCCCCCCTTTTTTTTCATGTATCCCTTAGCAGTGTTAGATTAAGTGTCGCTTGCTGTTCTCTGGGTTGGTAACTTCCATTTCCAATAAAATTCTCTCCCCCTCCTGCCTCTGTATTTCTGGTACTGGCTTTACTCTGTGGTAGAAATCGTGTGCTGCTGGCAGAGTGCAAGCCCTTCCTTTGGTACATGAAAGGGCCTGCCATTTTCTACTCACTCTGAAGGGGAGCTGCATTAAAGCATGCATGTCCGCCAGGCCTAAAATGTCAGTGCTTTGCCATGCAGATTCATGCACACTCGAGAAGGAATACAGTTCACCTCAGGGTTGTAATTTAAAAAATCGAACCACTTTTTTGCAGATCATTGACTATAGTCCCCCCAAAACCCTGTGAAGATTTACACCCTATTTTAAGACATAATATAAGATATCTTAAAATAAAATCACACTTACAAACCACTGTGTAATAAATTGCACAATCAATGCTTAAGGTATGCTGAAGTCACAGCTTTCTGAAAATCACTAATAATTCCCTTTTATCCTATGCAAAATGACAGTGATGCCAGGATTTGTGAAGCATGTATTTATGACACATGTACTTCTATATTGTGATGCTTATCTTGAGGTGTCTGGAAATATACAAAAATTGGACTATAAATTGAAGTGCTCTACCTTAGATCAATATTACGGTCATCTATCTATCCAGATATAAATAATACCTGTCAACTGTTTATTTGGGGGGCCATAGGCCAGACATTTAAAAACTGCAGTTAAATGACGGGTATATATATATATAGAAGAAACTTGCTGGAATAAATACAATTACAGGGAAAGCCAGATAGTTCCCCATCCTGGCCAGCAGGTGGCACTAGAGCAGCTTCTATGCCAAACCAAACAAAGGGAGGAAATAAAGGCCAATCAAATCCCAACTGCCTTTTGTTGAAAACCAGGCAACTCAACTGCTTGTTTATATTTGAATATGTCTTATTTGCCTTCCTAAGTCGATCGCTGCTTGAACTGATGGACACTTTAGGCTCAGCTAAACACTGATCGGAACCTTCCCGTGCTTTGGATTCCTTCCTAAGAATGAATATAAAAATAATATGTACTTTATCGATGACTACAGGCATGGAAATGCATCAGTACTGAACACAGTCAACAAATGTCAGTCATTTTAACTCTACAGGAAATGAAGGGATGTGGATGTAGACATGAATGGGATGCTTACAAACCTGGTTGGTGTTTATAATTCAGAAGTTACTGTGTATCAAAACACCCACAAAATAGACAGATACAAAAACAACCCTTTACAATGGCAATGTGACTTTTTGTTGTTGTTGTTGTTCTTAAATAGGTTCTCATGTTGCCCAGAACAGCCTCAAACTCGCTTATTATGCTAAGGCTGCCATCTTGATCATCCTGCCTCGGCCTCCCCAGTGTGTGGACTGTAGGCAGGCAGGCATGCAGCTCTGGCAGTGCAGTTATTCTTAATAAGTGTATAATCTCAAAAGATGGTTGAAATGGCAACTTGTTTCATTATCTTCTTTTTGCTAAGAAATGCCAGCCTCAGTGGTTTCAACCCTATTCAGACACAGATACAAAAGACTTTCACAGCCCTTCTCTGGCTCTCTTGCTCTCTACCCCTCTTACCCCTCTGTTTCTTCTCTCTCCATCCCCCCACCCCCACACATGCTCATGGCTGGCCTCTACTCCTCTACTCTGTGTGTGTGTGTGTGTGTGTACATGCGCATGCATCTCTCTCTGCCTTTCTCTGTCTCTACTACCCCCTCAACTCCCCTCTCCATGTCCTAAATAAACTCTTTTCACTACTATAGTCCTGTGACTGGTCCCTCAGGGGGAAGGGACGCCTCAGCATGGGCCTCGCAGAGGCACACCCCCACACCATACTGTGCCTCCACCAAACATATCCCTGGTGTCTCTTTCTTTTTTATAAAACACAACGACAGTATCAAAATTACAGTTGTAAAATAGCACCAAATAATTTGTAGCAAACAATACATTTATGGCTGGGGTCGCCACAACATGAGGAACTGTATTAAAGGGTCCCAGCATTAGTGGTTGAGAACCACTGACTAACATTTAAGATGTTAGGGTGTGAGAAGTCAAGGGTTCACGAGTGCTGCGTTGTCCCCTGCCAGAACTTTTAAACAAGCTCTCAAAACTATCCATATTGGACAAACTCCCCAAAACTCAATGGCCTGGGGGTGTAA